>NC_037330.1:73250264-73561722 GCF_002263795.3 Bos taurus
CCCCTCTTTTGTTTCTCATGTGTCTTGTATCTGATTTAATAAAAGTATTCTTTCTGTGCTTTATTCATTGGTTGACTTAATTAGATTGTCTTCCTTAGTAGACTGAAAGTTTTGGAGAGCAAAGGCAATGCCCCTTGAATAGTAGGTGCTCTGTAAGTATTGTTGGATAAAAGAATGCTTTCTGGAAAAACTGTTGATCGGTTTATTGAAAAGATGGCAAGAATTTACTACTAAAAGTATTATATTAGCCTTGCTACATTTAATTACAGCACCAAAATTATTAGTAAAAAGCAGTTTATAGTTTTGGTGTACAGATCTACTGCTCTGCAAATTCAGATAATTTTAAAAATAAACTTATATATGGTACCATTTTGTGTTTTATGCATCTGGTACATTATATACAGAATTGGATTAGGTTAAATCAGACTAGCTAATGAACCTATTCTACTTCTTATAATTTCAAAGAAAGAAATGTGTTTTGTGTTGAAATTGTTATTTGAATTAATTTAACCTTATTTAAATGTACTTGTCCCCCAGACTGAAAAAAAAAAAAAAAAAAGATTTTGACTGGCTTTGAATTAAAATACACATACACGCAGACACGTAAAAAAAAAAAAACAAAACTAAACTGAACTGTGCGAAGATATTGTTTCATATTTGCTTTGAGGATGAAAAATGTACCAATGTGTTCATGTCTCCTGTGTTTATGTCTGATGTTTGCATCTGTGGCAGTGCCATAATTCAGCATATGGAAATACACTCAGAACAAAGATAATGTCTCTCATTTTCATTTTGATTAATAATGTTCTATCTCTGGTAATTTGCAGGTGTTATTTGGAAGATGGAGCTTCAAAGGGTGCCTGGCTGAATCGGTCAAGTATTATTTTTGCGGGAGGTGATAAGTGGTCAGTGGATCCTCGAGTTTCAATTTCAACATTGAATAAAAGGGACTACAGCCTCCAGATACAGAATGTAGATGTGACAGATGATGGCCTGTACACATGTTCTGTTCAGACTCAGCATACACCAAGAACAATGCAGGTGCATCTGACTGTGCAAGGTACTCATTTCCATATCTGCTATAGTGAAGGTCTGTGCTTAGAAATGTTTGGTATTTGGATATAAGAATGACTGAGAGGTAACTGACAATGTTGAAAGCTACGTTGTCACTGTTTTCAGGGATTTATGTTCTTAGATTCCATTAAGTATAATGGCTATTATAGGCATACAAATCCCTACTTACGGAGATCAAAAATTATCCATTAACACCACATTATGATTCTTTTGTATATGATTCATTTTGTTTCTTCCTATGCATCACCCCTTCAATAAATTTTTGAGATACATGATTGATACATTACAATAATTTTTTGATAACCTGTGATGGCTACATTAAACTATTAGAACTTTTTGCAATATGACTAGTAACTTTTTAAAAATAATCCTCAAGCTTTCCAACACTTTGTCTCAATTCAGCTTCTCTTTACTTTGATTCAAGTTGCAATGAAGAGAAACACCCTTCTAGAATTACTTTAATTAAATATAGAGTAATGGAAAAATATGGTTCACAATGTTTTATTTTTGATTTACATCCAGTAGATCATAAATCATAGCTAACTTACAATATCCAAATATAAACAGAATCAGCAAATTATTTTCTTTAACTTGCATGCTAAAATGTAAGAGCATATTTACCCTCAACACGTTACTTTTCATGGAAAATGTAATTAAAATGCTAGTAAATTTAAAAATGTATATTTTTGCCCTTTTGCATTGTTTCCTTGTGCTGTATAGATTAATCATGTACTGGATGCATAAAAATAGAATACTATGGAACTGAAAATGATATTGCAGTATTTCTAAGTAAAACTAATAACAAATTATATGATAATGTAGTGCCAGTGAATGCCTGTTTTATTCCTATCAGGAAAGCTGAATGAGCAAGTTACTGGTATTATTTTTTAGTTTACTCTTCAAAAATCAACAGTAAGTATTTATGTTACATGGCTTACATTCAGAAAAGATTGTTATTCTACAACTTTACTATTTCATCACATAAGGGTAAAAGTGGATTCAAGCACAGCTTCAGTTATTAGTAAATAGTTTAACTTTGTGATGATTAAACTTATTAAACAATTAGCTTTAACAAGAAAAGTATACACTGAAGGGTAAGTCAGTGAATTTCCTTGGTGGTTTTTCTTATTACAGGTCATTGAAGACTTTTTGCTGTTTTTTATTTAAAAGCATATGAGAAAATAATAAAATTTTCACCAAAGTCAATTGTTATCCAAAGATTATCCAGAGATTCCAGAGGGCAGTGATTTTTCTAGTTTCAAAAAATGACATGAAGTTACAAGTCAAAGGCACTTTTCTTCAGTTATCCAAGCCTATTCTTGTTCTCTTGTTTTGTTCAGTGCCTTTTGACTTAAGTTTCTAGTTCAAACACTATACGAAATAATTTATAATGTAAGGAAAAGGATACTTTGACAGTAATATTTGAATCACTTAAGATATAGACATTTTACTTCTTGTATATTTAAATGATATATTTCTGAACACTAAAAATATCTCTCCTTCCTTTTCTTCATTCTCTCTTATTCCGTATTAGGCCCATATTTTGCAACCAGACTAATTTATATATTTATATATATACATGTATATGCTCAATTTTCATAGAATTTCTTCATAATTTTACATTACGTATGTTGTTCAGTAGTATTGAAATTGTTATATGCCTTACTCCAGCACTATTTTTTTCTGGCCATGTAAACTTTTGAACACCATTTTAGGAGGAGCATTTTACAAATGTACTTACTAAATTTTTGTCACTATATTTTGTTCCTCTAGAAAAATAAAATTAGTGTTACTGTTTTGACATATGTGGTTGGATCAAATTAAAAGCTAATAATTTTACAGTATTTATGAACCTAATTACTTATTAGAAGTTGATTGACATGTGGGCAGTTTTCCAATTACATTAATAAAGTTCAAGGAACAAATTAGTAGGCTTGTCAGTCAATTTCAAGAACTAAATAAATGTCACAAAAAGTCAAACCCCACTTAAACTACATTTCTTTACTATAAACAGAAATAAACTGATGTGCACATCTCTTCAGTCTCTAAATTTGTTAGTTTGTCTGATACTCAGATGTATTTGGATAGTTTTAAAGTGTATGTTATTTACCTAATAATTTGTCAAGCCTTGGATGACCAAGGTAAGGAAATGTTAATAAGTAAGAAAAAGGCTATTTATTAATCACTGATGTCAAACACACCTTGGCTGGTAAAAACAAAGCTCATCTTTAACTGAAGCTATGTACTCAAGGTTTTTAAAAGTCATTTTAGAAAGGGGGTAATAAAAAGGATTTATGCTTTTGAACTGTGGTGTTGGAGAAGACTCTTGAGAGTCCCTTGGACTGCAAGGAGATCCAACCAGTCCATTCTAAAGGAGATCAGTCCTGGGTGTTCTTTGGAAGGAATGATGCTAAAGCTGAAACTCCAGTACTTTGGCCACCTCATGCAAAGAGTTGACTCAATGGAAAAGACTCTGATGCTGGGAGGGATTAGGGACAGGAGGATATGGGGACGACAGAGGATGAGATGGCTGGATGGCATCATCAACTTGATGGACGTGAGTTTGAGTGAACTCCAGGAGTTGGTGATGGACAGGGAGGCCTGGTGTGCTGCAATTCATGGGGTCGCAAAGAGTCAGACACGACTGAGCGACTGAACTGAATAAAAAGGATATCTTGTCAACACAGACTGTGCATGGGATATTTGTTGGTACTATTGGTTTCTCAGAGATATTAATATCAATAAATGGAATAATGGGGGAGAAAAGACACTGGAGTAGGAGTTGGAAAACCTGGATTCCAAACCTATCATCGCTCTTGAAAGACTCTCTAAAAGTTTTCTCATTTGAAGAAAGTGGACTCAGATCAGAAAATCGAAGTCAATTCTAATCAAAACCAAAAAGACAAATGACAGGGGAAAAAATCCACTGTGATTATTAGCTTTTGATTTGAAAGAGAAATAGTTATTTAAGTTAAAAAATGAAAAAAATCATAACACTTGTATTGAGAACTATGCAAAGTGATTTTTACATAGTAGCACCTTCTAATGCTTATTCTACTGAGTATATTTTATTTGGCACTTCCCTGGTGGCTCAGATGGCAAAGAATCTGCCTGCAATGCAGGAGACCCAGGTTCAATCCCTGGGTTGGAAAAATCCCCTGGAGAAGGTAATGGCAACCCACTCATGGAAACTTGCCTGGAGAATCACATGGACAGAGGAACCTGGTGGGCTACAGTCAATGGGGTCACATAGAGTCAGACATGACTGAATGACTAACACTTTACTTTAATGCTTTAGTTATCTCCATATTTTCTTTCACCAATTGAGCTGAACAATGTATATACTCATGGAATTTGAACAATGTGGTATATTGGAATTTTGCTTCATAGGGATGGAAATTGGCTGATAGATGTAGTAAGAAAATAAATTTTTCATTGCCCATATTTAATGCTGTTAAATCAAGTTAGCTATTTGTCCAGAATTTCAAACCATTTGGTATAGCATTTACTAAGAGCCGTTTTATTGTTCATGAGTATAAGAATATATATGACTTGAATACTTATTATGAAGGGAGATCTCTATCACAATACTGTCATGATAAACATAAAATTTAAATGCTTCCTATTCAAATATAGAACACAGTTAGTGTTAGTTGCTCAATCATGTCCAACTCTTTGCCACCGCATGGACTGCAGCCCGCCTGATTTCTCTGTCCATGGAATTCTACAGGCAAGAATACAGCAATGGGTTGCCATGCCCTCCTCCAGGGGATCTTCCAACCCAGGGATCAAACCCAAGTCTCTTGCATTGTGGGTGGATTCATTACTTTCTGAGCCACCAGGGAAACCCATATAACACAATGGTTTCTACTACAGTCTGCATCTAGAATCTAGGTTGTATACAGCACAGAATAAGACACCTAAAGATATTGTATAATAAGTAAATATATTTACAGCAGTCGCAGCCAACACCCTGACTACTACCTGGTGAGACTCTGAGCAGTTAAAACGCTCTAGTATAGAAATGGAAATAACAAATGTGTATTGTTTTAAGACACGCATGCATTCACACACACACAATATATGGAACATTTATCATTCAACTTGTGCCCTTTCAGGGAGATATACTCTAGGTTTTCTCTAGTCAGAGTAGAAGAAATTTTGACCAGCACTCAAGCATGTAAGCAAAATAATGTCTCACAGAACTGGAAAAGGTCAGTTTTAATTCCAGTCCTAAAGAAGGAAAATGTCAAAGAATGTTCAAACTATTGTACAATTGCACACATTTCACATGCTAGTAATGTTATGTTCAAAATCCTTCAAGCTTGGCTTCAACAGTATGTGAACTGAAAATTTCAGATGTACAAGCTGGATTTTAAAAAGGCAGAGGAACCAGAGATCATATTGTTAATCAATAACTGCTGGATCATAAAAAAGGCAAGGAAATTCCAGAAAAAAAAATCTACTTCTACTTTTGTCTACACTAAAGTCTTTGACTCTGTGGATCACAACAATCTATGGAAAAATTCATAAAGAGATGGGAATACCAGACCACCTTACCCATCCCCTGAGAAACCTGTATGCAGGTCAAGAAGCAGCACTTAGAACCAGACATAGAATAACTGACTGGTTCAAAATTAGGAAAGGAGTACAAGGCTGTATATTGTCACCCTGAATTTTAATTTATATGTAGAGTAAATCATGTGAAATGCTTGGCTGGTTGAATCACAAGCTGGAATCAAGACTGAGGGGAAAAATATCAGCAACTTCAGATATGCAGAAGATACCATGCAAATGACAGAAAGTGAAGAGGAACTAAAGAGCCTCTTGATGGGGTGAAAGAGGAGAGTGAATATTCAATATTCAATATTCAAAAAACTAAGATCATGGCATCCAATCCCATCACTTTCTGGCAAATAGATGGGGAAACAATGGAAACAGTGACAGACTTTATTTTCTTGTGCTCCAAAATCACTGTAGACTGGTGACTGCAGTCATGAAATTGAAAGACATTTGCTCCTTGGAAGGAAAGCTATGACAAATCTAGACAGCATATTCAAATGCAGAGACATCACTTTGCCAACAGAGGTCTGTATAGTCAGAGCTATGCTTTTTCTAGTAGTCATGTACGGGTGTGAGAATTGGACCATAAAAAAGGCTGAGTGCCAAAGAATTAATGCTTTTGAATTGCAGTGCTGGAGAAGACTCTTGAGAATCCCTTGGACTGCAAGTAGATCAAATCAATCAATCCTAAAGAAATCAACCCTGAATATTCATTGGAAGTACCAAAGCTGAAGCTCCAATACTTTGGCAATTTGACTTGAAGAGCCAACTCATTGGAAGAGACCCTGATGCTTGGAAATATTCAAAGCAAAAGGAGAGGGGAGCGGCAGAGAATGAGATGGTTGAACAGTATCACGTACTCAGTGGTCATGAACTTGAGCAAACTCCAGGAGTGAGAGACAGGGAATCTTGGCATGTTACATTTCATGGGGTCACAAAAAGTCAGACATGAGTTAGAGACTGAACAACAACATAGAGAGGAAAGATTAAGTTCTACCTGGAGCAGCAAAGACTAATGACTAATTAAAGCAGGGGTTATAAAATCTCTCTCCTTTCCAGTTAGATAACTGATGGGCCATTTTGGCTCTAGAGCAGCTGAAGTCATTGAACAGTATCTACCACAGCTCAACTTCTTGCTCTGTTCAATCTTCCCTTTTCTTTCTTCTCCAGCAATTTATTACAAGAATACTCTCTAATATATATCCTAGTTGTAAATTCCATCCTCTTTCAACTCAAAGATCCTTAACTATGACCATGTTAGATCCCTGTCTCTAGCTTAGTCATTGTTTAAAGAAAATCTTTGTAATGTCAAAAGACAGCACATTCAAATATCATTTATTATTAGCATTCTATTTTACATTGGATTGGAATTAAAAATGGCTTATAGAAAGTATTTAGTACACCAAGGTGAATAGGATAAATCAGAAGCGAAAGATAAGGTAAGAAGAGTAGGATATAATCATATATGAGGTTGAATCATGAAATTTGTACTATGATTTCTTTATATATTTTAGGAGTTGGTAAAAATTTTAGTTCTAAGAATTTTAGCACCTAACACAGAAAGAGGAGCAAGATCAGTTAGAGTTCCTCTGGTAAAATCCAAAACTGGTACCCAAACACAAAGGGCAAGAAGAAACCTGAGAAAGAGGCAGACCAGTTCAGATTGAGACCAGTTGAGATTAGTGGGGGCAGATTTAAGAAACAAGGAAACTTACATATGAGGCTAGTCTTGAGTGATCATAAGATGAGTGGACCTCCATACCTACTTGGAAGAATCTTAAAAGTTTATATTGAGCCCTTAAGAGAGTTCAGGCATGTTTTCAGTCCTGCTGCTGCTAAGTCGCTTCAGTCATGTCCGACTCTGTGCGACCCCATCGAAGGCAGCCTCCCAGGCTCCCCAGTCCCTGGGATTCTCCAGGCAAGAACACTGGAGTGGGTTGCCATTTCCTTCTCCACTGCATGAAAGTGAAAAGTGAAAAGTGAAAGTGAAGTTGCTCAGTCATGTCCTACTCTTCGAGACCCCATGGACTGCAGCCTACCAGGCTCCTCCATCCATGGGATTTTCCAGGCAAGAGTGCTGGAGTGGGGTGCCATTGCCTTCTCCGGTTTTCAGTCCAGATGGTCCTAAAAACACATTGCTCTCTTCATGCTGAGTCCTTGAAATGGCTGCTAGTAGTGCAAACAGTGAGCAGAACTGATAGGGGAAAGGGAGAGGAGTCTCAGATAGCCTAAGTCCAGCTCGAGGGTCAGCCTGTTGTCATGCATGTCCTTTCCATAACCTCCTCCAATTGTCAACATGTGGAACATTATATCCCCATGGCTTATTTATTTTAGACCTGAAAATTTGTACTTTTTAATCCCAGTCACTTGTTTTGCCTTTCTCTTCCCAACCACCAATCTGTTCTCTGAATTTACAAGCTCACTTTTGGGGTTTTTTTGTTTGTTTGTTTTTAGGGGGAAAATAATCTCCAAAAAATGACCTTAGTTTTTATATAGGATCTGAAGCTTTATTTCATTAATTTGTAACAGAGATAAATTTATAAGACCACCTTATATGTGATAATTATATATGTATATATGTATTATCTGCTTATAAGAAAATATAATCATTTACTCTCTAAAATTATGTTATGAGTGCTATCAAATAATTGAGATCACAGTTACAGGGTTAGGTGTGTACATAATCATTCTCATTCCCTCTGTAAGGAATTACTACCTATTTTACCATAAATCATATTTTTTGCTTACCCCAATTCGTTCGTGCATGCTCACTCATGTCTAACTCTTTGTGACCTCATGGACTGTAGCCTGCCAGACTCCTTTCTCTATAGGGTTGTCCCATGAACTGGAGTGAGTTGCCTTTTCCTCCTCCACGGGATCTTCCCAACCAGGGATCAAACCCATGAATTCTACATCTCCTGTATTGCAGATGAGATTTTTACCATTGAACCACCAGGGAATATGTTACCCCAATTCACACTATGGCAAAGATCCTGTGGAAGGCAAAATGCACTGAATTAATGCAGACTAGTCAATACCTGAATACCAACCACTGGCTCAAAGTTCAGTTATAAAAAAATGATATAAATAAAGTTGTATTAGTTCTTACAGATTTTTCCCACAGTGATTTACTAGTAACAGTGGAGCCTTACCTAAACTCCCCCCATTTTTCTATTTTATGTTGGTCTAAAATATACAGATTTTCATTTAGGAAGAAAATCATTTGTAAGTTTTTTGGAGCTTATGCCCCATTAGTTAATAGAAGTGTTGTATTTCCTAAGGGTTTTGTCCAGTGGAAATGTCAGGGGAGTGTGTAATTTCCTCAGTCTGTCTTGTCACAACAAAAATTTGGATGTTAAAGCCCTCGGCGTGTCACTGCTCTCGGACAGACCGTGTCTCAGCTCTCGGACAGATCAGTGTTACAGCTCTCAGACAGATCAGTGTTACAGCTCCATGTTATAGCTCAGTTTTATTTAGAAAATAAAGGAAAATACATCCTCGAGGTGTGAGGGCATGCCAACCCAAAAGACACGAAAAGAAGAGAGAGAGCCCTGGCCCTTTGACTCCTCCTTTATATGTTTTTTCTCCTCTCCCCTGGGCCTGCCCTATGTAAATTGGGCTGGCCAGGGCTGCTGTTTGTTCTACCTGAGGTCCTCACTCTGGTCCTAGGACATCCCTTTGTTCTATTTTTGCAGGCTTTCCCCTTCCTTGTCTTTTAGCCACTGCTATTTTGTACTCCTTTTTCCTATTCTGACTACCTAACAGAAACATTTCCTCTGATAATATGTTAATATATAAGGTAGTAATAGTAGTTACTGGTGGCACTAATGGTAAAAGAACCTGCCTGCCAATGCAGGAAACATAATGAGACTCTGGTTCCATCCCTGGGTTGGGAAGATCCCCTGAGGAGGGCATGGAATACTCCAGTTTTCTTGCCTAGAGAATGCCATGAACAGAGGAGCCTGAGGGGTTGCAGGTCCTGGGGTCCCAAAGAGTCGGACACAACTGAAGTGACTTAGCATGCCACACCATAAGATATTAAGTAGTATTGATGTCCAGAAAGAAAATGGTTTGGGGTTTTTCTAAAGATTTTCTAAAATCTTTTCTAAAGATTTTAGGAAAAATATGCCTAATTTGTGAAACTGGGAAAAACAAATCTTTCAGGTATCACCTGTGATCTAGACTTCAGCAAAATTATTCACTCAAATGTACCTGCACAGAAAAGCTCAGGTCCACTCATATTGACTTATATGAGATAGAACTTTTTATGCAGTAAAATCATGCATACAATTTTTAAATTCATGCACTTTTCAGGTAGACTGTTTCATTTTTCTTTTCAGATATTTCAATCTGGCTAGAACTGCTATGGTTACCTGGCAGTGCATATCAGGCCGGCTTCAAGAAAATCATAATTTCACTTTTACTTGTGAGTGTATTGATATTGAATAGGTTATTGATGTAGGTACTAAGGTTCATAAGAAATAAGGTTCCTTGAATGAATTTTTAGTGAAATTCTTATTTGAATATTGGTACTTCTTCCAGAATAAACATTTTTATCTATTCTGAATATTATTTTTCTTTTATAGTCTTTAGAAAAAATTATTGGCCATGACTTTTCTGCAGTTGAGATAAAAACAGTAGCAGAAAGAGATGGTAGATTTCAATAAATAGTACTTTTCTTTGAAAAAAAATTATCTCTTTAAATGTAGTGGTCATATATTCTAACCAAAAGTTAGTATATAGTTTATATATATATATATATATATATATATATATATATATATATATATAGTTTAATATAAAATCTTGTATTAAAACCATATTATTGATCAAAACTGTGCAAAAATCCAAAATTCTACATGGAGGAAATGAATAATTTGGTAATATTTTCTCATAACCTTTCAATATGTTGTCATTAGTAAATGAGAGAAATGAGAAAGAGCAAAAAAAAATATTGATAGATATTTCATGCTGTTGACTAAACCACGCCATTTTTCTATAGAAGGAATTTTATGAAAACTACTGCTAAAATTTGTGATTTGGTAACAATAAGAGGAACAGTGTCAAAATTTAAATTAGCCTCTTTGTTACTAGTGAATTGTGCCAGCAAGGAAGGTTCTACTCCAGTACCTCTGATCTACTCATGACTTGGATAATTTTTTTGGAGGGTGTAGAAGTGGGACAAGAAATGCAAAGAGTTTTACAATTTGCAGTCAGTGTTGTTGGGGAGCAATTCTGGCTTTGTCCTTTTCTTCTAAGCTTTAAGTTTTAAATCATTTGGCAAATATTAACTAAAAGGATACCTGAGAATGGGGTGTGTAGAAGGGGAACAATATTTATCACTCATTTTGATACTGAGTAAAGCCATATTTCCATTTTGGGTAATAAAGAGTTCAAAATGCAATTTGAAACTGTTTTAAAATAGATAACCCTTTAAGCAAGATTTGCTGCTCATTGAAAGTCCCTTCAGAGATTGATGGATAGTCATTCTGGTTCTTGAAGTACATAGTTTGATAAGTATCTCAAGTCTCAGACTTATCATATTTTTATTTTATTGGTATTAGTTGTTTGGTTTTGTGTTATAATTCAGAACAGTTACATTTGTTGCCTATCTTGGTATCTTTATTTTTCCCTAAATAAACTGTGTAAATAATACATGTCAAATCCCAATGCAGTGTACACCATCAGTATGAAAATCTCTTTATAAATAAAAGATTACCAAGCTTTAGCTGGTCCACTTATTTTGAGAAACCCTGCAAATAAACTCTTAGTCTGGTGAAATAATTTGTGTTCTCCTAGGAAGTCATTTCAATAGGATTTGATCTATGAAATAAATTTACTGTTTTCTTCTCCAAATTATGTATATAGTCAAGAAATTACTACAAAGACAATTAGGGTTTTGCTGTTTTTAGTAACTAAATTCTGAATAAAATAGCACTTGTAACCTTTATAACTTATAAAGATAAAAATTTAGCAGAGGATAAATTTTGTTATCTACTAATGATATTGTTTATCATATGATTTGTAGAAGAACAATAAGAATTAATTATGTATAGTGTCAAGAGTTAAAGAGATATAATTAAGACTAATGGTAAAGTTCAATTTGCAGGATAGGAGTCACTCTGTGTCCTGATGCCTTTCTGACCTGCACCACAAGTCACTCTGTGTCCTGACCTGCACCACTTCCTTCCCATTCCTTCAGCAGTCCTTTAGTTACCTAGTAAGAGCAGAAGATAGACACAGGAAAGGTGGCTCATGTGTCTGAACTCAGCTGTCAGATGTTCTAACCCACATTAAGAGTGCATGTGTGCTTAGTCATGTCCAACTCTTTGCCACCCTAGGACTATAACCTGCCAGGCTCCTCTCCAGCAAGAATACTGGAATGGGTTGCCATTTCTTCCTCCAGTGGATCTTCCCAAGCCAAGGACTGAATCAGTATCTCCTGTGTCTCTTGCATTGCAGGCAGATTCTTTACTGCTGAGCCACCGAGGAAGCCAGTTTGCATCTAGACCAATGGTTCTTAAATATTTTGCAGTCATTGACCCATTTTAAAATTTACAGACCTGGTCTCAAGAAAAATTTTACATACCCTCTACATTTTATAGACTTCTTTATGTGAGCAAAATGCTCATGGAATCACTAAAGTTATCCAGATAAGAACCTCAGTTACTCTTTGTGGGTGAGGACTGGGTCTTAATCCCTTTTGACTCCCAAACATCCAGAACAGTTCCTGACAAATATTAGGGACTCAGCAGAAATGTATTGGTTGTATATGTGTATGTACTTCTTCCTCACTGCCTTTATGCTAATCACTTTGCTTAAGCTGTGATTTAATGTATTGATGCTATCTTTAGGGCATAACACCAAGAATGCTGACATAACAGGAAAATTTTTAAATTAAAAGGATTAGTTAGGCATTTATGACTTAGGTTGCTTATTTTTATTCCAGGTCATAGCATCCTTATCCACTGCTAATCCTCATGTTTTCACAAATGCAGAATAGTGATTGCATGTCACAGTAAAAATATATTTAAATGGGATACTAGTATTTTACTATATATATACATATATATATGTATATATATATTAGCAATGTTATTTTGAGAATACAAATACACTTTGTATGGGACAAAGTCACAACTAATATTGTAGGCAAGGGTTCCTAATGCTAAACAGAAGTAAGAGGCTATCATTTTAATGGGTTAAGAATACCACCATTAGAATTTCCTCTCAGGTATTTAACTTATTCTTTCAGATTTTTATTTGAACAAGTGAATGTGAAGATGTGTTTTAAAACAGCATGTTGAAGATTTGAGGAAGAACTTTTTGTCAGTGCAGAGCTAGGTATGCTCTTTTCCTAGGCTTAGGACCTTACCTTTTAAAGGTAGTCTATTTAAAAAAGACATCTAGGATTAAGTCAGTTTAATTTTTTGTTTTTTTAATCCCTTGGGCAGTTCACTTTTGTTCAATACCTCCTAGATACAAATAACTGTGCTAAAAATTTCACATGCGTCCTTCTTTGTGTAAGCGGAATAACAGTCCCCAAAGATGACCATGACTCAAAGGAGAACTAACATTGCAAAGCAGCTGACCTTAAAATAGGGACATTATTTTAGATTATCCAGATGGACCCAAGGATATCACATAAGTACTTAAAAGTGAAAAAGGGAGGCAGAAGAGAATCAAAGAGAGATATGACTGTGGAAATGGGTCACAGTGATGGAATGTAAGAAATACTCAAGCTACCCTTTCTGGCTTTAAAGACAGGAAGGGAATCATGAGCAAACAAATATGAGGACTCTCTGGAGGCTGGAAGAGGAAAGGAAATGGATTGTCTATTAGAGACTCCAGAAAAAAACATAATTCTACCAACACCTCAGTTTTCACTAAGAAAGATTTATATTGGACATCTAACCTATAATTATGGGATAAATTAGTGCTGTTTTAAACCACTGTTTGTGGTAGGTAATTTGCTTTGGCAGCAAATAGGAAACTAATACACACGCACTCAAAAATAGAAAGTACTTTCATCTCTATCAAGAACAGGGTTTCCCAAGCTTTGCACTGTTAACATTTTGGATCATATAATGAATGTGTGTGTGTGTGGAAGGAAAAGAAATTTTCTGTATATTGTGAGATATTTAGGAGCATCCCTGGCTGCCTGGCTGCTATGTATTGCATGTCTGTGTCCTGTCCAAATTCATATGTTGAACCCTAATGCCAACATTATGGCATTAAGAAATGGGGCTTTTGGAAGGTGCTTAGGTCATAAGCATGAAGCCTTCAAAAACGGGATTAGTGTTTTTATAAAAGAAACCCTAAAGAAATCTCTTCCCCTTTCCACCATGTGAGGTTACAGTGAAGAGGCAGTCATCTAGGAAGTGAGGTTTCATCAGACACCAAACCTGCCAATGTCATGCTTTTGGATGTTTAAGTCTATGAGAAATGATCATTTCCTGTTTGTAAGCCACTCTGTTTATGATATTTGCTGATGGCTCCCTGAATGGACCTATACACTGGCCTCAACACTTAAGACATGGTAGCATGCCCTAGTTGTGACACTCAAAGTATCTCTAGCTATTAACAAACATTTGCTGGGGTGAAAAATCACCCCAGGTTGAGAACCACTTGACTAGTAGAAAAGATGTATACTAGTTTTAATTATCCACTGTGTGGCAGGTTGTAACAGGCTCCATGAAAGTATGGATCTTATCTCTGACAGCCCTACTCTTAGTGATTACAATAAGGGCTGTCATATAAGTTATTACAAGTGATTACAATAAGAGCTGTCATGTAAGTTGAGCTTAAATAAATATTTAATAAATGATAGAATGAATGAGTGAAGGCCCCTAAGAATACAAGTCAGCCAATAACCAGACAAAATTCATCTCATGTTTTTCTCATTCAGTATTATTTAGGCTATATCTCCCCTTGAAACTAGTTAAAACCAATATTCTCCTAAGTAGTCTAGTGTGGTTTATGCATTGGATTGACCTCAGATGATGTTCAGCTCTGATATTTATAAAATATATGAAGTTGGTTCCAAGTGTCACCATCTTTTTAAGACTCAATTTCATTCGCTGAGAAGTAAAAAGTAATATCCAACTCTTTGGATGATTGGGAAAATTAAAATAAATTAGACATATAAGAAATTTCTCAGAGTATTGGATTCAAGTAAATATTCAAAAGACTTTACCTTCTTTTTCCAGTGAGCTAATAATGTACAGATAGATTCTGTTCTCTTTTTTTCCTTTTGATTGGGATATGATTGAGATTGTTCTCATTAATTTCAAGTGACTTTTATTTAAGAATTAGACAATGAAGTTATTCTGTAAAACATTAGTAAAATTAATTACTCTTCCTTCCTGTGAATAAAATCTATGTGAAAAGATGTAATAAATTTATACCGATGCAGGGTTTTGGGTTACAGTAATTAGAAAAAAAAAAAAAAAAATGTGTACTAAGAAAAAAAAGTGAAAGCGAAGTCGTTCAGTCGTGTCCGACCCTCAGCCACCCCATGGACTGCAGCCTTCCAGGCTCCTCCGTCCATGGGATTTTGCAGGCAAGTGTACTGGAGTGAGGTGCCATTGCTTTCTCTGAAGGGGGAAAAAAAAATACTACCTAATATGAAAGGAAAGATAACGGTAACAGTCATTTTTACCTATTTAGTCTCAGAGCTATTCTTTGTAACTCTTTTGTTAGGTTTTGTATCATGGGATTGGCTGACCAACCCCGCCTCCATGGGTGTGTTTCCAAGCTTGTTTGTTTTCTGGCAGAATTCATCCAGTGGAAGACACTGGCAAGAAATGAGACAGAAGAAAGGGAGAAGGCAGGCTATTTTTGCTGTCTCATTGCCCCATGCCTTTCTCCTTGACTCCAGCTCATGCCAGGTAGTCCTCTGCTGTGGATCTAGCTCCTGATGAACAGTCCCCACCTCTAGGATCTGGTAATGATACCTGCTTACAAGCAGGGATATCAGTGGCTTCTTGTTACAAGTCTCTGAATTGCTCAACTTCATATGCTTTGTCTTTTTAGTCTTTCATTACTTGTATAAACAAGTCCCTCTATTAAACCCCCTTTATGTGAAAGACTTATATTGGTTCCTATTTTCCTGATTGGATCCTGACTGATACAAATCTTTTTCCTAAGATGTCAAGTATTTCTACTTGTAAGTACACTCAAAAAATATGTTTTAAGCTCTATCATCTATATAGGTAAACATTTTATACAATAATAATTACCTCTTTACATTCTTAAAAAAAAATTGTATTATTAATATAAACCCAGACACATGTATATGTCATTCCTGAGCATAAAAAGCTAATTTAAAAATAAATTTTAGAATTAATTACACATATATTAGAAGGAAACTAATTGTCAGAAAGGAAGATAAATTAGGAAGGAAAATATAAAGGTGTGTATAAATATTAAATGCTGGTATTTATGTGAGCCTTGGGCTTCTCTTTATTAGCTTTTTGGGTGCGATTATGATTAACATTTAATTTGTATCCTTAATGAATACTAGAGCTACAAATACACAATGGCATGAGCAGAAATGGCATCTTTTATTATCTACATAGACTGAAAATTAAAAAAAAATAACCTAAAGAGAGGCTACAAAGCTGTGGTAGTATATTTACCCTGGGATCTATGAATTGTCCAGCAATATACCAGGCTTTAATCTTTACAGATTCATCTGTGCCTTGTGGGAAAACTAATGAAAAGCAATTTGGGACTCTTTGGTAAACCAGTTACCTGACTTTGGACACTAAGTCTAATGCCACCTAGGAGGCCCATAAATAACAAAAGATTATTGTTAAGTAAGGAAAATCAGATATCTAGAAGTAAGGAATTTAGCAATCGTTTATATATGGGACTGTGACGAAAGCTGAGCACTGAAGAATTGATGCGATTGAACTGTGATGTTGGAGAAGACTCTTGAGAGTCCCTTGGACTGCAAGGAGATCCAACCAGTCCATCCTAAAGGAAATCAGTCCTGGGTGTTCATTGGAAGGACTGATGTTGAAACTGAAACTCCAATACTTTGGCCACCTCATGAGAAGAGTTGACTCATTGGAAAAGACCCTGATGCTGGGAGGGATTGGGGGCAGGAGGAAAAGGGGATGACAGAGGATGAGATGGCTGGATGGCATCACCGACTTGATGGACATGAGTTTGGGTAAACTCCGGGACAGGACGGAGCAACTGAACTGAACTGTGTATGGGAAGATCCAAGTGTCTAGGTTCACTTATTCATTCCTTACATATGCATCTCAGCTCTCTGGGCCAAATCTTACTTCCTGATTATTCACATCCTTAATTCCTTGAGGAGTGCTGGCTGTGGTGGATGGCTGCCTGTTGTGCTTTCTCTCATCCTCCCAGTTCCTCAGGAGCTTACCCGAGGAGCTCTTATCACAAATGACTAATGGCTGCTGGATAGCCATTATTGTTCTTCCTGGGCTCAAAAATTTACATTTGTAAGGCTGGAATTCCTGATGACTGTGACATCCATGTTTACCGAAAAGGATAAGAAATTTTCCATCTCACAGTACAAATGAAAGAAGTAGTCTTGTTCCTGTGGAGAGTCACAGCCAACTTTAGAAATGAGGCAGCTGGTGGGGAGAGGGGCTTGAGAAGTGACTACAAGGCAAGAAGTAATGGTCAGCTATAGGAAACTACTTGGAAGTTACCCTTAGTATGGCCAGTAAATCATTTGGAGCTAAAGGAGAAGCTACTTCAAGACCCAACAAGCACTGAAGAAGCAGTTAGAAGTACAATGCCACATAGTCTTGTTCCATCAAGTGGAGTGAGAGTAGGGGGATGGGCAGTTTGAAAACAGAAGCAGCTCCTCAGATTAGGGGAATGGCTTCATTAGAACATTGCCATAAGACATCATTTAGAAGTGCTGCTGACAAAGAAATGCTCAAATGTGCAGCTCCTAAGAGATCAAGATGCAGTTGGAGGTCATCTGAGCATGTAAGAAGCAATGGGACTCTTGGGGAGCAGCTGTAGGAGGCTGTAATTGATGTGCTCAGCTGCTGACTGGAGCCATTCATTGCTGAGAGGAGCAGCTGCCTGGAGTTTAAACAGAGAGCCCTGGGGAGCCAGGGCTGGGAGCTTTCTCAGATTAAGAAGCTGCTATAGGAAGTAGCTGTTATGAGTGTCATCATAGGGAAACATTAGAATAATCCACCCAGCTCCACCATCTCGGTGGTTGGCAAAGGTGGAAACAGTCTTGCATAGATAAAGAAATGGTGAAAGACTGAAGAGATTGACAAAATCAGTTTGAGATTTTTAAATAGCAAATTTCTTCAAACTCTGCCACAGGCTTCCTTGGCTGATGTGGTGTGACTGTTTGTTGTCGTTTGCTTGTTTATTGAGGTACATTTTTATCCTAAAGAGCAGCCATTAGACTGGCCAAAACAAGGTGATAAAATTGTAAATCAAGGGATTCTTTAACCTTAGAATACATGAGAGTGTGTGTGGAATTTGATGTGTTTTTTTTAAATATATTTTCCCCTAGGAAGAATAACTATCATTTTTATCCTGTTCTCAAAGTTCCTGACACTAAAATAGGTTATAATTGTTTTGCTTTAAGAAGCCAGAAAAGGCAACCAATGGAGAACTTGATAACATCTATCAATAACTTAACCACAAAAAAGGCACTGTTGTTTAGCTGACAAATTTATGCAATCATCATGTCGAACAGTATCTAGCAGTACGCTAAGCATTTCCCATTGAAATGTGTGGGATAATATAGCCAGGTGTATTAATGACTGGATTATCTTTTTGGACCAATGTAGGCTCAGTAAGATGAGAGAAATAGAATCGGAATAACAGATTTTTAATTTTTCTATTTAAATGGAACAAAATTTTAGTGTAAGTTCCCGAAAAAGAAAATTCAGTTTGAAAAGTGTTGTGATGGTCCACACCTGTTTGAGATTGTGAGAACTAGTGTAGTTACCATGGAAATGGAAAAAGGGTGTGTGGAAGTAGAGATGTTTACCTTATAGGTGTGAGCATCTTAATTTCTAAATGTTAGTATATATAGTAATATTTTTGTTTTGTTGAAATCTTATAATGTTGCTGATTTCTGTCAAAATCACTCCATCTAGAAAAATTCCGTGTGGATTGAGTCACATGGTTGTCAGTTACCTTGGGTTTAATAGATACTTCATTGCTGTGGGTTTTAATCAATAATCTTGACCTTCATGCCTGTTATACATCTGTTCTGAGCAAATAATGAAATGAAGTGAAGTGAGTCAAGCTTTGAGTATATTAGTGAATTGGGGTTTGAGTGATCAAGAATGAAATATCAGAATTACGACACAAAAGAGAAAATGAAATTTTTTAGGTTTGACATACCATGCTTTCTGTTATAAAAAGAGCATTTTAACAGAACAGCTATTTGTGGTTTTCAAAGTAACATAAATCTACCCTTGAAGTGCCTGACCTCCTAAAGAGTCCTGGAAATAGTTACTCTAACTCTGCTCTGGACGAATAAAAATTGCTCTCAAAGGTATTTATTTAGCTAATGAAGACACCTTGCAGAACATTTGAACAATTATTTGAAGGCAGAAAACATTCCACGGCACATCCATCTCTCATGGAGGGTTGTCGGTTTTGCATGCCTTGGAGTGCTTTTCCCATCTCCAAAGGAGACACTGCCCCACTTTCTGAGACTTGGCATGTGGTTGGAATTACTGTGAGGCTTTTGAGCTTGCAGTTCACACAGCCCACTTGTCTTTGACAGTATGATATGTTCCTCTTTTAACTTTGCCGTACACAGCAGTGAAGTCTCCCTTAAAGGCAACCTAACTGAATCTGTGCTTTCTGAAGTGTGGTTTGTTATCCACTTTGGCTGCTGCCAAAATATGATATGACTTACTTTTTGCATTTGCACATGGCTGAAAAAATTGGTGTGGCCTCATCAAGATCAAAAGGAGAGTGTGCTTGAATGCCTGGAACTTTTGAATTCACAGAAACTTTTTGGAACATACTTCAGGCTTAAAATATGAAATTAATTAAATGGAAGGGCTATGTATCTCAGAAGTAAAATAATCTCCAATTTTGCCCCTTCAAAATAAGTAAAGGAGACAGACTTCTGACCCATCACCTTCTGAAAGAATGAGAGTTATTTGTTAATACTTGTTATTAAAATGTTATATTACTGCTCAAAGAAAGCTAAATATACCAGTTTGATTTCATGTGCTTCATAATTTTTCAGTTCTCTCCTTGTCTGACTGCAGTATTTAATATTCCATCTCATCACCATAAAGTGATATTTATGTGTAGCCATAGGATACAAGTGTGGTGCTGTGCACTTTGCCAAGAGTAGCCATAGTCCTGTCTGACTACTATATAAAACCAAGAACATTGGCACAGCAAGAGCTATAGAAGGCATATGTATATACATGAAATACCAAGGAGAAAATGTTATACCTACCTGCAACTTTCTCTGTTTTCTGGACTGCTCTTGTCAATCAAATAATCAAAACATTGCCTATCATCTACATCCTCATGAAACCCTTTTGACTGAGTCCAAAGTAAACACATTGCATGTGACTGAATAAAACCCTAGACCTATCATTTGGAATCAGTTCAGTTCAGTTGTTCAGTCATGTCCAACTCTTTGTGATCCCATGAACTGCAGCATTCCAGGCTTCTCTGTCCATCACCCACTCCCAGAGCTTGCTGAAAACTCATGTTCATTGAGTGGATGATTCCATCCAACCATCTCTTCCTCTGTCATCCCCTTCTCCCCCCACCTTCAATCTTTCCCAGGATCAGGGTCTTTTTCAGTGAGTCAGTTCTTTGCATCATGTGGCCAAAGTATTGGAGCTTCAGCTTCAGCTTCAGCATCAGTCCTTCTGTCAGGGGAGTGTGTAATTTCCTCAGTTCTATCTCATCACAACAAAAATCTGAAGCAATGGCTGTTAAAACCCTCAGCGTGTCACAACTCGAGTCTCAGCTCTCAGACAGATCAGTGTTATAGCTCCATGTTACAGCTCAGTTTTATTTAGAAAATAAAGGAAAATACATCCTCAAGGCGTGAGGGCATGCTGACCCAAAAGACTCAAAGATACGAGAGAGCCCTGGCCCGTTTGCTCCTCTTTTTATATGTTTTTTTCCCTCCCCCCTGAGCCTGCCCTTATGTAAAGTGGGCTAGCCAGGGGTGCTGTTTGTTCTACCTGAGGTCCTCACTCTGGTCCTCAGACCTTCCTTTGTTCTATTTTCATGGGCTTTTTCCTTCCTTGTCTTTTAGCCACTGCCATTCTGGACTCCTTTTTTTCTATTCTGACTACCTAATATTCCCTCCTCAAGAGATGGGAAGTCCAATTCTTTGGGGATAGGAGCGTCGAGGTCTTTCTGGCTACTTCCTGCTGAACTGGGACTTCGAGGAGCATTGGGCCTCCCCCTCTTGCTAGTTTCAGGCCTTAGAATCCTGATAGCAGTGTCCATCTAATGGTGAGTGATATTTTCCATGGTCAGCTGTAGTTTTATATATCCTTGTTGAATTGGCACTGTTTGTTGTAGCTTGTTGACCTGGGCAGAAACAGAACAGGTTAGACAATTGATAATACATGGAGCAACCATAAGCAGCATCAATATGGCATAACAAAGACTAGTGGGGGCATTAGCTAACTCCAAATTCCCATCACCAGGATGGCTTAAGTCCCTCCTTGTTTAGGGATCAGAAGATCTATCTCCTGTCTATTTTGGAGTACAGCCCCTGCCAAGCTGTGTTGGCTGAGAAATCTTATCCCCAGAAACTAGATTTTGGGGGTGTTCATTAGATTAGCACTCATTTGTAGTTCTGAAAAGGTATCTGAGACCTCCCAGGGCCTCACAGATGTATTGAGTGTCCTCTTCTGTTTTCTTCCATGGCTTGACTCATGAGTAGTGAATCCAGGAGTCATGTCCTAATACCTTGACGGCTGTGGGGGTAGAAATTATCACAGGGTAGGGGCCCTTCCATGTGGGCTGGAGTTGAGCCTTTGGGGACCCATCTTTCCAGACTTTAATTAGGACTTGAGTCCCTGGAGCTTATAATGGTGACTCCTTAGAATCTTTTGGGTCCTGGTTGACACTCCACAAGTGTATATCCTGTTGAAATTGCCCAATGGCCATGGTATAAGAGTGGAGGGTCTAAGCTTTTGGATCTAGGAAGAGGTCATTGACATAAACAAAAGGCCTCCCATATAGCATCTCATAAGGACTAAGACCAACCTGTTCCTTAGGTGCAATATGGGTGCAGAGGAGAGCTATTGGTAAAGCCTCCTTCCATTCCAGGGAGTTCTCCTGGATTATCTTTTTTATCACTGATTTTAAGAATTGGTTGGCTCTTTCTACTTTTCCTTAAGACTGAGGCCTGCAGGCACAATAGAGATAATAAGTAATGCCCAATGCTTTTGAGACCCCTTGGGTGACCTTAGAAGTAAATGATGTCCCATTGTCACTTTGTAATAACCTGGGCAGACCAAATCTTGGAATGATTTCATGGAGCAGTTGTTTTTAACTAGCTTTATCATTCTGGGTGAGAAAGCCTTCAGTCCATCGTGTGAATGTATCTATCATGACTAATTGGTATTTATACCCTTGAGAAACTGGCATCTGGGTGAAGTCTATCTGCCAGGCCTTACCTAGGTAGGTCCCATATCATTGGACAGGCTGGACCAACTGAGGTCTTCGAGCTCCTTGGGGTTTGTTTAATTGGCAAATGGGACAAGAGGAGGCCTTATAGTCATTTGGAGACCTATTCCTATGAAGGACCTTTCTAGTAATCTTTGGAGGGCCTTTTCCCCTAAATGAGTGGTGGCATGTCAGGAGTTAACAACTTCCATTGGAGGTTCCCAGGCAGAAAAAGGAATCCCTCCTTTGGGAACCACCCCATATGATCTTCTTGAAAGCCCTCACTCTTAGCTCTAAGAGTCTCACCTTCTTTGAGCTTCTGGCAAAAGCTCTAAGGAGTTTCTGGCAAATTAGTCTGTGGAACTAAGGTGGCAACCCCTATTAGGTCATTGTTCTGTAATGCTGCTCTCTTAGCTGCATGGTTGGCTACTTGGTTCCCTCATGCCACTTCTATGCTCCCTTTTCGGTGTCCTTTACAGTGGGAGACTGAAACCTCAGCAGGCAGATGGACTTCCTCCAAGAGTCTAAGGATTTGATCACCATTTGATTGGGGACCCTTGAGTGGTCAAGTGGCCCCTTTTTTTCCAAATAGCAGCATGTGCATGTAGCACCAGAAAGGCATACTTGGAGTCAGTGTAAATGGCTACTCTTTATCCTTTTCCCAGCTCTAAATTCAAGACAGGGCTATGAACTCAGCTAATTGGGCTGACGTACCTGGTGGCAAAGGTTTGGAGTCTCTCAAAATTGGAGACTACTACATATCTGGCTCTTGTTTTTCCATCCAAGACAAAGCTGCTTCCATCAGTGTACCAGATTTCCTCAGGATTGGCCAGAGGATCTTCTGACAATCCCTTTTGGGGTTTTGTCCAGTGGTCCAAGGTTTCTAGGCAAGAGTGAAAGGGGAGAGAGCCCTCGGAGGTAGGCAGGAGGTTGCTGGTAAAAATAGTTTGCCTCCAGAAGAGTGTTTTAAAGCATTGCAGGATTGCAATAGCTGTAAGATTTCAAAGGCAGGGATAGATTTCTCCCCAATAAGGGAGTAGGACACTCAGGAACCACCAAAAACTGGTGGGAAAATATTTGTCCATCCCAGCAACAAAGAAGTGCCCTGGTGAATCTTTTAATAGTTATTTTTCCTGTAGCACTCAAATGGTACAGGTTTGGGAGGAGAAGGCTCTGAAGTAGGAGGTCAGGACAGAGTAGGTAGCCCCTGTGTCAACCAAGAAATTCTTGGACCTACCTGCCACATCTAGTTGCACCCTTGGGTCCAGCCCCGTGATGGTTATCTGTGACAGGCGGGCTGGCTGGAGTGGGCTGCTTCAGTCCTTGTTGAACCATCATGAGGGAAAGCTTGGCGCTTGACCTTGAGACTCTTGGGTCCCCAGGGTAGAGTGTTGCCTGATGTCCCAGTTGATGGCATTTATAACAAGCCATTTGAGGAGACTTGCCATGGTTTGGACACTCTTTGGCCCAATGCCTCACTTGTCTACAGATTAGGCATTTGCCTGGTGCCTTATCCTTCAAGGACTTGGGGTTTACCATAGGGCTTCCCTGGAGGGCTGGCCAGCATCTGGGCATGCCCTGTCTCTTTCCTTTTCTCCCTCTGCTGGGCCTTGGCCTCCTTGTCCTGTTCTCTGTTATAAAATGTATTGGTGGCTGTCTGAACCATCTCATCTAAAGAGGGAGCAGGGTCCTGCTGCTGTAGCTGTTGTAATTTTATCCTGATGTCTGATGCACATTGGGATAGGAATTTGTCCTTTAAAATCACCTGTCCCTCATAAGAGTCTAAGTCCAGATTAGTAAACTTTTGGGGGGCTTCTTTTAGCCTTTCCATAAAGGCAGTGGGATTTTCATTGGGCTCCTTAGTTATTGCTGAAACTGGGCACAGTCTCACAAGTAATAGGCTTCCTTCTATTTCCATGGGTGGACTTCCTTAGGGGTGAGTCTTTCTGAAGCTTATCCTACCCAATACTGTTGCAACCTGAGAGCCAGGCATCCCCAGGTCAGGGTGCAGATCCCCAGGCAGGCTGAGGCATGACAGCCTCCTGGAGATTGAATCCCCGGGCAGGTCAAGACAAGTTGGCCTCCCAAGAGTTGGGTCCCTGGGCAGGTCAAGGTGTGACGACCTCCTGGGACTCCTGGACTGGCGGATCTCTAAGCAGGTTGAGGTGTGATGACCTTTCGAGGACCAGATCCCTAGGCAGATTGAGGCAGGCCAACCTCCTGGGACCCCTGGTCCTGAGTTGGATGTCCCAAAGGTCTCCAGCCTGACCAGTGCTGGGTAGGACTAAGGGGCTGTAATTTTAACTAATAGCCAGTTTGTTCACTGCAGATGGGAATAGATATCATGATGTAAAGCAATCTAAGCCTGTGCGCTGAGACTGGGACCCTGATGAAACAGTCATAAGCCTTATCCTCTTACTGCTCTAATGGAATGTAAGTCACTGATTTCCTCCCCTAGTCCTCTATAAGAGCAGATTAGGGTATCTCCAATGGTAAACATTTCATTGTCATAGAACCACTTTAAGTAATAACAGAAGTAATGACAAAGGAGTGGGTTATCTGGCCCTGTTAGGGGCATTAAGAGTATTTTAATAATAGGCAGGATGGAGCAATATTGCCTACAAGGGGGCAGGGTCCTGGTTGTAAGAGTTAGTAATTGGCTTAAGAACAAATTGATAAGAGGCAACAGACCAGATGTTCCATAAAAGTGGAGTGGAGATTTGATCTGGGGTATGTTTGTAACTTTAGGAGAAGGGTGGTAAGGGTATGGGCCCAAACAGCCTGCAGTGCTAACTCCCAAAGTGGCAAACATTATCCCTGGAAACCCAATTGCCTTTGAAGGGATGCCAACAGATAGACTTCTAGCAGGTATTGTGTGCCTGTCTCCCACCCTAGCAGGTTCACTGAGACATGCTGATGTTGCACATGCTGTAGGAAACATGGAAGATGAAGGCCTGAATATCTAGAGGGATTGGATAGTATACAGTATTTCCCTCCTGAGAGCAAGCTATTTTCTGGTTGTCCCACCAGAAGATTGTAGAGGCAACATTGTGGGCCTGGATGGGGCTCAGGAAAAGAGCATGAAATTGGAGAGAAAGGGGGCAGGGCACAACTTTTGAAAGAATGACCTAGCACAAGGGCATAACATAAACCGATTAAAATCAAATGAGTCCAAGATGACAAGTCAAATTCAAGTAAACCTTAATCCCCAATCTGTAAGCTAAATGACACACCCAGAGGTGGCAGGACAGCTCCAAGGCACTGTCAAAAGACGGAGGAGTGGACGGTTCCCCAGTGATTGGGATGATCCCCCAACTCACCCAGCATATGAATTCAAAACCCAACCAGACCACATTCCATGGTCAAAGCCCTTGCCCTCTGTAATGGCCCACAACCTGGGTTTTCTTCTCATTCCGCTTCTACCATGGGAGCTTTCACCAAGTTGGGCTCCTGCTGTGCTTGGCCTCCTCCTTGCGGGGGCCATGCTGAGGTTGTTTCAGCCAGGTTAAATCCAAGTCACAGCACCGTAGATATCAGGGGAGTGTGTAATTTCCTTGGTTCTGTCTCGTCACAACAAAAATTTGAAGTGACGGATGTTAAAGCCCTCTGTGTCTCACAGCTCTCAGACAGATCAGTGTTACAGCTTTGAGTTACAGCTCAGTTTTATTTAGAAAATAAAGGAAAATAAATCTTTGAGGCGTGAGGGCATGCCAACCCAAAAGAAGCGAAAATAAGAGAGAGAGCCCCGGCCCTTTGGCTCCTTGTTTTACATGTTTTTCTCCTCCCCCGCTGGGCCTGCTCTATGTAAACTGGGCTAGCCGGGGTGCTGTTTTTTCTACCTGAGGTCCTCACTCTGGTCCTCGGACCTTCCTTTGTTCTATTTTCATGGGCTTTTCCCTTCCTTGTCTTGTAGCCACTGCCATTCTGAACTCTTTTTTCCTATTCTAACTACCTAACACTTTCAATGAATATTCAGAACTGATTTCCTTTAGGATTGACTGATTTGATCTGGCAGGCCAAGGGACTCTCAAGAGTCTTCTCCAACACCACAGTTCAAAAGCATCAATTCTTTGGGACTCAGCTTTCTTTCCAGTCCAACTCTCACATCCATACGTGACTACTGGAAAAACCATAGCTTTGACTGGATGGACCTTCGTCAGCAAAGTAATGTCTCTGCTTTTTTCACTGTCTAATAAAAAGAACTGTTTATTTGGGATTAAAATATTTCTGGGTTTTTGTATTTTGATTGGATGATTCTATACATAATCTTTATATTTTCAGTGTTTCACAGTGTCTCATGATAAATGAGTACTTCTTAAAGATCTCCATATCACCTTGAACTTTGCTACTAAAATTGGTCATTGCTTATTATCCTGACGGTTAGTAAGGAAGAATATAAGGCACTTTGTCTCTAATAAGGCTCATGTTGCTTTTCACCTTGTGGACCTAAACAAATATTCACAACCTAAGGATTGAAACATTGAAAGTTATGTTTTATTTGGTGGGAATTTTTAGGACTTCGGGCCTGGGAAACAATATCTCAAGTAACCCTGAGAGAACCACTCTGAGGAGGTGAGGAGGGGAGCCAGGTTATACTGAAGTTTTGCAACAAATGGCAGGTAGTCTGAACTTCAAAAGATTATTGTGAATTAAAGGAAAACCAGATATTCCAAGTTAAGGAATTTAGTGTTTTTCTATGTGTGGGAAGATGCAAGAGTCTGGTCTCAGTGAAACAATTCCTTTGATATGCATACTACCTACCTGGGCCCAGTATCCTATGTTTTCACATCCTGAGTTTCCTCTGGGCTCACCAGCTTACCATCCGTGGTGACTGCAATCGCTGACAAAAGGCTGTGATAGCCTTTGTTTACTGATATGGCAGGAAATATTCCACTTTTCAACTTTATACTTTATTTGATTTTAAAAATTACACATTTATTAATCTTATGAGAACATTAAATAATATAAAACAGTCTTCTAAATAAGTGACTAGAGTTTGAAGCTTTCTTTATAGGAAGCAGTATGGCCAGAATGGCAAGCAAACCCTTCACTGCCTGTTCCCCTTGATGTAACAATCCCTTCTGCCCCCTTCTTCTCTCCTTTTTCTACCCTTAGCCTATGGGAGTCCTGACTATCTTGCTGTACCCTTAAAGAACCTTGGTGTTTCACACCTCTGCATTTTTATTCTAACTTGAGCACTCTTTCCTCCCTTTAACCAGAATTTAACCAGAATTGAGTCCTCTTTGACCCTTTCCCCTCATCTTTCATAACTCATTACTGGTTTATACTTCTGTGTTCCTGGCTAAAATGTAAACCCCATGAGGACAAGCAATGTGTTTTAATATAGTTCTCAATAAACATGTTCAAAATGAAGTAATAAGTGCTTACAAGATGTTCCTGATGAATTTAAGGTTCTTCATCACAGAAATAATTCAAAGACAAAACAAAAAGGTTAAGGAAGTAAAGTGAGGGTTTATTTAAGCAAAATTTGTGCTCTCAGCAGGAGAGCAGGCAAACAGGTGAGTATCTCTTCCTTGGATTTCCTGGGCAAGCCAGTTATGAAGAGCATATAAATAAAGGGAGGAATATTCACTGGGGAAGGAGGATTTGGGGGATGGATCATATACCCTGATTTTTCTAGCTCCATCTTTCCCAGGGAAGGAGGGATCTTTATGCTTATTTAGCTTAAATCAGGAGTGTCATGGCATCAGTGTTTGATGCGTACTTCTAATCTGCAAGGCTAATTTTGTTGTAATGAGAGATTATGAGCAATAGGTTACGTTCAGATACAGAGGATTCCCGCCTTCCCCCCTTCTTCTTTGTCTGCCTGTAGGACACTTAGCATCCAAAATGTGTGGTTTCTTATCAATCTGGAGGTTCCTGCTTTTGTTTGTCTGCTAATGTACCCCACTGTTTATAAGATGTGTGATTTTGTGCCATCTAACCCCTTGCCGGAGAAGGCAATGGCACCCCACTCCAGTACTCTTGCCTAGAAAATCCCATGGACGGAGGAGCCTGGTAGGCTGCAGTCCATGGGGTCACGAAGAGTTGGATACGACTGAGTGACTTCACTTTCACTTTTCACTTTCACACATTGGAGAAGGAAATGGCAACCCACTCCAGTGTTCTTGCCTGGAGAATCCCAGGGACAGAGGAGCCTAGTGGGCTGCCGTCTATGGGGTCGCACAGAGTCGGACACGACTGAAGCGACTTAGCAGTGGCAGCAGCAGCAACCCCTTGCCCCCATTTCTCTGCTCATATCTAGCTACCTGCCTGCTGTAAAAATAACTGAGATGAATCAGCTAATGTAACTATGCTTTGTAGAGAAAATGACTTCTCCAGAATTTTGATGTCATTCTGTGGAAAAATATTAGACTGATATAGACCTGAACGTGTCTTGGCTCTGCCTCTTAGTACCTGTGTGAACTCAGGATTGAGATACTTAAACCTTAGATTTATTTTAGAATTAAGAGATGAAATCTGTTAAGTACTAGACACAGAGTCAGTACTCAATAAACTGTTATAAGTAGTATTACTATTTGTAATGAAATTCTTTCACGAGATCTGTATGTGCATTTATATTCAGTTGAAAAGATCAGTGATTCAACTCCTGTTTATCATTTTTAGCCCTGTAACTTCTTATTTAACAGATGTATTGAACAGCTTTATAATAATTATTAGCTTCCTGTTTCTCTAACTTACTATTTTTCTATTTCTTTTATTTTGGAAGGATGATGACAGCACAACATAGAAAATTGCATATGCCAAGCCAGCCATTTCTCAAATTTGACAAAAAGACTTCTTGTGAAACCTAAATGTATTAAAATGACACCCCACCATGTTGCTTATTAGAACTAATGAAATTTTTGCTAACCTTTTTATTTTAGACCAATCATCTCCCAGCCTGACAAATAAAACAGTTAGAAAAATAGACTTAATTGTTTGGCCTCTAACTTTCATAAAGACAGACTAATTGTAGACCATGTTATTGGAAAAACTTTTGGTGTCAGTTAAAGGAAAAAAAAACTTAATAGCAGACAAAAAGTCTTTTATGTACAAAATGGTAGACATTACCAATAGCCAAAGTAAAAACACAAGAGCAAATAAATCCATTAATTAAAATAGTTGATAATAGGCATTGATTTCATAGTAAAATTATGTCAGCATGGGTTTTTCTGTGTGAAACTACTCAAAAAAGAGGCACAGGTTTTCCTTACTTTTTTGATATTATGAGTAAAAAACAAAGAGACGGAGAGAAACCAATGGAGAATGGGAGAGAGACAGAGACAACATTGACCGTGGGAGTTCCCATCTCCTGTGGTCCTTTAGGAGTCCATGCTAAGGCAGTGCTGTGTCTTTTCATAGGATCAGGTACTGTAGTACTTTCATGCTTGGTTGCTTGTATAAAATCATGGGAAGAATAAATTAACACTCATATGTTTCCAGAGAAAAGATGGAGGGGCCTTACTTTTAACAGTAAAGGAAAGTAAAAGCACCAAGTGACAGCACCAAACTTAAAATCATATGAATAGTGGGATGATCAGATAAATGGTAGTAACAGAGAGCATCTGGTATTCATTGCCTAGACCTACAGCTTATCATCAGTAGATGACCTGCAGTCTTGATAAACTGGAGGGTGAAAGGGGATAAAAAACACAGTACAGTGTATAACAAGGACATGTTTGCTTAATATCTAAAGATCCTGAACCTCTATGGATTCATTTTTTTTCATGAATTTCCAAAAGTTCTAATTAATGAGAAACCATGTACCCATTTCTATCTGCTTGGTTTAGTTTCTTTTTTTTTTGTTGTTAATCCTTAGATTTCCTTATGAATATTATTTTTATATATCCATGTCTCCTGGGATTTCTTTGGAAGGAATGATGCTAAAGCTGAAACTCCAGTACTTTGGCCACCTCATGCGAAGAGTTGACTCATTGGAAAAGACTCTGATGCTGGGAGGGATTGGGGGCAGGAGGAGAAGGGGACGACAGAGGATGAGATGGCTGGATGGCATCACTGACTCGATGGACATGGGTCTGAATGAACTCCAGGAGTTGGTGATGGACAGGGAGGCCTGGCGTGCTGCAATTCATGGGGTCACAAAGAGTCAGACACGACTGAGCGACTGATATGATATGATATGATTCATGTCTCCTGAGAGGCAGCCGATAGAGATGTTATGACTTTGTGGCATACTTTGGAAATTCAGGAGCAAATGATATTTTCAACTAATTTATTCATTCACAGCCACAAGGTGATGTCTCATTTACCTCTTCTGTGAAATATAGATGGAAGAAAAAAGGGAGAAAGAAAAATAAAAGAAATTAAGTTGATTGTATATTAATGTAACAATCACCCTAATTTTGATTAAGTAAGGGATGGATGGAGTATATGTATGGTGGGATTATTCTTAATATTGAATTATAGTTGGTTTGGGCTTCTCTGGTGGTTCAGTGGTAAAGAATATACCTGCCAATGCAGGAGACCTGGGTTGGATCTCTGGGTGGGGAGTATATTCTGGAGAAAGAAATGGCAATCTACTCCAGTATTCTTGCCTGGGAAATCCCATGGGCAGAGGAGCCTGGAGAACTACAATTCATGGTATCACAAAGGTGTCGGATATGGCTGAATGACTAACTACAACCACCAACATGTTTGGTTTACGATGTTGTGTTAGTTTCAGGGTCCTGTCTTTCATGGGTGCTCTGCCAGGATATTCTGATAGGGTGCAAAAAGTAGTGTGTGTTGGTTCTGAAAGAGTTAATTTTCATTCAGAGAATGTCTCAGAATCAAATCCTAGGTTAACCATGAACTCTGGTCTCAAAACCAGAAATATCACAATCTTCTCATATTGTTGAAATTAGAATGTCTTTGTTTTACATTAGTATTTGTTATGTTAATGGAGAGAATGTTGGTACTGTGATCAACTCTTCAAAGACACACTTATACCACTGAGGGATTAGAGACATGCTGGGAAAAAGATCTTTTGTCTTGCATACACCAAGAGGTATACTTATTTCTCAGTTTTTTTTTTTTTTTTCCAGAGGAAACATTGTGTAACTAGGGTTTGCAACTATGTGTTAATGACTATAAAATTAACTTCACTTCAGGAATGGCAGCTCTATTTGTTTTCCTTTGTGTCTATGTGCCATCCTTTCCTTTGTTATAAAAGATTAGAAAGAAAATAATTGGAAATGAAATCAGGATGAAATGAATAGAAAAAATTCTAATCAGTTGATGAAGGCATGTCATTTGGCACTGGGGCTTCTTTCATTTTTAACATATTTTTTCATTCCTTCAAAATCTAATGTCTAAGATTGAGAAATCTAAAAATAAGAACAGCATGGGTATATCACACAAAAATATGGGTTTAAAGTGACATCATGCTGGCTTCTTTTCTTGTCCATTATAAACAAGTATAGAAAATGTAATGCAAAAAAGGATTACTTCTATATTTTACTAAATATATGAGAGTCTAGAAATATTTGAAAGTAGTATGTAGAAAGTGAAAGTCACTCAGTCGTGCCCAACTCTTTGCGATCCCATGGACTATAGTCCATGGAATTCTCCAGGCTAGAATACTATAGCTCAGTTGTCAAATAATCCACCTGCAATTCAGAAGATCCCAGTTTGATTCCTAGTAAGATCTGCTGGAGAAAGGATAGGCTACCCACTCCAGTACTCTTGGGCTTCCTTTGTAGCCCAGCTGGTAAAGAATCTGCCTGCAATGCAGGAGACCTGGGTTTAATTCCCGGGTTGGGAAGATCCCCTGGAGTAGGGAAAGGCTACCCACTCTAGTGTGTAGAGTGTATCTTTAATATTATTAAAACTTCTATTTGGATTTCCTTTAGAAAATTGTCCTGAATCAAATAGTTGTCATTAGTGCTAAAGATATGTCAGAGAAAATTATCTTAAAGGGTAAGATTGCAAATTATTACAATGAATATGAAAATATTCAATCTAATAGTAAATACATGTCTATAAATATAGCTACATATATGTGTACATGTGTATATATATGCATATAATTGCATATACACATATAAATGTATGTATAAATAATATATTGGAGGGAATATGATAGACTACATAATTTCCTAAAATGTATTCTTTGGAGCAATGATTCTAAAACTTTTTGTGTAGTAAAAGAGATTCAAATAAGTTTAAAAACTGTGAATACTATACTCCCATCTAAAACATGTGAATAGTAAATGTACATATGATTCTCTATGGGCAATTTTTTTTCATTGTAGCATCTGTAGTAGTTAGAATAATGGCCTCCAAAGATGTCTATGTCTTAATCCCTGGAACCTATGGATATGTTACCTTTCATGTGTAAGAGTGGACTCGTTCATGGCAAAGAAAGCTGAATGCTGAAGAATTGGTGCTTTTGAAGTGTGGTGTTGGAAAAGACTCTTGAGAGTCCTTTGAACTGAAAGGAGAATCAACCAGTCAATCCTAAAGGAAATCAGTCCTGAATATTCATTGGAAGGACTGATGCTGAAGCTGAAACTCTGAACTGACTCATTGGAAAAAACCCTGATACTGGGAAAGATTGAAGGTGGGAGGAGAAGGTTGGATGGCATCACCAACATGATAGACATGAGTCTGAGCTCCGGGAGTTGGTGATGGACAGGGAAGCCTGGCGTTCTGTAGTACAGGGATTTGCAAAGAGTTGGACACGACTCAGCGACTGAACTGAACTGGTGGGAAAGAAGAGTTAAGGTTGCAGAAATAATTAAAGTTCTTAACACCTTAATTTCAAAATAGAAAGGGTATTCTAGGGAAAAACTATGTAGTTCAATGTAATCATAAGGACACACATAACTGAAAGAGAAAGATAGAAAACAAGTCAGAACAACATGATGTGTGAAAGATGGACCTGGCTTTGAATTAAAAGAAGAGACCATAAATCAACAGATAGAAGGAGTTTCTAGAATTTGGGGGAAAAAAAATACATTCACTGCTAGATCTGGAAGGCAATCCTGCCTACACTTTGATTTTAGCTCCTAAGCTCAGTGTTGAACTTGTAACCTACAGAAATATATAATATTAAGTTTTTGTTGTTTCAAGCCATGAAGTTTCTGCTAATTTGTTTCAGTGGCCATAGGCAACCAAGATATTAGCTATGGCTAGTTGAGTGGTTACTGTATGTCAGATATAATGCTAAATGCTTAATATCTATTATATTTAATCAATCTGAAAGGCAATAAAATGTTATCATTATACCTATTCTATGAAGGAAATTGGCAGCTAGCTAATGTAGGTTAGGCAAGCTATGCAAAACAACACAAACACCAACACAAACACTATAAGAGCTAAGCTCAAATTAAAGACTGACTACAAAATTTATGCTTTACATTTATCATTATTCAATTGGTTTTTACCAAACTTGCTTGACCCTAAGCCTTTTCATTTCTCTCCCAGTTTGCTTTTTTACTTTGGGAAACCCTAGTACCAAACGGAGAGAGTACACTTAAGAGAAAAACATCCTAATTCCAACTTTGCTACTAAATAACCATATCACCTTGACTGAGAAATTTTGGATTTCTTAGTCTCAGTTCTCTCAGGTATCGAGGTCTCCAGAACAGTGACTGCTCTTGCGAGGTTTTTGAGTCCACTATTTAACTTTATTTGTGCCTAAAGTTAGAAGTGTTTTGCATCTATTATCTTATTGCATTAACAATTCCCTGAGGATCAATAAATAGGAATAACTATTCTTATTTTACAGATATAAAAGTTGAATGCAAGGAAGTTGAAGTTCTTGCTACAGGTCAAAGACACAGTAGGTAGCAGAGAACCAGGTCTTAAGTAGACATCATCTGCCTCCTGACCAGATTTCTTTGGACTGTTTTCCAGTTCAGTTCAGTTCAGTTGCTCAGTCATGTCCAAGTCTTTGCAACCCCATGAATCGCAGCACGCCAGGCCTTCCTGTCCATCACCAACTCCTGAAGTTTACCCAAACCCATGTCCATTGAGTTGGTGATGTCATCCAAACATCTCATCCTCTGTCGTCCCCTTCTCCTCCTGCCTCCAATCCCTCCCAGCATCAGGGTCTTTTCCAATGACTCAACTCTTCGCATGAGGTGGCCAAAGTATTGGAGTTTCAGCTTCAACATCAGTCCTTCCAATGAACACCCAGGACTGATCTCCTTTAGGATGGACTGGTTGGATCTCCTTGCAGTCCAAGGGACTCTCAAGAGTCTTCTCCAACACCACAGTTCAAAAGCATCATTTCTTTGGTGCTCAGGTTTCTTCACAGTCCAACTCTCACATCCATATATGACCACTGGAAAAACCATAGCCTTGACTAGACAGACCTTTTCCATTTAGTCACATTTCAATAAACATTGCAATACATAATTTTTACTAAATGCTTTATTTTCTATATCAATCTAAGCACTGGTAAAACAACTGTATTTCTAGTTATCAATGTATATTTTAATCAAAAACATTAAGTATAATTGACTAACATATTGTCTTAATTTTTTTAAATAAAATATTTGAAGAATTTACATCTGAAGAAAGAGTTCAGTGAAAGATTATCAGTAGAACGATATGTCTTTTACTAGCGTGATGCTAAACTTGGATTTTTTTTTTATATAAAGCACTACAGGAAATTCTGGCTTAAAGTCAAGACTCTAAGAATAGCCTTAGGCATGGTCACTTAACCTACTCTATAATCTTATGATTTTGCCAGATAAATTGAATGTACCTTTGAACGTAATTGTATTTATTAATTGATTAGAATGGTAGGTGAAGCTGTAAAACTGAAATAGAATGGATTTCCAAGTCAAATTCCTGGACTTCAATTCACACTCTACCACAATTAGCACTGTTAACAGACAATTTTAAGTTACATAATCAATCAGGGTCAGTTTAATCATCTGTAAAATGAGCATAATCAGGTGTGTCTTGGCACCTTTCTGAGTGTATGGGTATCTCACTACCCATACACTTCTAAAATCAGTTTGGACTAAGAGCCTTTCTAAAGTTTTCTAGTGTTAAAATGTTCATACTTTCATTTTAGTTGTTTATTTACCCACTGGATTCTTAGTGTCTTAAAGGCTGAGATGGATGTCTTCTTTAAAGATTATCATCAGTATCTAGCATGTGGTCTAGCCTCCAATAGATGCTTGTTAAATATTTGTTGAATAAATGAGTCATCACTGAATATTACTTGGCTGATTGATAGTGTGTGCTTTTGCATAGTTACTGTTAGAACTCAGTTATATGGAGAGAAGCTGTTTTAAAAGATATAAGACACAATATCCTATTCTCTCTGTTGATTTTTGTCTTAGTTTATTTCCTTTTTCTGTATCTAATCATGAATTGAATCTAATATCTAAGTAACTCTTTTTATAGCCTATGCATAATTACTTCTTATGACTTCCCTGTAGCTCAGATGGTAAAGAATCTGCCTGCAATGCAGGAGACCAGGTTTCGATCCCTGGGTTGGGAAGCTCCTCTGGAGAAAGAAAAGGAAAGAAAGTGAAGTCACTCAGTCGTGTCCAAACCGCTGCGACACCATGGACTGCAGCCCACCAGGCTCCTCTGTCCATGGGATTCTCCAGGCAAGAATACTGGAGTGGGCTGCCATTTCCTTCTCCAGGGGATCATCCTGACCCAGGGATCGAACCCAGGTCTCCCACATTGCAGCCAGATGCTTTAACTTCTGAGCCACCAGGGAAGCCTGGAGAAGGGAATGGCAATCCACTCCAGTATTCTTGCATGGAGACTCCCATGGACAGAGGAACCTGGTGGGCTACAGTCTGTGGGGTTGCAAGGAGTTGGACATGACTGAGCGACTAACACACACATACATAATTACAACGATGACTTTGATGAAACATTTTTAATATTTCTGATGTAATTATTGCTGTTTTTTTGTGGTTAATATTTCTAATGCATCCTCAATATTAATATATTGATTCAGCATTCATAGTGTTTGTGAAGTCTAATTTATTTTCCCAATCTGGCCTAGAGAGACTTATATTTGGAACTAACAAGGTAAATCTTATACAGATTTGTATAAAGTGGAACAAAATAAATATTCAAAAGACTTCTAAAATCACATAAAAACCCCTTTCCAGTTAAAACTGACACCTCATTACTCTTAAATTTTGGATACTTGAGTGGAATGTCAGTTTTGGTTATAAAATTAACTCACTAGTGCCAGCCACTGTTATCATCTTGTCCTAACTCAGAAGAAAGCAAGAAGGATGGAAGGAATCTTTTGAATTAGAAGTGGTTTGGTGAGATTAACCAAACAGTAACAAAGCAATAACATTCAACAAACATAAAGAACATTAAAAAGCTATGTTTTATTCCAGAGTATATCTTTGAAGAAATGTATAATTGAATTTTCAAAATCATGCCCAATTTCTCTACACGCCTTTATTTCCAGTCCTATTTTGTCTGTTTTGTGCAATACGTTATGAAAGAAAAACTACCAGCCATTTCAAACAGACTCCTGCAGATATGCCCTGCTATATGGCAGCATGAGGCAATGCCTTCTCGAAAGCATACTGTCTGTAAATTGATCAGTGCATCTTTCATCTTTAGGATTGTGCCCACAGAGCACTGTAGCAAAGACTTAATTGTTTCCAAAGTCTCACAAGCAATCCAGAGGGGATTCTCCAAGTATCTTAGCAGCAAGTGTCCTTAAACTTCAACTAATACTATTGGGAGTTCCATGTTTAAAAACCTGAGTGAGTGCTTTCAAATGATTTGCCCTTTGTCAACACTGTTAAACTTGCTACTATTTTAAGAATATATGCGTGTTTAAGAAATAAGGAAAAATAAGCCAGCTCATTTCCTTAGATTTAAGAAAAGAAATAGTCCCCAAATTCTTTTGTGTCTACTTTGGTAACAACAAATGCACATACATTACTTTGGAATCAAGAGAGGTAATGATTTGGATGCTGCTCTGAGGGATTAATAACTGTGACGACTTATTACACAGATTTTAAAAGAATAGACTTTGTACATGGAAGAGGTTTTAGAAGTCAGTTGTCTCAGTTTACAGAGAAGGGCACTGAGACCCACTGGCATTGAATAGTTTCCAAAGCTCATAGAGATAATAATGGAAGGAGTTAAGTAGACCCAAGTTTAAAATTTGTTTCTTTCCTAGTTGGAGGACTTCTCAGAGCCTCCTTTCTTCAGCCAACTGAGGTGAGTTGACCACCTTCTGAGGTTGATATGCTTCAAGCTGAGTTCTCATTACAAGTGAAATATTCAACTTATTAGTCCTTGCCCTTTCTGCTTTACTTTTTGTCTGGAGTTCCTTCAATTATAACACATTTGCTAGAATTAGTTCAGTGTTTGGATTAGATATTGTCATAATTCAGATTTATAATTGAGGTTAAACTTTTGGAAATGTTTGTATTAAACTAGGAAGAAAGCTATGCTGGGAAAGATTCAATGGCGTAGTGTATAGAAGAGACCCAGGGACTACTTCATAGGGATTTAAACCGGTATGTTTTTCAGATTCTCTCTCTGTCAACTTTCTGTCTGTTGGAAATCAATTATTTGATGTTTCTAACAATGGTTAATTCAATGTTTTGGCCAATTATATTGCCACAGTAAATTGCTGTTAGTAAGAGCCATATGGGTTCTAGACAACGTCTATGGAGATTAATAATGGAAACAGAGAGCAGACCTAAGATTACTTAAGATCTCTGTCAAAGTACTCTTTTTCAGTCATGTGGCTTCTCAGGTGGCTCAGTGGTAAAAACCCCGCTTGCCAATGCAGTAGACCCCAGAGACGTGGATTTGATCCATGGGTTGGGAAGATCCCCTGGAGGAGGAAATGGCCACCCACTCCAGTATGCTTGCCTAAAAAATCTTATGGACATGTGGTCACAAAGAGTCAAACATGACTGACTAAGTGACTGACCACATATTGGAAATAATAAATTCTCTTGTAAATATTATTGATCACTTTCAGTTTAAACTTTTTCAAATAAGTCAAGTACAGGTAGACAGTTAAAAAACTGACTGTGACAGAGACAAAACAAAATAATTGATCTGTAATTTTTTTTCCTAGAGCTGAATGAAGTTGACTGGTGGGCTGATGGCAGTAGCAAAAGAGCAAGAAAATTTTAGAGGTAAAAATAAATGGAGAGTCTTCCCAGTTTCCAAATGACTTCCAAAGACTCTTTACTAATTGCTTCTGAATGCTAGGTAAGATTTAGGTATAGTTAAGAGACAGGGATTAGGTTTAGCACTAGAAACATCTAAATCCAAGTTAAAAAGGATTTAAAGTATGTACTTCATCTTATACTATATTGTTGTTTAGTTGTGTGTGTGTGTGTGTGTGTGTGTGTGTGTGTGTTTGGTCAGTGAAAGAGTTAGTAGGACATGTATTTCTAGTGGGCCTCCAAAATGTTATTTTATTATAACTGTATTTTAACTATACACCTGAAACTAACATAACATTGTAAATCAATTATACTTTAATTTTAAAACAGTGTATCTTAAAAAAAAAGTTCCTTTTCTATGAATATATGTTAAACCTCTTATCAAATATGGATTCATTTATTGGGAAAGCAATTATCAGTGGATCTTATTTTAAATGTATTCTCTTTTTGTTAGCTTTCTTACTCTTTCTCGATCAGAGAGACTACCCCAAAATATTATTAAATTCAGAAGCTAAATTTATTTGCCCTGTCCCAAGACTGAAGGACTAATTAGTAATGAATGGACTTCATATTGTTTAAGATGAGTTTGAGTTTTATTGATTATATTTGCATTGTTCTAAGTGTTAGATTCTCGATAAGAGGAAACTTCCAAATACAGAGTGAATTTCCTTGGTAAGGATGATATATAAACATAAATGAAAGACTTAATCTTAGAATTTGAGAGGGAAATTTATATTTAATTCACTAAAAATGATTTATTGATCCAGATATTATGAATTTAAAATAAATGAACTATAGCTAAACATAACTTTTAAAGAAATAGTTAACTTTTTTTGTTTGCATACAAATAAGTATTAAAAAGTGAACTGAAAAACAGAATCAAAGAATAGAATAAATGATTAGATCAGATCAGATCAGTCACTAAGTCGAGTCCGACTCTTTGCGACCCCATGAATCGCAGCACTCCAGGCCTCCCTGTCTATTACCAATCTCAGTGAAAATATTGGGTCAAATATCTTTCTTCTTAAGACAGAATTACAAAATGAGGAAAAAAATTAGCGTATATAAAAATGCCCTCTTTAAAGAAGAAAAACTCTTTAAAGTCCCTTGAGAGCATTCTAATAATACAAAGAATTAAGGTGACTGCTTTAATACTCACCCACAGACTGTATTAGAGATGGACCGAGATAGAATATCTGTATTGTAAACTTTGAATGTAGCAAGGACTCCCTTGCAAGCTGCCATCTTAGGTATGATATATAATAGAATCCACACTACTGATTGTGAGATCACGCAACCTTGTTCTTCTATATAAGTGGATTTTTAACTTCTTTCTGGACACCAGATTGAGTGGGTAAATACCAAATGAGTAGAAACTCCTATAATTGTGACTATTCCTTAGAGAGTTCGCTTGAAGAAGCAGGCACTTATGTAAGGATTGGCTTATAAAAACTCTAAATTTGTTCCCAGCCACCTTTATGGAGACAGACATTACTTATTTTCTTAAGAGACTGCTCATCTTGCCAAGTCCTGTATTGGAAGGGACATAGAGATAAACCTTGAATGATAGTGTTCAAAAGTTTAAGGGACATTGCTACTGCATTAAGTTTGTATTACTCTATCAGACTTTGTGTCTTACCAGGGCAATTGTATTATCTTTCATTTAAGAATGATAGTGTTATGTTGTACCATAAAGCAAATTTGATTATATTTTGGAGATCATACCACAAATATCAAACAATTTTGTCCAGTTGTCTAGGATTGGCAAATGAAAGTTACTAATCATGCTATTTGATAATGTACAATACATGTCTTTGTCAGTAATATAAATTAATTTTATTAAGTAGTATCTAGTTGAGATCACATTATTAATAAATATGCCCAAGCCACCTCTTTTCCCTTCATGTAATGCTGATAAATACAGTTGCTCTCCTTAGCAATGGCATCACAATTGCTTTCGTTCCCTGAGGCACTGCTTCATTCTGGATTTCATTTTGGCTAGATAAAGATAGACTAAAGGATTTTAATAACAAAGTGATGACATGGAGTCATCACTATAAATTCTTGTACCATATAAATAGGGAAGAAAAGTAATAAATCAATTGTTATTAAAGGAAAGAATAAGACTGATACAAATTTTAAGTCTATAAATCCATTTCTGCACACTAACATTAAATACATAAAAGATATATCTGCCTAGTTAATGGAAGGAAATAATTTTAATTATTATAAACATATATATGATATATATAAACATGCCTATTATAAATATTATATATAAAATATCCCATAAAAAAGGAGAAAAGGCATTTAATGTAAATGTATTTAAGTATATACCAAAATCCATAGATGATTATTCTTGTCACATGATTAAAAAACATCACCTTAGTCATGGAACTTCCAGGACATCTTTAGATGAAAGAGTGAGATCACAATGGTACCCTTTGACTGATTTAAAACTAATAATATCTGGCATATTAAATATCTTAGTTGAAATGCTAGCATCATATACAAATCTTATGTCAAGTTTGGTTAATATTTTATAGAGCAAAGTGCATAGAAAATAGCTTTGAAAATAAAATTTCTGCTTTAATTTTTCTGGAGAACAGAATTATTTTAAGCTAAATAAAATGTATTTGTTTTACTAAACATACTAAAGATATAAGCATGCATTTACAAAATGCATATAAAATGGATATACCATCAGATCCCTTGGAGGAGGAAATGGCAACCCACTCCACTATTCTTGCATAGGAAATCACATGGACAGAAGATCCTGGCCAATCACAGTTCTTAGGGTTGCAAAAAGTCAGACATGACGTAGTGACTAAACAGCAGGAACAAATTATACCATCACAGTGTCATCAGAAGTCAAAGATGTCCGTGCTGGTGTACAAAGGTGAATGTGTGCTTACATACTAGTAATATGAAGACTTAACCTAGTTTTCTGGTCTTTTAACTGGCTCACTGGAGGCTTACATACTGTGGATTAAGTTTAGTTGTTTTTATTTGGTCTAAAAAAATCCCTGTGCTTAACAGAAATTTCATAGACAGATAAGTCTAAAAATGGGAAATTAATAAAAGAGAATTAATCATAGCATTTCAAGAAATCATTGATATATCCTAGCCTAGAATAGTTTTTCCTGTTCCAATGCATATGTCACAAGTTATTATCACAAGTGTACATGAAAATATAATATGTAAATAAGGCTTATCTAGAAAAAGTAGTGACTTTTTATAATTTAATATATATTTGAAAGTGTACTATATAATTAACAATAACATCTTGTGCACATTTGTACTTATGTACTAAAGTAATGTGTTAAAATATCATTCCATGGTTATCCAGATGGAGAATAAATGGGCAAGTATGAAAAAAAAATAATTTACAATTTGTATGTTTTCTAGTACAATAGTTAGCAATGGTGATTTTAAAAATTATTACTATTCTAGTAATGACCTTACAAATATTGAGTTAAAGCATGAAAATGAAAACCGTGCTAAGTTCTGAAGTGGTGTATTTATCTTTGAGGTAAAGTTGCAGATTAGGTGTTTAGTTCAAAAGTTGGGTGGATCTAAATGACCCTGCATTTCCGAGTAGAAAAAATTGACAGTATCTGACCAAGCAATTCATCACATAGAGCACAACTGCAAAATATAGAGTAGCTATAGTAGATTTTGGTTTCCTGTAAGTATGAATGATTCTGAATATTTTGTGAATTAAAATGAAATTAAATTATTTTTAAGAAGTAATTATTTTGGGAAAGGATGAATAAATGCTTTCTTTGAATTCTTCAGAATTTGTTAAATTTAAAAGCACACTGATCATTTACAGAATTTATGTCTTTAATCTATAAATAAGTACTTGTACAGTGGACTCTGGAACGATGATGTCCAGTCTGGCAATTACCATTTGAATCTTAACCTTGTGTGTGCCTCTATGCTGCTGCTGCTAAGTCGCTTCAGTCATGTCTGACTCTGTGCAACCCCATAGACGGCAGCCCACCAGGCTCCCCCGTCCCTGGGATTCTCCAGGCAAGAACACTGGAGTGGGTTGCCATTTCCTTCTCCAATGCATGAAAGTGAAAAGTGAAAGTGAAGTCGCTCAGTCGTGTCCGACTCTTAGTGACCCCATGGACTGCAGCCCACCGGGCTCCTCCATCCATAGGATTTTCCAGGCAAAAGTACTGGAGTGGGGTGCCATTGCCTTCTCCAGCCTCTATGCTGCCCTCTTTCAAATCTAAGTCTGTGAAATGGGAGGAAGAACACCATTTTGTTCTTAATTTCTTTGAGCATGAAGTTAACAATATAAATATTTATAATTTTTAAAGAAAAATAAACACTGTAATTAGTCTATTTTCCCCATTTTTGTTATGTTATGGTTCAAAATCAAACATGAGAAGCTTACATCTTCCCTGGTGGCTCAGATGGTAGAGAATCTGCCTGCAATGCAAGAGACCTGGGTTTGATCCCTGGGTGGGGAAGATCCCCTGGAGGAGGAAATGGCAACCCACTCCAGTATTCTTGCCTGGAGAACTTTATGGACAGAGGAGCCTGGCAGGCTACAGTCCATGAAACAGCAAATAGTCAGACATGACTGAGTGACTTACACTTCACTACATCTCATTTTTTAGGAAAAGGGTCTTTGACATGACACTCATCAAACAGTACAGTGCCTATTATGGTTAGGAGGTCACTTTTATCCCAGAATCCCATCATGATGATGTTTCATCTTCTGTAACCAATTGCCTACAGTAGAAATCAATGATGTTGGTTGTTCATTCAATAATAGTGTTTTCAGTACTTGGTTTGTAGCATATATAGTGTAGGAGCTAGGGATTTCATAGTATAAAAAATAGCTTCAGGAAGCTGCTGTCACAAGCTTACATTCTAGTGATGAGAGATGCATAATAAATAAAAAATAATAATAGTACCAATCTGTCTTAATGTAATTAACAAATAATACCTGATATTAACAGGAGGAGGAGGGAAAACAGGAGGAGTAGTGGTGATAGGCTCCTATGGAAATAAATGATACTTATTTTTGGATCATTTTGTTTCTACTCATTATGTCTGAAATTCAAACCTCATTTGTAAACTTTGTGCATTGATAATATGTTTTGAACAATTTCATATGGCTGCGTCACTGACACCTCAACAAATATACAAAACAATAATCTTTGTCATCTTCAGATGATTTTAATGTAAAAAAATGATCTTTAAAAAATTATCTGTGTTCAAATCAGTTACTTATATATTATATGAAGATAAAATAGACATTTTTAAACACTTTAACACTACTTGTCTATAGTGATATGATAGTGATGGCTATGTATTAATATTTTCTTTCACTATTTTCTATTTTATGCCTTAATACAACTAGAATCTACTAAAATCTTGTTACTCTAAGTCTTTTCCCTTCAATGTATATTTTTAAGGACAAATTAATATGAAACAAAACACCTACATTTTGTGTGTAATAATTCTGTACATATTGAGAGATGAGTTAAGCAAATAAATGTTTCTATCTTTAGCTTATATAATTGTGGTTATAGCTTAAATCTTATGTTTCCTCTTAAAAGTTATTAAAACATGCAGATATTCTTTTCCCACATTAATTGGAGCCCTGCCCTCATTTTCCAGTACATAGTTGACTACCTTGAAAGTTAAATAACTCTAATTATTAAGATTCAAAACATTCCATGTATCAGTGAAGGCAATTAATGTGATTTGAATATTATTAAATGAAAATGAACTATTTCTGTTTCAAAAACCTAAATAGATATGCTTAGGGATTTTTACATTGTTAAGTTGCCTCAAAAATAATTGGACAATTCAATATAATAAAGTAAATGCAATAAATAATTTTAATTCATAACAATAAGTAACATGCTTATTTGCATGATTAGGGTAAAGAATGCTTTGTACAAATACTAAACAGAGACTAATGGGGAAACCTAGATTATTATACTTCTAAACACATTACTGTGATTAACTGTGGCATAATTCCACTGTAGCTTCCTGTGCAAGAGTTCTTAAGCCTCTCCTATTTACTGTGTGAGGAAATGGCCATATATCACATCGGAGAAACTGCATAGGACTTCCACAGGATTTCAGACTCACTGGCATAATATAGAGTTTGGTTGGAAATACAGAAATGGAAAACTACCTAAGCAGTCAGTGCATCAGCAAAGTTTTTTTTATTGGTTTTATATAACTCAACTGTTTTTCTTCACTAGCTGTGTTTTCTCTCTAGCCCTTTAGAAAGACCTCAAGTACCCAATGGCTATTCTTTTACAAGGACATAGGGAGAAGTGCAGGGTCAGAGGAGAATTAGCACCAGTGACAGTGGACCATTGAAAGTGAAACTGACCTTCTGGACACTTAACGAACTGGGCATACACACCGAGGAAACCAGAAGGAAAAGAGACACGTGTACCCCAGTGTTCATCGCAGCACTGTTTATAATAGCCAGGACATGGAAGCAACCTAGATGCCCATCAGCAGATGAATGGTAAGAAAGCTGTGGTACATATACACAATGGAGTATTACTCAGCCATTAAAAAGAATACATTTGAAGCAGTTCTAATGAGGTGGATGAAACTGGAGCCTATTATACAGAGTGAAGTAAGCCAGAAGGAAAAACACCAATACAGTATACTAACGCATATATATGGAATTTAGAAAGATGGTAACAATAACCCTGTGTACGAGACAGCAAAAGAGACACTAATGTATAGATTAGTCTTGTGGACTCTGTGGGAGAGGGAGAGGGTGGGGAGATTTGGGAGAATAGCATTGAAACATGTATAATATCATGTATGAGACGAATCGCCAGTCCAGGTTTGATGCACGATAGTGGATGCTTGGGGCTGGTGCACTGGGATGGCCCAGAGGGAGGGTATGGGGAGGGAGGAGGGAGGAGGGTTCAGGATGGGGAGCACGGGTATACCTGTGGCGGATTCATTTCAATGTTGGGCAAAACTAATACAATATTGTTAAGTTTAAAAATAAAATAAAAATTAAAAAAAAAAGATTTCTAATAAAAAAAAAAGAAAAATAGTAGTTCACATGTGATGAAATCTTGATGAGACTAAAAGCAAATATGGAAAATTTCATACAAACTTGCTATTAGAAGAAATATGATGGGATCTGATCAGAATAAAGTGGTTCCACTGTAAATAATATGGCCTTAAAAACATTCTAACACTAATCAAAAGTATTTCTACAAAAGAAATTAAATGAGACTATACGCAGATACTATAAAAGCTGAAATGCAGTTGTGAAACTTTTTTAAACATTTTAAGCAGTTGGAGGTTTTGGTATATTTCTTAATAGTTTCTTCCTCAGTATTGTTTCCTTTCCATTGTGACAACACCCCAGCTCAAGGAATCTTTTAGGGTCAAATCCCTATCATCTTCTCCTGACCACCTGGCCCTGGTCTGATATCTTAAAAACATCTGTCTACTGTTTGTTGATCCTACCTGTAGGCCAGCCCATATAGACCACCTTGCTTGCCCTGAGTCCCTTGGCACTCTTTCTGGGGTCATCCTCCTCACTCTGAAATTTAAAGGTTAGTGATATTCTCTGAGCCCACCTCTTTCTCAAGGTCTCAGTCTAAGGTTCACATTCTGAACTCCTGTGTGTGTGTGTGTGTATGTGTGTATGTGTATGTGTATATATATATATATGTATATATATATATATATAATTCAGAAGATAATGACAGATACCTTTGTTCAGCTGCATAGCAGACATCAATGTAGGAGACAAAGATTTGGTTTCTCAGTTTTCTGAAAGTGGTTGCAAAATGAACTTCTCTCCTATGAATTTTTACCTTTGAGGACATCTTTCCCATGGTAATCTTAGACATATATGTAAAAGATTGCTCTGTTTTTCGCCTACACAGATCTAAAATTTGGATCTTAATTATTACAAGATATGTTTTAAACTTCCAAAAGTTTATTTAAATTTTAAATGGAAAAAAAAAAAAAAAAACAGATGTAAACTGAATAGGAGTTTTCTCATTTTTTTTTTTTTTTAAAAACCTACTACCTTGATGTCTGTCCTTTGCAGATAGTAGGCATAGAAATGTATTAAGGAGAGAAAATAAAAAGTCACAGCCATACCTGTGACTCATACCACTGAGACAGACCATTTAACCTCCCTAATGACTGATATAAAAAACAACAATCAGACTGATTTTAAAATGTCATTGAGGGCCTTTAGCCAGATATTTGAGAATAAAAATGAATTATGCACTATTTACAGGCTCTTTTTCATTACTACTTAATGAGTCTTCACTATTAGCCATGACACACTAGTAAGTGACATTTGAGAACTTAAAATGTATCAGTTCCTTCAAAAAAAATACTCTCCCTAAACTAAAACCCTCTATTGAGTTTCTAAAGGAATCAAAATAATTATCTTTAAATTTCTAAATTAGAAAGATTTTTCCTCTGAATTCACAAATATGCTATGTGCCACCTTTCTTTAAAATTAAGTGTTGATCAAAATTATTAGATGAGTGTACAGTTAAACCTATTAGTCTAGATTGGAATCCTTTCAATTTTTTAGGGGTCTAGTATAAACAGTTTGATCAAATTTGGGATTAAAAAAATTTTTTTTAAACCCTAAAGTTTTTATGTACTTTTTATGACTTGTAGAATTACTTTCAGAGAAGGCAATGGCACCCCACTCCAGTACTCCTGCCTGGAAAATCCCATGGACAGAGGAGCCTGATAGGCTGTAGTCCATGGGGTCGCTGAGGGTCGGACACGACTGAGCGACTTCACTTTCACTTTTCACTTTCATGCATTGGAGAAGGAAATAGCAACCCACTCTAGTGTTCTTGCCTGGAGAATCCCAGGGACGGGAGAGCCTGGTGAGCTGCAGTCTGTGGAGTCACACAGAGTCAGACACGACTGAAGTGACTTAGCAGCAGCAGCAGCAGAATTACTTTATTTTTTATACCATTAGCAAGCTTTCACACTAGGCAATAAATCCACTATATACTTAAAAATATGAATTAATTCCTTTAAGATTGTAGGATTCATGTATGTTTCTCTTCCTTTTGTATATATATTAAATATAAAGTTACAGGTCTTATTTGTTACTAGCTCTAAAGAGCACCCCTCAAACTAGGTTTTTAACTATAGAAAGGACTTGAGATATTTTAAACTAGTATTTTAGGCTTCACCTTTTGCAGGGAAAATGGTTAGGACAAAGCAGTTGAGGGATTTATCAAGGGACGAGTAACTAACTAACTGCACAGCTGGCATCAGAGAACTATTCTTGTGATTTTAAATCCAATGTAGAACATTGCGTTCTTGTCCTGGATTATTTGACCTTTCTGTTATATTGAGTTTAGTTTTTACTAGGTATACGTGTTAGGGCATGGAAGGGCAGGGGAAATCATGCTCTTCCATTTACTCGTGTTTTTGAAGTAGAAAAAAAAAGGCAGTGTTACTTTGAGTTATAAAATACAGAAAGAGATGTCTATACTTAAAATCTGAACAGGGATTTACTCAAATATTATTTTATCAACTATGATATTAAAAAGAGAATCAGTTCAGTAGGGCATCATTGCAGATGATACCTGTAAAATGGCATCAGAATCAGTGCTTAAAGGACATAGTGTTTGGACACATAGCATTTAAAGTCAACTAACTCTTCCCAGCTTACTAAATTCTTATATTGGCTAGTTACTCAATATTTATAGGCCTCAATTTTCTCAATTCTGAAATGGATACAATAATCTAATTTGAGAGTACAGAACTAAACCCTTACACTTATGGTCAGTTGATTTGATAAGGATGGGAATATAATTCAATGGGGAAAACAATGGCCTTTCCAACAATTGATAATAAAACAACTGGATATCCGCATGCAAAAGAATGAAGTTGGATGCCTACCTGAGATTATATATCAAATGTACTAAAAACAAATTTAAAATGTGAAGGTAAGAGCTACAACTATAACACTCTTTCCAGAAAGTGAAATGAAGTTGCTCAGTCGTGTCCGACTCTTTGCGACCCCATGGACTGTAGCCTACCAGGTTCCACCATCCGTGGGATTTTCTAGGCAAGAATACTGGAGTGGGTTGCCATTTCCTTCTCCAGTAGATCTTCCCGACCCAGGGACTGAACCCGGGTCTCCCACATGGTAGGCATTGTAGGCAGATGCTTTTACCCTCTGAGCCACCAGGGAAGATCAGAAAACATAGTAGTAAATCCTCAGGACCTTAGGCTAGGTAATAGTTCCTTACATGTGGCATCAAGAATACAAACATCAAAATTTAAAATTTAAAATGACTATAACAAATATGATGAACAATAACAAATATTAGTAAGGATGTAAAGAAATTAGAATTCTCATACATTGCTAGTAGAAATGTAAAATGATGTAGCTGTGTGAAATATAAGGCAGTGGCCATTACTCAAGTAAGTAAACAGCTACCACGTGACCTAGCAATTCTACTGGATATAAGAGCTAAAATCATAGGTTCCCATAAAAATGTATACATGGATATTCTTAGCAGCATCAGTGATAATAGCCAAAATGTGTAAACAACTCAAATGTCCATTAATTGATAAAGAGATAAACAAATATGATAAATGCATAGAATGGGACATTATTTAGCTAAAACAAGGAAATATTGACTGATATACTACAATATGGTTGAATCTTGAAATATTTTAATAAGTGAAAGAAGCCAGACAATAAAACCACATAAACTGGGATTTCATATATATGAAATGTTTAAAATAGGCAAATCCCTAAAGTTGGAAAATAGATTACTAGTTGCCAGGGCTAGAGTGAGGGGGAATAAGGAGTTAATGCTAAAGGAAAATATGTTTATTTTTATAATTATGAAAATATGACGATAGGTGTGAATATTCTGAAAAACATTCAATTTTACATTCAAAATGGCGACTTCTGTGATATTTAAATTATATCCGAGTAAATATGAAAAATAACATTACCTAAATATGTTGTTGTTAGAATAAAATAAGATCCTGCATATAAAGGGAAGTATGAAGTACTGTACCTAGTAAGTAGTATGCATACATTAATGATGGCAATAATGAATAAAACTTGAACTAACTGAGGCACATAAATAAGAAACACATTAGGATCTAAACTAAAGCCTAAACATACCATTACCTTAGTCATTCCTGTCCAAGGGCTTCCAAAGTGTCCTATTGAGGGAAAATGATAGGTAATACCAGAATCAGGCCATCTGTATGCCTGGAGACTATTTTTAGGTATTCCTTATATATTTTACTAAACCATGTACGCTCTCTTTCCTGATATCGGCTCTTTCTTTTTTTTTTTTTCCCTTTCTCCCTCCCTTCTGCCCTCCTTCCCTCTCTCTTTCTCTCTCTCTCTCTTTCTTTCATGTTTTATTCATGAAAGATATTTGTCTTTAAGAAGTTAGCCAGCTTTCATAATCAGGATCCTTGAGTCCTGGTTCAAGCAGTTACTTAACTTCTTTGGTCTTACATTCCTTATGTGTAAACTGAGGATGGTGATTCATACATCTCATTGTTGTTTTAAGGGGAAGTGACATCATGCACCCAAAGCATTTGTATAGTGTTTGTTACAGGGTAGCTGCTTAATAAATGGAAATAATACTTCTACAAGGTTTTTTTCAAAGGGACTCTATTCCCATTTGAATGCATGTTCTCTTGTTCATGAACTATTCAGGATGTTTTATTCTGGAACTAATTGTAGAACTCAAGAGAATACCAAAAAATCGTGTGTTCTGGACTCTCTATAGTCCAATTTAGTTCCTTTTCTAGTCAGAGATAATTCAGAATTAAAAATGATAGAGTAAGTTGGCTAATTTCTACTCTGGGAGAGTGGCAAAATGAAGTCTAGATTATGGCACTGTCAGACTATTCAGACATGTGCTTGTGATTCTGAAGGCATGTAGACATGTGGTTGTTCAAGCAATTTGAGCTCTCCTGGCTTGCTTTGCTACTTTCTACTGCACCAAGATCGCAGCAACAAAGGGCAGGTGACCACGACTCCCAGTAGGGGAGCAGTTAACTGCAGAGATTCCACATTAGAAGGTTTATTTCCACCTGACTTTCCAAGAGAATATATATTTCTTATCCTGAGGTAACAAAGAGAAGCTGTAGAATACAATACTGGAAAGCAAGAACCATAGAAGTTTTTTTTTTTTTTTAAATCCTAGTACAAGGAATGGACTAGATACATGTTTCTATTAAAACTTCATGTGTGGGATGAAGAATAAAGAAGGAGCAAAAAAAATACTTGAATTTTTAAAAAGGTATTAATCTTTTAGATCACTAAGTCAATATATTGCACCTCAAATGGCATCTTGTTTTAGTCAGCTTCCCAGGTGGCTCAGTGGTAAAGAATCTGCCTGCCAATGCAGGAGACATGGATTCGATAGCTGGGTGAGAAAGATCCTCTGTGGGGAGGAGGAAGTTGCAAGCTGCTCCAGTATTCTTGCCTGGCAAATCCCATGGACAGAGGAGCTTGGCGGGCTACAATCCATGGGGTCACAAAGAGTTGGACACGACGAGTGACTGAACACATGCACACACACACATATGCGTGTACACACTAAACAACCAAGTGACAAGAGGAGTAGACACAGTCTCTACTCTCTGTTCTCATTCTCACTGGTTTGCATCACTCTCTTCCCTATTTCAGAAACTTAGGAAGTATAGTAAGTGCATGCGTGCATGCTCAGTTGCTTCAGTCGTGTCTGACTCTTTGCGACCCCATGGACTGCAACCCACCAGGCTCTTCTGTCCATGGAATTCTCCAGGTAAGAATACTGGAATGGATTGCTGTGCTGTTCTCCAGGGAAGTGTAGTAAGTATACAAATATAAATGTTATAAATACCCCTCACATAGTTTTATATTTGATTTATTGTCACTAAAGATATTTTTGTCTGTTTAAGGCAAGTTTGGGAGTGGGTGAGTGGTTTTAAAAGTGTAGTATGCCTTGTACTTTGTACCTAGTGCCAAGGGCTTCCCTTATAGCTCAATCAGTAAAGAATCTGCCTGCAGTGCAGGAGACCTGGGTTCGATCCCTGGGTTGGGAAGATTCCCTGGAGAAGGAAATGGCAACCCACTCCAGTATCCTTGACTGGAAAATCTCATGGACAGAGGAGCCTGGTGAGCTGCAGTCCATGGGGTTGCAAAGAGTCGGGCACGACTGAGCGACTAACACTTATGCCTTGTACTACCTCTGATACCATTTTAGAAGTTGACTGATGTGAAAGAGTTACAGTGAGTCTTCCATCCAAAATAAATAACTTACCTGATTAGGTATGAAGAACTAAGAACTACTAATTTATTTGTCCCACCCCCAATTCCTGCTTCCATCTCTCCCTTCCTTTCCTCATTTTTTTTTTCCCCATAAGTCTTGACTAAATACATAGTCTACACAGGCTGCATGTGTACCAAGTTGCTTCAGTTGTGTCTGACTCTTTGTGGAGTGAACTGTAGCTAGCTAGGCTTCTCTGTCCGTGGGATTATCCCGGCAAGAATACGGAAGTGGGTAGCCATTCCCTTCTTTTGAGGGCATCTTCCCAACCCAGGATGGAAACTACATTTCTTTTGTGTTTCCTGCATTGGCAGGCTGAGAAGGCAATGGCACCCCACCCCAGTACTCTTGCCTGGAAAAATCCCATGGACAGAGGAGCCTGGAAGGCTGCAGTCCATGGTGTCGCTGAGGGTTGGACACAACTGAGCGAATTCACTTTCACTTTTCACCTTCATGCATTGGAGAAGGAAATGGCAACCCACTCCAGTGTTCTTGCCTGGATAATCCCAGGGACAGGGAGCCTGGTGGGCTGCCGTCTATGGGGTCGCACAGAGTCAGATATGACTGAAGTGACTTCGAAGCAGCAGCAGCATTGGCAGGCATGTTCTTTACCACTAGCGCCACCTGGCTATTTCAGTGTAACCTGAGTCCACAAAGACGGGCACTATATAAACAGTAATCAGTCTCATGGAATAAGTCTGTTAATATCATGGAAGAAAAATGCAATATAATCCCTTAGTCTTGCATTCTTACATTATTACTACTAAAGTACACACTAACATTTTCATTTACCCATCTTTTTAGGCATAAATAATAATCATAATTCTCAAAAGAGGACATGTTTAGCCAGTTTTAACTTTAGGAAATTTCCCTGGACTTGTCTAAGCCTTTTTGGTAAAGTTTTCAACACCTTTTGTTCCTTTGTGTATAATTAGCAACTCCTTTGAAAGCTTGCAAACATTAGAGTTCAGGCCTGTCATAAGGACTATTAATGGTTGATAGTCATTTCCCAGTAGTGCATAAGTGAAAAAGCTGTCGTCTTTTGATATAGAAACTTCTTTGCAAGATTTAATTAGCATTTTAAGTATAAATCTTTTCAACTAAGTCTTCTACCTGCTTATTAAAAGCATTCCTATATTTCAATCATTTTATAGTATAAAGATATTTCTGTAAAAAACATTTACATGTTTTCATGCTGAATGTAAAGACTCATATTTTGTTATGAAAAATATCATTGTAATCCAAGATCAGATAAAAAAGTTTAAAGTTGAGCATATACTATTTTACCAGCTATTTGGATAAATCATAATAATGCTAATGTGTACAATCAAGGAAAAATATTTCCCTACAATATTGAGTACTTCTCTAGTGTTTCTCCGAATATTAAAAAATTGTGTTCGGTATGATTAATTTATGGCTTGTGAGCCATTTTCTAGGAAGTTTGAATATTTCATTGCATTTTTCAGCTTTTACGTATAAACTACATGTTCTTTTTTCATCCAGATCCTCTTACTTTATACTTATATTGCTAATTTTGTGTGTTACCACAAAAACTTAAAAAAGAGCTAATGTGAAATTTTTTTCCTTATCTTTAAATTGAAACAAGTAGAAATCTGCAGGAAACATTGCTGTGTGAGTCAGGTCTTCAGGGAGAATTGCAAGCTGGCATTCTGCCCACTTGTGCAGGGTTTCTTAATTTGTTCTACTATAAAAATAATGTGATGTTCTCCCTAGCCATAAGTACCTCACTGGTTTGAAATGCAGGAAGTGTAATTAGACTTGAAGCTGAAAAGGAAGGTACCTTGGAGAGTCCTGGCTCTTATTAGCTTTAGAGCTGGGGACAAACAGATGCCACAGACTATTTGAGGGCTGTTTCTTGGATGATGCTAATTGTTTACTGTGCTCATTATTCTGTGACATCCTTAGAATCACCCAGGTGGGGAGATGTTAGACTAATACTGCCTGTATCTGTGCTAAGACAAACTCACCTTTCCACTGTTTAACTCTATTTTGGCCTAGGCAGAGGGATTCAAAAACCATTCTGAATTTTATGAACACAATTAAGGAATCTCTTGACACTGGTCTTAGCTTGTACAAATGGGGCCTTCAGTACATTATTACAGATTCTTTCATGTTCCTAGTTCAAACACATAGAGAAAAATGTTTATAAGAAGAAATAATATCAAGGACAAGCCCAACCATTCTCTATGTGAATTTAAATCAATAACCAGACAACTGCTTTGATTCATTGGATGTGATTGCTTATTGACGTGTCTTCCAGTCTCATTCTGAACAACCATTAAATACTTTTTCTTCAAGCTTAGATATCTTGTTTAATTTTTTTAAATGTAACTTTGTGTACTTGTTTTCTGAAAGTGGTGAATGTGATGTCTAGTTTTAGCTCCCCACATGCCAACTACCAATTTTTACATACCATAGATACAGGTACAGAATAAGAAATTCAGTCCTCTTATTGGGGAGGATAAGAGGCTTGTGCAAACTTCTTGTTGGGAAGAACTGGTTGTAGGGCAAACTGGGCTTTGTTCTGGTGGGCAGGGCCACGATCAGTAAATATTTAATCCAATTTTCTGCTGATATGTCTGGTTAAACCTCCTGGTAAAGGCCATGATATTGAGGGTAGACTGTGTTTCTCCTTACTCCATCCACAGCTGTCAAGTTCCTCCAGCTGGATGATTTTAAACATGGGTATGACCATTGCAAATAGATGGGGAAACAATGGAAACAGTGGCATAGTATATTTTTGGGGCTCCAAAATCACTGCAGATGGTGACTGCAGCCATGAAATTAAAAGATGCTTACTCTTTGGAAGGAAAGTTATGAACAACCTAAACAGCATATTAAAAGCAGAGACATACATTATTTTTCCAACAAAGATCCATCTAGTCAAGGCTATGGTTTTTCCAGTAGTCATGTATAGATGTGAGAGTTGGACTATAAAGAAAGCTGAGTGCCAAAGAATTGATGCTTTTGAACTGTGGTGTTGGAGAAGACTTTTGAGAGTCCCTTGGACTGCAAGGAGACCCAACCAGTCCATCCTAAAGGAGATGAGTCCTGGGTGTTCATTGGAAGGACTGATGTTGAAGCTGAAACTCCAATACTTTGGCTACCTGATGCAAAGAACTGACTCATTGGAAAAGACCCTGATGCTGGGAAAGATTGAAGGTGGGAGGAGAAGGGGACGACAGAGGATGAGATGGTTGGATGGCATAACCGACTGGATGGACATGAGTTTGAGTAAACTTCAGGAGTTGGTGATGGACAGGGAAGCCTTGCATGCTGCAGTCCATGGGGTCGCAAAGAGTTGGACATGACTGAGTGACTGAACTAAACAGTGACCAATTAGAGTATGAATTTAGACCATGGGTGAATTCATATGTGTAGGTGTGATCCAATAATAAGAAATAATAGATGCCTTGCGGAACTATGTTTTAACAATTTTCGTACAACTGTCTTCCAAGAAATTAAGCAAATTATAACTCTTGAAACAAAAGAAAGAACCAATGTTGTAGAAAGAAAGATATTAGCTGCTTATAAGCCAAGGTGGTGGAAACCATAGCCAATCAAAGACAGTGTTAGGAAAGATATACGGTAAGAGGTAATGAATGGAATTACTTTCAGGAGCCTTTAGGGGTCCCATGGGAAAACTGAGCCATTTTATTTCACTGATTTAACTAAAGCATAAAAACAGAATATTATGTTTGAGAACACAAAAGAATAATAATATCAAGGAGTGTAAAGAAAATCATTGAAATTAAGCCATTGTTAACTCTTCTGTTTATTCTTTTCAGAACTTTATCTCATTTAAATATATATTTTATTGGTTCTAATAATAATAGCAAACAGTTTTTGTTCTGTATGGTTTATCAAGTTAAGTAAATTTTAACTTTAGGGGAATATCTCCTTTGTTTCACTGAAAATTATATTGTAATGAAATAACCTGTAATTATCACTATGCTAGACAAACTACATCTCTTCTGGGGAGTTTATTGAATGGTGATTTCTGTTTTGAATTAGCTATCTGTGATACAACTGCTAGTTGAACAAAAAGATTAGCCCTTTTATTTTTCTATTTAACAAAAATTCCAAAATTAGCTAATGTCACAGTTTATCAAACAACAGTAGAAATTTAATGTATATAACTATTATATAGTAAATATGTATTACAATCTAGATAAAGTTATAGAAATAATTTCATTACTGCATCTAATTTATATCATTATAAAATCAAAGTGGCAGTTTTATGTTCTGAATGGAATATAATTGAGGAGATATATTTTTGTAATGAATAAATCCTACAGTAGTGGTATTGATGATATACATTAATACATATAATTTACATTTATTGAAGTAATGTTCTATATGTAGAAGAAACTGAGGCAAAGAAAGATTGAAGTTTCTAAGGACAAGGAGCAAAAACCTGAAATTATACATAAATTCACATATATTGAATTGAGTTAAACAGAAGTAAGGAGAAAGAAATGGCAACCCACTCCAGTACTCTTGCCTGGAAAATTCCATGGATGGAGGAGCCTAGTGGACTGCAGTCCATGGGGTTGCAAAGAGTCGGACACAACTGAGAGACTTCACTTTCTTTCTATAGTTCCTCTTGGAGAAGGAAATGGCAACCCACTCCAGTGTTCTTGCCTGGAGAATCCCATGGGTGGAGAGGCCTGGTGGGCTGCAGTCTATGGGGTTGCAAAGAGTCAGACATGACTAAGGAGCTAACACAAACAAAAGTAAGCACTGTGGCATTTAACAAATGGTTGCAAAGCATCCGTTCAAGTACCTACCATACACTAGGTGTTTTACATAAATTTTCTTCAATCTTTATAACCTGGTGGAGTAGGTAACCATGGGTTTCAAATGAAATAACAGAGCTTCTGAAGGCAAAGGAAATATTCATAATCACATAGTTAGTAAATGTTAGTGAAAATTATTCCTGTAACCTCCTCTAGATCTAGGTTGAAACTGACTCTTTGGGAAGAACTCAACATGCTTTTTATTTTTTATTTTTTTTCTGGAGATGATGATATTTTTGGTATGTGAAATAGATAACCTGTTATCTGAAGGGTGGGGGGTGAGAAAACAGCAATACTAAAAATAAGTCCCTTATAAACCTTATTATGGAGAAGGCAATGGCACCCCACTCCAGCACTCTTGCCTGGAGAATCCCATGGACGGAGGAGCCTGATGGGCTGCAGTCCATGGGGTTGCTAAGAGTTGGACACGACTGATGGACTTCACTTTCAATTTTCACTTTCATGCATTGGAGAAGGAAATGGCAACCCACTCCAGTGTTCTTGCCTGGAGAATCCCAGGGACAGGGGAGCCTGGTGGGCTGCTGTCTATGGGGTCGCACAGAGTCGGACATGACTGAAGCGACTTAGCAGCAGCAGCAGCAAACCTTATTAAATTTCACAGTGCCTATTTAATTTTTAAGGAACTGAAATTTTTACACATTGTGTTTGCAAGAAAAGTCAGCCATGAAAGATTCAGTGATCTTATGGGAAACATTCTCTTCTCTAAATGAAAAAATAAATTCTCTGTTAACTCTCTTGAAAGGTCTTCTAATTGAGGAAGTCAATTCTTCCCTCAAAGCACGTGGTCATTTCCCATTAATAATAAAGCCCTTAGGGGAAAAATAATTCCCTAAGATGCTATAAAATGCCCAAATAGGATGAAATCTTCTGCCAAGATTTATACTGACTTTGAGGTTTGATATAAGCAACTCACTGTGCCTTCCACAAGACTTAGGAAAATTTTATTGGCATTTATTCAAATAACTGAATTAAATGGAAAGGAGCAAATGTGAGAGTCAACAGATTTAAATTGCACCCTCTAACTACAAAGGAAGGTTTGCATTTGTTTATTTAGATGACAGTCCATCTTGGTGCCATGATTTAGGATCCAAGAGCCTAGTAAAGTGAGATAGCAGTGCTCTTGAATTCAACAAGAAGGCAACATGTTTGGAAGAGAATATTCCCAAGCTGTGCTAATATGAAAACATCTGTCAGTTACAGATTAATTTTCTCCACAGATTTTCTACCTTTGGAAACATCTGCAGCTGAAATGTATTTCTCTAAAATGTAGATTACAGAGGTCAACTAGTTTATCAGCCATTCTAAGAACTGGCTGCCTTCCACAGTACACAGATATAGCTGAAATAGCAAGCTTAAGTGCAAACCCTTAAAACCAGAGCAAAAAGCAGTTGGGTGAGGGGGAAAGACTTTCAAAAAGAACACATTAGTACTAAAATAATTCAGTCCGAAACTCACTTGAGGTCTGCCACATTATTTCAATAGAGTAAAATCAACCTGTTACTCATTATATTAAAGGAAAGTTTACACCAATTTTCTTTCCCACATACATTTTTCTAGCAAAAACATACTTTTTCAAATTTAAGTAAATAAACAAATGAAAATAAATTGGGCAAACAAATGCACTTTGCAGAATCTTTATTTGTAGGTTTATACTTAATTATTCAGTGTTTTCAAATGCACATGTATAATAACAAGTTAGGAAAATGTAAAAGTAGAAATCTATCCAAAGGTCTAATTAAGGTGAACCTTACCAAACAATTAACAATTGCAATTTATTTTAGACTGAGATTTAAGACTCTGTAGGGAACTTGCACACAAACGTCTGAATTTTTGGTGATGTCATCAGAATATAATTATAGAAGAATCTATAGTTCTTATTATTTTAATATTCTTATTAAAAGCTAAATTTGCTGTGAAGCAGTGCCCTGTTGCAATTAACCTCCTTCTTATCTATTCTTCTAATCATTATCCTATCTTTTTTTCTGATTCCTTTCTGCATCCAACTCTTATTGTCACACACACAAAAAAAGCCTCTTATAAAGCCTCTGTGTATTTGGGGATCCTGTTATCTAAATAATTTGTAGAAAGAACATTTTCTTAAAGCTTGAAATGTTACACTGTAGGAAGGATTCTAATTGAATAGAACTCTTGAGAATCCTTTATAGGTAAAAAATATGAGTGAGATAGAAAGGAAAGGTGAGTCCATAAAATAAATTTATTGTTTTAAGAATACCACCCATTTTTTGCCATTATGAGTATTTTCTGTTGTTTTTATATTTACTGGATATATTACCTATCGTTTTCATAGAACTCCAGAACTTTAATTTTAGGCTGGAAATCTAAATATGCATCAAAATTAATAATTAAATATTAACTCCCCACCTTGCACTGCTGTGTATTCTTTATTGTGGAAAGAAGATGTGAAGTTGTAAGCAAAGTGCTAACAGCCATAAGCATAGAGCCTTTGTCAAAAACTCTTACCCTCTTTTAAGTTGAAGGATTTATGAAGAGGAAAAAGAAAAATATTTAGGCATACAGCCAGAATTGAAGGCAGCAGGTTATCTTGGTAGGAAACTGCAAAATAATATTTTACCAGAGGGTAAAGCAATACTTTGAAAATTTTCATTGAAGCTATAAGGTTCTCTATCTGTATCAAAGTGCTTGGAGATCATTTCAAAGGAGCTTAAAAATAAATAATTGAAAAAAAAAAGTTATTTAGAACCAAAGGTCTTAAATTTGAATAGAGAACAGCAAAAGAGAAAAATCAACAAAGGATATCTGTTTTGTCAAATCTAGCTGTATATGTTGTTAAAGGATTTATTCTGGTAAATAGTTGGGAACATTATCATTTTTATCTCTAGACATACACCTTTAAATGGATTAAAGGAATAATTTTGTTAACCCTATGAGGATGGTACAAAATGTACTTCATGATGAAGCCATTAACAAAGTATGCTTTATTAAGAAAGCTATCAATGAAAAGATGAAAGATTATAAGATTTCTATATGTGAAAATTGTTATTTTTTATTATGAAAACATATCCTCAAGGCTTTCCACCTTGATGTCAGCGTGTGTTTTGAAATACAAGACCTTAAATATTCCTCCATTATGAAATACTGAAGTTTGAACTTAAAATTATATGCTTCTAAAAATATTACTGGAAAGGAAATTTATTTTATATTATTACCTATATTGGTAATCTTGAAATATTTCAAGACAAGGCATACTAAAATTAACGTATTTCGCTGTGATGAAAAGGTTTATCTTCATATAGAACTCATATGAAAGCTTCAGTTTCTGAAGCAAGTTTTAGAAATAACTTCATGCTGAAATTTACATTAGTCTCCTTAATGTTTCTAAATTGGGCCATCTGAAAATAAACGACAATTTTAGTCTTTATATACTTTGTCTTTAAATGAAAAAAATTCAATAGAAAAAAAGCCTGAAGTTTTATTCAGTGTTTCATCTTATGATAGAGGAAAAAAATTATACAGACCAAAGAAATGTTGTGAATGCCATGTCAAAAATTTGACACTTCTAAGACTTTTGTGAAATGCTTTAGTAAAGAACAAGAAAATTATGTTAAGATTTGTCATAGAGAAAAAAATTCTTTTTAACTTTTGATAAATTAGAACTTTTTTTTATTCAGGGATCTTAAACTCTTGAATAAGGGAGTATATTGTATAATGATCATGGTGCATTTATCTCTCCACCTATGGTGTCAGCGTAAGGGTCATAAGGAAAATCCACATTTCCATAAATGTCTCCTCTGGTTGATTGCCCTCACTAAAAATAGCTGAGCTTGAGCTGACACTCTGGTAGGTCTTGTCTTATTGAAGGCACCCTTAGTCTTTAAAAACAATTATCTTTTCTTAAAGATCAGACCCTGTAAATCCTGACAGCCTATTTCCTTTTCGTTGTCATTTTATATTAATGAATGGAGGGAGGTAGGGAGAGACGTCTTTTATCCTCACTTTGGTCCTTGGTCTTTATCCCAGGGCAACAAGAAAAAGAGGTAATGCTCACCACTCATCATTCTTCACACATTTTTATAATTTCTTTGATGATTTAACCGATAAGATGTGCTTATGTTATACTTGTTGCTGTCTTGAAGCTTTCAGAATTGTGTTCTAAATCTCATATATTGCTATCTGGTGATAGAGCCATTTATTTCATTGACCCAGGCATCTCTCTCTCTCTAGAGTAATTCACTGATAGATATGATATTGATCCTATATTCCTTTTCATTGTCCTCACAGTAATGTGGATAAGACCAAGGTGATATATGATCAAGCAACAATATTTTAAATATACACTGACTTAGTGTTATTAATCCTTTGAATTAGTTCTTGGTGGTAACTTTAATTAATTTCATATTTTCTAAGATGCCATGCATTTCATTACTATTTCCAGCAATTTCTCATTATTCATAATGGTTATTTTAATGAGTATTTAATTAAAGCTTTATGTTTTCACAATGGAAAATACTTTTTCAAAGTAAAATAACATAATTTGATTTTATAGTTATAAACATTACTATAGAGCAGAGGTTTCTACTGAGTGGTCCCTGGACCAGCAGTATCAATGTAACTGAGAATTTTAAAATGGAAATTTTCAGCTTGACTTCAGACTATGAATAAGAAACTCAGGGTGCCAGTCCTGCAATCTGTATTTTAAAACACTTTCCAGGAGATTATAATTTATGCCAAAGTGTGAGAACTACTACTGGGAAAGATATATAAAAAGCACTTTGTCCAAAGATGGATCGTCTCTGCTAAACAAGTTTATGAAGGAAGCAAATTTAAACTTATGTGTCCTAATAAACTTCTCAAGATAAAGAATATATTAGCTAATGATATTGACCAGAATTGTTTTTTCTTCACCCTCCACCCACCAAACTAAAATAGTGAAGGCAGACTTTTCTGTTTGAAATTATCAGAAGCCGATGATTTTAAAGTCATTTCTAATTTGAGTTAAGAAGACCAAAAACAGTAACGTATTTCCATGACATCACTACATAAAGTCTAAATGAAATTCAGGCCATGACAGGCCATAGGGTTTTTTCCTAGAGTTCTTAAATTATTATATAAAACGTATAATGCCTGTCAAGTCTCAACAGAATGCTTACATTGGATACGGATTGTCTGCTGGATGAAAAATAATCTCCAAATAACTTTTAGTGTTCTTGGTTTATAGAAGTAATGTGCATTATAGTAAAAATTATAAATATCAAACTAAAACCACAGAGAATTCTACTGTCTTGTCTGTTCTACTTTCTTGATCATTAAGAGTGAATTCCCTGCCTGCAAATAATCTAAATGTTGCAGTTTTAAGCACAGTACTTCAGGAAGTGACTGTATCTGGAGATAGGATCTTTAAAAAGGTGATTAAGGTTAAGTGAAATTCTGAGGATGGAGTCTAAGTCCCATATGACTGGTTCTTTATAAGACAAGATGATTAGGACAGGCACAGACACAGAGGAAAGACCATGTGAAGACAGAGATAGAAGAGCAGCATCTACAAGCCAAGGAGGGAGGCCTCGGAGGAAATTAAAAATGCTGACACTTGATCTTTGAATTCTGTCCTCTAGAACTGTGAGAAAGTTAATTTCTGTTGTTTTATCTACCCTGTTTGTGATTCTTGGTTATGACAATCCTATCAAACTAACACAGTCACTAGTGATGATTGTAGTTACTCCTTCTTTTTCTAAGGCCATCATACATGGCTACGTCTGGTTCCCTGGTGGAGTTTTCTCCAAATGGAACTGCTGTTATTGCTTACTCTCATGAACGTTTTCCTTTTTTTTCCCCTTGTCTCCTTCTGGTATACTGCCATGGATTTGAAAGTGTTTTTGATTCTTTGATCACTCACCATTCTCACACTCTACCCATTAACCACACCGTCATTGTGGCAAGAGTGTCATGTTACTTTCAGCTTTAATCCTCACTCGGGGTTTTTTAGTTTGTTTGTTTTTTGTATTTTTGTTTTGTTTTGGTTTTGGGGGTGGTTGTTGTGTTTTAGTTTTTTTGTTGTTGTTGGTGTTGGGGGGGCAGCGGAGTGGCTGCACTGCACAGCTTGTGGCATCTCAGTTCTTTAATTAAGGATTGAACCCAAAGCACAGCAGTGAAGGCTCAGAATTTGAATCACTAGGCCGCCAAGGAACTCTCTTCATATTCATTATTACTGCCATAGTTCATCATCTCCTCTCTGAACTAAGTCTTTTCATAGGGTATACTTTCTCTAGGTCTCTCCTCACTCCAGCCTGGCCCCAAATATGTGGGTAGTCTGTGTGTTCTAAAGCAGAGGTCTGATTTATCTCATTAAATCACTCATCCTCCTATTTTAGAGTGTTTTCAGTGAAAAGCAATGCTTTATTCCCCATTGATTACATGATGAGCCCCAAATGCTCTAATATTGAGACCATGACCTGTAGGAAACAACTTCACTTTCTTTCATTCCCCTAAATACTTACGTATGCTCAGGCAATTAAAAAAGCTTTCCCTTCCAACTGAAATACACTTCTAATTCCTATTGTATTTCCAAGGAATTATCAGACATATCTGCAGATCCTCAGATTGATAGCTAAGAGTGAATGAATTGTTATCTCTACAAAGAATAGAAAATAAAATCACATAGAAATGTGCTTTAAGGTCTAATTCAAATCCTACTTCCTCCTAAAATCTTTCTTAACCACCGTGACACATACTCTGTCTTCTGAAATAATGTTAATCTTTATCATTAATTAACACTGTATAATGAACTGATTTGTGTTTCTCATTTTGTTAGCTTGAAGTGAAAGTGTTATTTGCTCAGTTGTGTCTGACTCTCTGCAACCCCATGGACTATAACTCACCAGGCTCCTCTGTCTATGGAATTCTCCAGGCAAGAATATGGAGTGGGTAGCCATTCCCTTCTCCAGGAGCTCTTCCTGACCCCAGGATTGAACTCAGGAATCCTGAATTACAGGCAGATTCTTTACCATCTGAGCCACCAGGGAAGCCCTGGTTAGCTTAGAATCACAGAATTATCATAGTATAGAACTTTAATAAAACTTTCCTGGTGGCTCAGAACTCTACTAGACTTGAAAGAAAATCTCCTATCTTATATTTAAGAACTGCTTATATTTTAGGGCCAATGCGTTTTTAAAAATCCTCAAGGATACCCCTCACCCCCACTAAAAAAGCCAGAATGTGTTATCTTCACTAGTTTAAAAAATTGAGAACATAGATAGTGCCAACTTTAAGGGAGAAGCAGAGCCAAGTAGAGGAGAGATTAAGACTAAGAAAAATATCCCGTTTGACACTGAAACTTTCTTTACTTGGTGGGTCAAGACAAGTTCATGATAATGATACAGAATGATATAGTTTCATTGAATCTTTCCATTTTTGTTCTGTGGCTTGGAACAGGAAGAGATCTAGGGACAATGTATAAAGTTATATTCCAGAGATGGGTCCTAGTTATTAGCCCAAGTGTTTGGGTAAATCCTTCATTAATTTTGGTACTTCCTGTTTCTAGTAGTTAAACTGTATGCTCTGATATACAGATGTTTTCAAGTCTCTAGGATCTAAACCAGGACTGCAGCATGCAAATTTTCAAATTGCTCAATTGTTCAATTTGCAGCTGTTCCAGAATTCCTGGCTGTAAGAGCAAGGTAGGGCTTCATTCAACCCACATTTGCTCACCAAACGGTAATCCCTAGCATTGGGCCACACCTTTTCTTATTTTATTTGAAGACTTCTTACCGATTTGCAGCAGCCCAGTTGAAATCAATTGGTGTAATCAACTACTACTGCTGCTATTGACAGCATGAATTGGTTAAATTCCAAAGACACAGAATAATTAAAAATCTGCTTTTACAGAGGGAAGCAGGATTATTCTGCCAACTTATGGGTTTTAGTTTAAGAAGTTTTTTTTGTTTATTTGTTTTAATCAGAGACCTGCTTAAGCACAATTAAAGCAAATAAACACAACAGAGAGGAGAATAACAATTGCGGCTAGGATTTATTTTTCTCAAACCTCATAAAATAATGTTTACTAGATTGTCCTTATAAAGGCATATCAATTTATTCATATTTTTCTTTGTGATTTAGTAAAAATATATGTATTTTATATGGGAAAGAAAAATTTTCTGTGGACACCAGATGTTTTCCTGGAAATCAATCTCTTTAGGGCACTTCCCTGTGTTGTTATGATACTGCTTTGCCACAGAATAAAAGCCCACATTTTCTAGTGTTGACCATTTTTTAATTGAAGACACTTGAACTTCTAGAAAGCTAACACACATAAGCAGCAGATCTGACAGCTTCAATTCAGTTTATTGAAAGCAAATTCACATCCTTTCAATACTTTTTGGAATAGTCTAATTATAATATTAGGTTGGCATAAATAAAAGGAAAAATTAATAATGGAGATCACATACCATAAGGTAGAAGAATCAGACAATGTTGGCTTGACTGATTCTGAAAGTATGATTCTGATTCTTCAAAGTATGAAGACTGACCACCAGGATTGTAGTTAAAGAAGATAGAGACCCACAAACCTCATAGACAAGGAGAGAAAATGAGAAATTGATGGTTGTAGAACATAAAATTAATGAGCAGCATAAATGATTTACACTCAAACATAAGGATATTTTTTTAAATTTTATTTTCTACTTTGCATATCATTCCTAAGTATGGTATTGCATTTTTCTGTCTTCCTACATTAAAAAATGTACTTCCATAGAGTGCTTTGAGATCCTTAGATGAAAGGTATTATCTAAGTGCAAATTAATGTCATCTAAAAGCTGTCTTAATGACTTTATAAGCAATAGTGAAATGGTTTCCAATTTAGTTTTAAATAGGTATAAATCATTCACGTGAAGAACCAAGTGAATTAATTGTAGACGAATAGTTCAGCATGCACCAAATCTATTAGGATACTTGAACACAGCTGCAACTCAGAGGATAAACTAGATTAGAATACTGTTTGTAGAAAATAGCAAATCGAAGCACTCTTTGAGGCAATTAACAAAATCAGAGCATCCTTTGAAGGAAATAAGCATGAAAAATGCCTTTTTTACTCTGATTTTTCCAATTGCCTAATTTTGCTACTGTCTTGAATGTCTTGGATTATGTTCAAAGCCCAACACAACAGAGTTTCTGTCATACAGATGAGATTTTGTTTCGTTGTGAACTATTCAACCACAACTAAATGTACATTTTCAACCACAGCAATGATGAATATGAACTATTATAGTAACACCCACTACAGTTTGACTCACTAAGTGATATTACTCATCCTATCCTCCTTGAATTTTTCCATTGGTTGGGGTCAGGGGTATAAGCCAGTTGAGGGGGAAACTATAGAAAATTATTAACAAAACATCAATAAATTATGGTAATATTTTCATGTGTATACTAGGTTGTTTGAGATATACACTAAGCCTTTATATACATTATCTTAATTGTATATAACTACTCTATGAATCGGTAAAGGTATATGTCATTTTTTATATTTTAAAGAGAAGAAAATAAGCCATATATACTAATTAACAGGTGCAGTCACAGAGTGAGACGATTGTACACCAAGGATTTAACATAATGTTTTGTTTTTTAATTTTTAGGAATCTTCGATTTGCCTTATTATCCACTTTGCCCTGTCAATCAACCCTTTGTAAGAGTATCTGGTTCTTCCAAGCCTATTTAGCATCCTTATCTACTTTATAATCAAACTCTCCCCCTTCTTTTCCATGACTCTGGCTGCAATGGTTCATCCTTCTGCTTGCCTTTCTCCCATGACTTTAACATCTTGGCTGATTAAGGTTGAGCTTCTCTTAGCTTTCTGCCAATTAACTTTTAGGAATGAGTCAAAAACAATATTATTTTGGGCTCACCATAAGGACTTAACCTCATGTTTTTATTCCAAAATATTTCTACTAACCCATGATACAATAAAATTTCTCTTTTTAGAAATTCTGCAGTTATTTTTTCCTGTCAACAAATATTTTAGCTCTACACTGCAAAACAAACCTTAGATATAATGTTTTGTCCTGAGCGCTATATATTTAATGTTATTTCTATATTTATTTTCAAATCTGAAACTCAAAAATGTTATTCTATAAATGTAGGTAAATTGACTCTTGCACCAAACAAAATGCTCAAAACATACTATTTGTCCTTTCTCTTTTACATCTTTAGGAATGCATAAGAACTGAGAGGCATAGCAATAAAAAGTATGTCTGAGACATAAAATACAGGTTCTGTTGTCTTTGAGTATGAAACATTGGTAAAGCCTAAGCGTAGCCCAACTTCTACTAACCTCATTAGGTTTTTTCAGGAAGAGGAATAAAGAACAAATTAAGTAGAATAAGAGGAACAACATTGACTATGTGGGAACAACTGCGAATAGGTTTGTGGCCATGTTGGTTTATTGTGCAATCACAATCTTAGATAACGTAAATTGTTGCCTACGTTTGTTCCACAAACTGCTCTTCTCAGCAGCATGGCTAGGAGTCTGTTACTGAAATTTGAAATGGATACAGCCTATATCTGTCAGAATGGGCTAAATAAATTACACTGAAATATTATACAAACTTTAATTTTCAGTGACTTAACATAACCAAGTTTTATTTTTTGTTCTGTGTCTGCCGTGGTAAATAAAGGAGCTTTGCTCATTGTAGAATGAGAGATTTTGAAAACAGAGCAGCCTGTCTGTCTGGAGGGAAAAGAGAGCATGCTTGACAGGGTTTTCAACCAAACAGGAAGTGACATACATCACTTCTGGTCATAACACATGCCTCTGCTTATTATACTTCCTGGGCCCCTTGTAGCTGGATTGTCACGGTAATATTTAATGAGTAGCACTATTGTCTATAGCACAATAATACTAGTCTGTTGTTAGGATAATCCACAGAACTGTGTCTGGGGAAACCATAAAGTTTAAAAGGACAAGTAATTAATTCAAGAGAATATATTAATATCTGTCACTTATGCAGACCTGGCTTCGATTCCTGGGTCGGGAGGATCCCCTGGAGAAGAAAATGGAAACCCACTCCAGTATTCTTTCCTGGAGAATTCCACCAGGCTCAGAGAGCCTGGTGGGCTACAGTCCATGGGGTCACAAGAGTCAGACATGACCTCGTGACTAAACAATAGTGATACTTAAAAGGTTTCCCCAGTGGCTCAGGAGTAAAAGAACACACCTGCCAATGCAGGAGATGTGGGTTCTATCCCTGGGTCAGGAAGATTCCCTGGAGGAGGAGATGGCAACCCACTCCAGGATTCTTGCCTGGGAAATCCCATGGATGGAGGAACCTGGTGGGCAAGAGTACACGGGGTTGCAAAGACTGAGACATGACTGAGCAACTGAGCACGTATAGGACACTTAAAATGGTGCCATCAGAGGTGCTCTGAGAAGATCAAATTATCCCAAAATATTGTAGTCCACACATAACCTCTACCTGAAATATTATTGTATCAACTTACAGTTGGAAGAACAATTGGAATTTTAGAGATCTAAGATTTAGATAAGCCCTTCTAAAATGATTAGGTCACTCACTTCTGAGACCATTCCTTGGACAATATCTTTCCATGGCTCAGCTTAGCATGTCACCTACATTTGTAAACCTACTTAAGTGGTACTTTACAAGATATATTCTGCATTCCCAAGTCACTGAAACATTGATGATAAATAGTACAGTATTTGATATTCTTGACATAGGGTGGAGAAAAAACTCCAAGACGAAGGAGAACTTTTGTACAGCTCTTCGATTTAACGCAACCTTGCAATAGCATTTAACTTATATTAGATTTGTTTCTCACAGCTCTCGTATCCCCAGGTGTTCATATGAAAGCTGAGATTCTTACAAAGACAATATTCTAGCCTTCAGGGTGAATTTTCAAAACCCTGCTTAGGTGAGGCACATACAAATCTGTTAGTTTATTGCATTTGGGGCGCATTTGCTTCTGCAGTGTTTTGAACAAACGTTCACCTTTTCAGGGTAGCACATTCATTAAAAAACATCTCATGAGTGTGATATGAACTCAAATTTGAGCACACAGACTTGAATGAATAAAAAGGCACTTACAGATTCAGATAATAGTCACATTCATAGTTTTTTTATTTTTTTAACCTAGCTCTAAGCCAACATAATTTCACACAGTGGAACAGAATGAATAGTAAAATTATTACTTAGTCCTTAAGATGGTATACAGTATCAATTTCTGGAATTAAAAATATGAGACAGCTATACTTAATGACTCCCTCCTCCTGATAAAACTTTAAACATAGTGTAAATAAACAACAAACCTAATTTAAACTAGGTGTTTTTTTTTTTTTTAAGTCTTCAACCTATTTCTAATTTTAATATGTTTTTCTCTAATGGTTAGCAATTTTCTTTTTTTCAGGCTAATATCTGCTCCTTCACCAAAGTTCAGGGAAAAACCTATCAAATGTTCCTTGATTATTAATTACATAATCCCAGAACATAACTTTGTGATATGCTTATTCCCTCAGTTGTGTCCAACTCTGTGAACCCATGGACTGTAGCCCACCAGGTTCTTCTGTCCATGGGGACTCTCCAGGCAAGAATACTGCAGTGGGTTGCCAGGTCCTCCTCCAGGGGATCTTCCCAACCCAAGGATTGAACCCAGGTCTCCTACATTGCAGGCAGAGTCTTTACCATCTGAGCCAGGAATACTGGAGTGGGTAACTTGTCACTTCTCCAGGGGATCTTCCTGACAAAGGAATCAAACTAGCATCTCCTGCATTGCAGGCAGATTCTTTATCAGCTGAGCTACGAAGGAAGCCCTGGACTACTTTGATTACTTATAATTAAATTAATCTTTTGAAATTGTAAACCTTTTAGGTGAACACAAGCAGATTAGGGGAGAATGGCAGGCCTGGAAAGTACATGGACGTTCTGAGCCCTTTCCCCATACCTTGCCCTCTGCATCTCTTCCACCTGGCTGTTCCTGAGTTGAGCATACCAAAATCATTACACACAAGGATCTGCAGAACACGCACAACAGTCTTCAGAACAACCATCCATGAAAAAGAGAAAAAGTCGGAACCTACGAGAAAAGATCTTCTATAGCTAAAGACATAAAATCTACAAGACAAGTAGGGGGGCAGATTTGCAATAAATTCAAATCTAAATGAGAGTTTTGCTGGATGGAGTATTCTTGGTTGTAGGTTTTTCCCTTTCTTCAGTTTGATTACACTTTGCCACTTCCTTCTGGCCTGTGGAGTTTCTGTTGAAAAATCAGCTGATTACCTTATGGGAGTTCCCTTGTATGTTATTTGTTGATTTTTCCCTTGCTGCTTTTAGTGTTCTCTATCTTTAATTTTTGTCATTTTGATTATAATGTGTCTTGGTGTATTCCTCTTTGGGTTACTCCTGTATGGGACTCTGCATTTCCTGGACTTGGCTATTTCATTTCCTAAGTTAAAGAGATTTTCCATTATTATCTATTCACATATTTTCTTGGCCCCTTTCTTTCTCTCTTCTTCTGAGATAACTATAATGCAAATATTAGTGGGGTGGATGTTGTCCCAGAGGCTCCTTCAAACTGTCCTCATTTTTTTTTTTCTTTTTTGTTCAGTAGCAGTGGTTCCCTTGGAGAAAGCAATGGCAACCCACTCCAGTACTCTTGCCTGGAAAATCCCATGGGCAGAGGAGCCTGGTAGGCTGCAGTCCCATGGGGTCACTAAGAGTCAGATATGACTGAACGACTTCACTTTCACTTTTCACTTTGATGCATTGGAAAAGGAAATGGCAACCCACTCCAGTGTTCTTGCTGGAGAATCCCAGGGACGGGGGAGCCCATTGGGCTGCCATCTATGGGGCAGCACAGAGTCAGACACGACTGAAGCAACTTAGCAGCAGCAGTGGTTCCCTTAACTCTATCTTCCAGCTAACTGATTAGTTCTTCTAAATTATTTAGTCTCCTATTGATTCCTTCTAGTATATTTTTCATTTCAGTTATTCTTCATCTCAGTTTGATTGTTCTTTATATTCTCTAACTCTGTTAAACACTTCTATCTTCTCACGCTTAGATCCATTCTCCTCCTGAGTACTTTGATCATCTTTATGATCATTACTCTGAACTCTTTCTCAGATAGGTTGCTTGTCTCCACATCACTTAGTGCTTTCTCTAGGGTTTTGTCCTGTTCCTTTGCCTATAATATATTCTTCTGATGCCTCATTTTGCCTAAGTTGTTATTGTATTTTTATGTATGTGATAGGTTAGTTAAGTTTTTTGACTTTGGATAAGTGGCCCTCTGTAGGAGACATCCTGTGCATCCCAGCAGTACACTCCTCTCTCTTTACACAAGCAATATGCTCTAGGGGTTCACTTTTAGAGGGCTGAATTGGTTCTTCTGTAGTGGCAGGCTAACTATGTGGGCAGTCTGTTAGGCCTTGTGTGGATGCTGCTAACTGCTGCTTAGTGGGACCTGACCAAAAGGTGGCTGGTTGCAGAATCCTAGGTGGCCAAGGGATAATGCTTGTTCACTTGTGGGCAGAGTTAGGGTCCCAAAGTCACAAAGTCTCTGGGGTTAGTACAGGTTTACTGGCAGGTAGAGTTAGTTCCTAAACTCTGGCTGCGGGGCCCGGGGATCCCAGAACTCCTTTCAGATTACTGGAATAGGGAGGGGGTGGATATTTGGCTCCTGACACAGTTGGGTATAGGCTTGAAGTTGGGTGTCCTGAAGGTTGTATTTGCCTGCTATTAAGCCAGGCCAGGGTCCAGCTGATCCCAGGGTAGGATCTAGTCTATGTTCAGGACTGTAGCTTTTTTGCTTCTGGTGTCTGCCCCCTGGTGGATGTAGCTGGTGGAGAGGCTTCCTCAGGCTTTCTGGTTGGAGTGGCCAGTGCCTCTGTGCTGGTGGATGGATGATTTTGGTTCCCTGGTGGAATGGGCTGTGTCTATAGGGTGAGCCCAGAGGTGCCTGTGAACTCTTTAGTCTTTAGGCAGCCTGTCTGCTGATGGGTGGGGCTGTGTCCCCACTCAGTTGTTTGGCCTGAGGTATCCCAACAGTGTCACCTACAGGCTATTGTGTAGGGTAGGTCTTTGTGCCACTGAACCAAGATGTCAGCCACCAACACTGTTTATATGGTTGAATGTTCCCTAGTACATCTGCCATCAGTGTCTATGTCCCCAGGATGAGCTACAGGCACTCCCCTGGTCCCTCCAGAAGATTCTCTAAGACAAGCAGGTAGATCTGGCCTAGGCTTCTATCAAATTATTTCTTTTGCCCTGTATGCCTGTGGACATAAGACTTTGTATGTGCCCTTTAAGAATGAAGTCACTATTTCCCATGGTCCTGTGGGGCTCCTGCAGTTAAGTCCCGCTGACCTGCAAAGCCAAATATTCTAGAGGTTCATCTTCCTGGTGGCATACCTCTGGACTGGGATATCTGATGTGGGTTCAAAACTTACTCCTGTGGAACACTTAACATAATTATTTTCCCCAGGGGGTATGGGATTTGAATTTATCACAGATCTGCCCACAATACTTGTCTTGTTGTAGTTCTTAATGTATTTAGCTACAGAAGATCTTTTCTCATAGGTTCCCATCTTTTTCTCCTTTTCATGGATGATTGTTCTGAGGATGGTTGTGCATGTTTTGCAGATCCTTGTATGTAATGATTTTGGTATGCTTAACTCAGGAAAAGCCAGGTGGAAGAGATGCAGAGGGCAAGGTATGGAGAAAGGGCTCAGAACGTCCATGTACTTTGCAGGCCTGCCATTCTCCCCTAATCTGCATGTGTTCCTCAAAGATTTACATATGGGCTTCCCTGGTGGCTCAGATGGTAAAGTGTCTGCCCACAATGCAAGAGACCAGGGTTCAATTCCTGGGTCGGGAAGATCCCCTGAAGAAGGAAAGGGCAACCCACTCCAGTATTCATGCCTGGAAAATCCCATGGTCCGAGGAGCCTGGTGGGCTATAGTCCATGGGGTTGCAAAGAGTCAGACACGACTGAGTGACTTCACTTTCACTTCACTATGTGTGTGTATATATATACACTTTTATATATATACATAGTGTATACACACTATGTGTGTATATAGATATATATACACACTTTTATGTATACCTGAAACATTGTAAGTCAACTATGTTTCAATTTAACAAATTAAAAATAGAAGTGGTTAAACATCCATCTTTTGTTCCCAATCTTTGAGATACTTTATAATATTTAACAATTAAGTATAATTTTACCCATGGATGTGCTTTATCTGACTGAGAAGTTCTCTTCCCTGGCTACTTTCTTAATCAATCACTTTTATGTGTATATTGTCCTTGGGGACCATTTCTGGAGACCTTGCTTAAGCAGGGGGACAGGTGAATGTTAGGAAATTGTTTTAAGTCTGATGTGTCCAACATTGTTATATAAAAATAATAACACTTTTTAGAGTTAAAAATAAAAGAAAATTGTAAGCTTTTATACCAGATTTTTGTCAATATTGCATTCCTATGTTTAAAAATGTTTAAGCCAGGTGGTACATTTCACAGGGCTAATAGATACTCAATTTATAATACATACTTCATATGAACTATGCAAACAAGTCTGGGAAACCCATTAATGTATTAAGACTACTGTTACATATCACAGATTGTCAGAAAAATGATAGTATTTCCCTTTTTATTAAGTAAATGGAAAAAGGAAATCAAAATAATTATTCTTTAGAGTGATTATGGTTTTATGACCTGAATATATATTCCATATGTTTTTCTATCATGTTTTAATCTTTATTAAACAAATATATCAGGCAAATCTCCAATATCTACTCTCTTTAGCTACCTTTTCTACACTATTCTATTACCTGAAAATAAAACCTTTATATAGCACTGTCAACATAATCTAGCAGTCAGTATCCATCACATTAAATAAATGTGAGACTAATTGCCTTTCCCTTATCAACAACCTTTCTGTCTTCCAGAATTTTACTAAGATATTCACTTTTTCCTGCTGTGTTTTCCAGTAAAATTTATTTTAATCCAGGAGGCTATATCCTGGGACTTTTTTTTCACTATTCTACAATTATTCATTTTTTTACACATATTTATATAAATTTATGAGTTAACTATACTTACCTATCGGAGAAGGCAATGGCACCCCACTCTAGTTCTCTTGCCTGGAAAATCCCATGGAGGATTTTCCTCCCATGGAGGAACCTGGTAGGCTGCAGTCCATGGGGTCTCGAAGAGTAGGACACAACTCAGCGACTTCACTTTCACTTTTCTCTTTCATGCATTGGAGAAGGAAATGGCAACCCAGTTCAATGTTCTTGCCTAGAGAATCCCGGGGACAGGAGAGCCTGGTGAGCTGCCGTCTGTGGGGTTGCACAGAGTCGGACACGACTGAAGTGACTTAGCAGCATCAGCATACTTACCTATATTTATCAGTTTCTCTGTATATATAATTAAGGTTTTGACCATTGTTTCAACTGACATAAATAACTAGTTTACCTAATTTCTTCTAGAATCCTTTCTCTTATTTACTCATTCAGCAGATATTTATGTAACAAGTATTTTAATCCAGAAACTCTACTTGATACTGAATATTAATCTGTGTACAGGACATGGAAGGATCCTACCTTCATAGAAACAGGTGAAAGATGTGGAGCATTCAGGAGGAATTCCTAACTAGAGTTTTGGAGATGTGGGAATATTCCTAAGAGAAATAATGTCTATGCTAAAACATGAAGGCTAAGGAGCAATGAGCCAGATAAAAAGGCTGCCATCCTAGTGTGTGTATGTGTGTGTGTGTGTGTTTATGAATGAAAGAGAGAAACAGAGAGACACTATGTGTGTGTATATTAGAGTAGGGAAGAAGGCAGGAAGATTGCAAAGTGAAGGCAGGCTAGGGAAGAAGGAATTTCAGGAATAGGATATAGCTTTTAGTGAACTGCTGCTGCTAAGTCTGAAGCAGTTTAATATGGTTAGGATAATAGTAGAAAGTACATCATACATTTCTTGACAACATAAGTAGATTTTCTATGAATCTCGTGAAAGTTAAGCTTTTTAGAGGCCTTGGAAGGGACTGTAGTAATGTATTCACATATCTAGATTTATATCTATACACAACTTATGAAAATGAGGTTGTTGTTTAGTCGCTCAGTTGTGTCCTTTTTTTTGCAACCCTGTGGACTGTAGCTTGCCAGACTACTTTGTCCATGGGATTTTCCAGGCAAGAATACTGGAGTGGGTTGCCATTTCCTCCTCCAGGGGATCTTCCCAACCCAGGAATCAAACCCACATCTCCTTCATTGCAGGCGTATTCTTTACTGCTGAGCCACTGGGGAATCCCATGAAGATAAGGTATTTTACCTCAATTGATTAAGACCACTGTGTCTTTCTATGCTTTCCTTTGTGTTAGAAGACATTAGGGTGGCCACCAAAATGAAAATTGTGTTGGGGATTCTCTTGATTGAGGTGCTGTGGGATATTTTTTGTGGTTCACAGTTATTTCTGTGTTTAGTGGTTATTTTGAGTTATACCTACAGAAATATCTTCCAAAAATACTGTATTAAGTAATTAGGAGGAGTGAATTAAAAAAATTCATTGGGAAGAGATTTAAATTTCTTGTTGTTTAGATATGGAATAATGGTGTTGATGAAGATAATGTAAAATGCATGTGTACCACTAGAAAGAGGACATTGATCACACATTGTTTAATGATGTTCAATTCAAAGGGCCAGTCAAGCAGATTATATTGATAGAAAATCAAAATAACTTTTTCCACATTTGATAATAATCCTAAACTATTTTCAGTAAAATAATAATAATAATAATGAATTTATATGCTGATATAATCTTTTTATGGGCTTCCCTAGTGGCTCAGTGATAAAGAACCTGCCTGCTAATGCAGGAGATGGGGGTTCAATCTCTGTATGGGGAAGATTTCCTAGAGAAGGAAATGGCAACCCACTCTAGTATTCTTGCCTGGAGAATACCATGGACAGAGGAGCATGGGATGCTATGGTCCATGGGGTCGCAAAGAGTTGGACATGACTGAGCTTGAAACAAGTGCTCTTTTTATATGACATAATGGTTTACATGTTTTGGTTTAGATTTATATACATTCTTGTATGTAAATCTCCTTTAGAGTAGCAAAAATGTACCTCTCTTTTTGTATTTCCCCTTTGTGAAGCAAAGTATTATTGATACTTATCATCTGTATGACCTTTGTGCCTCACAAACAACTTTCATTTACCCTGTCCCATTTAATTATAACAATAAAAAAGAAGTATATTCTCATTTTTCAGACATGGAAACTACATTTTGGGAAGGTTAAATGACTTACCAAATTTGTAATTGTAGGTGTAGAACCTTGATATATCTTCAGACACTGCATCCAGACAGCGTTCCATTATCCCATTTCTTCTCAACACATTTATTTATAAAATATACAATAGCCATTAAAATACACTAGATTTTCTTTTATAAGTATTATTTACTGACCATAAAGTCAGCCACAAATCACAGACTAAGCATAAAAGTAACCTTCTCCTCTCAGGATGAAACCCTAAACTATCAACAACATTGGTGAGAGTTATTACATAGTATAGATTATTTAAAGGATCAAAATATTGGAGAAAAATTTTGATGAAACAATTTAATATATCCATTATTTTAATTAAAATATACAAAACTTGTTAGGTCATATATTTGTGTCATTACTTAAAGTACAGCTTACATTATTCACGATAGATATGGTCTTTTACCATTTTTTTAAATATTGAAATATTAAAAGAGTTAAATGGTTGGGAAAGTATCTGCTCTTCATTATTATTTGATTATCCTATTCTTACTGACATTATAATGGATGAATATGATATGTTGTGGAATATAATGTCAAAAACAATTCCAAAATTGCCTCTGAAGCCAAAATTCTTTTTTCTAATAATTGCTAATGGTCTAGTTAGGAGACATTTTACTATTCTTCTCATGATTTTTTAAAGTATTCAATTAGAGATTTTTAAATTATTCAAATAGATTTTTTTTAACCCAAAAGAGACTACCATTGGCATTTAACTTGCCTCTTTGCCTCCTCTTCATCTCTACTTTTAAGGGGAAAATCTTTTTTCACCTTTATGTTTTGGTATATATTCATATGAGAGAAAATAAAAGTATCTCAAACCTGGGTTCAAAAAATTGTATTATATTTCAAATGCTGACATTTTAAAAATAATGCTTTCAGCACAAAAGAAGAACAGTAGAGCATAACCATATTATTCACAAGACATGTTTTAAGATGTATATGTCTTTGTTCCATACTAGAAGCAGAAACCACTCAAAATATCTTAAATCCAAAGGGAAACAGTGTATTAGGTCCTTATAGACTTGTTGAAGAGGCTCTATATTGAGCCTACAGGCATGACTAGAAGAACATTTCAGGACTGATTTACTGGGGAACTAATGCTGAAAATAAGGAAGATGAGGAGTCAGGAACTACCACTGGGAAGTTCTAATTACTAATATTTTATCATTCTTACTCTTTCATTTTTTATTCACCTTGTTTTTAGTTGTTGAAGTAATGCAAACACACAATTCAGATCTGACCTTGAACTTCTCTTCATTGACAAACCTATTAAAGTGTCTTCTCTTCTAAAAAGTGACTTACTGAACTGTATTGAATATATTGCTTTTCTTCGTATAAAATAGTCCATACAACACTCCTGTTCTCAATGTGTCCCTAAATCAGAAACCCTACAGGACACTGTTTTTTGTTGTTTGTATGATATTCAACCTGGTATATAAAACCATGTGTACCTAGAGCACTATATAAATAATAAATAATAATATTTATGTCCTTCAGGGAAAGACTGAAAACTTTTCTACTTTAATTGAGTTCTTCTGTTTGTGCTTTTGATGTTTTATTTATTGTATGCTTTGTCTGAAGGATTTTTCTGTTTATTGTAGTTCCTGTTCTATTTCAGCACTGGAAATAGCTCCTGTCTTGTGTTGCCCTTTTCTTTGAAATTTTGTTTAATTTCTGTCAGATGAAGGTGCTTTGGAGGCTGGAGGGCACTTGTGTCAATAAATTAAGGATATAAAAAAATTCTATCTGTCATTTTTTTTTTTACCTACTATACAACATTCATCAATGTACCAGGAAAAATTACTTTAGTCACAATTCCCTCACAGATAAATTTATTTTCTTGTTTTCCCCTGATGACCTTCTAATTTTTGGGTGTAATCAAATTGTAGCGAAAGCCAGTAAATTACACACATGTTATTCTTCAGTCTAAACTTTAGCCAGTGCTAGAGCCTTTAACCCTGGTGATAAAGTGGGAAACAGAACAAAACCTCCTTTTCAGGGTGCATCTGTGACCAAGAACTGCATGCCCCTGGCCTCCAAGGGGGATAAGCTGCATGGTGTAAATAATTGCACATCACTTGGCCTGAGTAATGTCAATCAGAGATACTGTGGAATTGTGTCAGTCTTTTGCTGCTACAGCTTGCAGGCAACCACGTGGTCAATCCATCAGTGCATGCTGCCCACCATAACTAAGGCAGAAACCAGGGAAGGAATATAATTTAGTTCATATAAACAAACTTTCTTTTTGGAGATATGTGAGATAGTGTGATTTTGGGCAATTTATTGACATTACTGACTCAGTTGTCTCATCTATAGAAACATGAACAGAAATATCACCTTAAAGTGTTGTGGGGAGGAATGAATAAGGTAACATATATAAAGTGATTAGCACATAGTAAATGTTAAGAAATGATATTTTAATGTCCTATTAATAATGGACACTCTTCTTGTTCATTACTTATAATCATCACTTTGGGTGAATGCCAGAGTAGTCAACGTTATCCTCCCTTAGGGAGTATTCCTGATTGAAGAGGATCCATCTGGTCTGGGAATTTAATAACCATGTGTAGGAATTCCAATTGAAAAAAAAAAGAAGAATAAGAAGTATACTCTTTCACTCACCTCTGTATTCAAATAACATTTTTGAGGATATATTATGTGATCAGCATTGTGCTATCTATTGAGTCTCTAAAGAAGAATAAAAGCATGTCCCTCCTTTGAGAAGCACAAAGATACTTCAACTGATTTATTTCAGTGCAATATAATCTAAAATATAAAGCAAATTACACAGAATAGACCAGAAAGCCACCAACCTTTTAATAGGAATACAGAGCAGAGGAACCACAGGCAGTATCAAGACCTAACACAGGAAGCAAGACAGTATTGGGTTTGTAAAAATCACTAGACCAGGGCAGTTTTGGGTAAAAGACATCTAGGAAAAATGAGTGAGGGAAAGTGAGAGATTATATCATTTTAATTTTTTAAGTGGGTGAATAATGGCATATTAGAGATAAGGATCAGAGAAGGCAATGGCACCCCACTCCAGTACTCTTGCCTGGAAAATCCCATGGATGGAGGAGCCTGGTAGGCTGCAGTCCATGGGGTCACTAAGAGTCGGACACGACTGAGTGACTTCACTTTCACTTTTCACTTTCATGCATTGGAGGAGGAAATGGCAACCCACTCCAGTGTTCTTGCCTGGAGAATCCCAGGGATTGGGGAGCCTGTTGGGCTGCCGTCTATGGGGTCACACAGAGTTGGACACGACTAAAGCAACTTAGCAGCAGCAGCAGCAGCAGCAGAGATAAGGATGGAAGGGAAACTTAATGTAAAGAATATATATATATATATAATATGAACAATATAAATAAAAAGATTTAGGAATGTTAAGCGTAAAATCAGCACATCTAGGTTTTATTCTCTCTCTTGCCTTTTCCTAGATGTATCTATTTTTGTTCAGGTTTCTTTATATAGTAAATTTGACAGGGACAGGATAAAAAGTTAAGAAAGTAATTTTAAAAAAATAATTGCAGGAGCACCTGCATATAATAAACATTAAAATTTTTGATTGTTATTCATATTGAAAAATAATCCAACATTATGAATTTCATGCAATTCAGGAAAACATACCATAATTAAAATATTAAGTTTTATTTTGCCTTTTATATTAAATAAATAAATAATTTTTTCATGTTGTCACCTCCGTGTGTGTAAAACTTACACAATGTCCTAGAGTTTCTGGTATGATTTTTATAAATGATGTTATGGCAGAGTCTACTTTATCTAAATGTGTGGTTTCTCCTTTCATGGTGTGAAATTTGGTTCATTCAATTCAACTCTATCGAGTCAGACCTCTTAAATGGTTAAAAAAGAAAAATGGAAGCAGTGATAATTACTCACTAACTTGAATTAATGTGACTGCATTATGCCCTAATAACTGCAGTTTACTCATGTCTCCCCTGTAATATTCTAAAATTAATTTCATTTTATGCTTGCAAATAATCAGTTTATTTATAAAGGCTAGCCATCTTTCTTAGCAAAGTTCTTCTCATTACTTACTGGGTTGTGAAATGATGCCAAATTTACAAATGAAGACAGTTCTATTTCTTCTGTTCTTGTTGGTGTTGAAAGAGCAGCGTGGGAAGAGAATAAGTCTGTGGACAACTGGGGTATGGAAGTTTGATTCCAGTCTCAGTCATTTGCAATGCATGTAGGCACTTCAGTGTTTTCTAGTTCCTCCAATGCAGGGAGCTTAAAAGTTCCCAATGCCAGGGAAAAGGTTTGTAAGCAACCCAAACATTCCCAATGAGCTGTGCAGGCCACCCCCTTAGATTGTAATAATAGAATATAGAGATTACTGTATGCTAGACACTTATCTAAGTGTTTTACATTTAGTTCTCACAATGACGCTAGGAAGTAGGACTACAATCATCCTCATTTTATAGGAGGAGAAGCTGAGTCACAAAGAGACTAAGGAGATTGCCCAAGGTCATACAGCTATTAGGTGTTGAAGCTGTGATTCAAAGTTCGGCTGCTGGCTCCAGAATCAATGATCTGAAACATCAAGTTCTGTGGCTTCTCAATATGCAAATTTCATAAAACATTTTAGAATTTACAGGTAATCGTTCATTTTCCTAATATAAGATGAAAATAAACCATAGTCAAAAGACTGTAACTTCTTAGCTTTTAGTGTTTAACAAACTAGTAGTCTTCCCTGTAGCTCAAACAGTCTTCTCTATAGCTGAACTGGTAAGGAATCTCCCTGCAACAGAGGAAACCCAGGTTCGATCCCTGGGTCAGGAAGATCCTCTGGAGAAGAGAACGGCAATCCACTCCAGTATTCTTGCCTGGATAATCCCATGGACAGAGGAGCCTGGGGGGCTGCAGTCCATGGGATTGCAGTCAGGCATGACTGAGTGGCTGCTGCTGCTGCTGCTAAAGTCGTTTCAGTCATGTCCAACTCTGCAACCCCGGAGACGGCAGCCCACCAGGCTCCCCCGTCCCTGGGATTCTCCAGGCAAGAACACTGGAGTGGGTTGCCATTTCCTTCTCCAATGCATGAAAGTGAAAAATGAAAGTGAAGCCGCTCAGTGGTGTCCGACTCCTAGTGACCCCATGGACTGCAGCCCACCAGGCTCCTCTGTCCATGGGATTTTCCAGGCAAGAGTACTGGAGTGGAGTGCCATTGCCTTCTCCGGAGTGGCTAACACTACTAAACTAGTAGTGGTCCTCTTTTCAGCCTCTTTTCCCGTTTGGTTTCATTGGATGGCCAATTGCACTACTTTAATTTGATTATATATATATATATATATATATATATATATATATATATATATATATATAATGTTCTATAAAAATAGTCTCCAATTTTTTAATGCCCATATGGTCCCCACTTTTAAAGGAGATGTTCTTTGATTTGGGAGATTGTTTATCCTTTGGGGGACACAGTTCCTTAATCTGTATAGAAATAGCAGAAGTATCACTTAAATCTCTAAAGACTTTACAATTTTAAATGTTACCCCTCTGTAGTTTCATAAGAGTCGGATCGAAAATTTATATAGCTTTGCTTTTTGCACTTATTCATTTCATCAGTCTAGTTCTTTGCATTACACACAGTAAATTCAAAGTCTACTATCTCTCATTGTATTTTGTAACAACTTAAATTGTAATATAGTGATTTAAAAAACTATTTTATTTAGATATTGGTGTTAAAGAGTTATTCTAATATAGCCACAGAGTAAATTTGAATCTTACATTTAGAAACATAAAGTGTTCCAAAAATGCCCTGTCACCATGCTTGGAGATTATCAGTTGGTCCATAAGATCTACTGGGCAAAGACTGTGAATGGGATGCTGAAGAAATCACTATAAAGAGACAATAATATAAAGAATGCTTGCTATGCAATAATCCCTCTTAACTCTTAAGATATTTGTGAAATCACATAAGTAAGTGACTTCAGAAGTAAGTGCTCGAAGGAAAGAAGTAAGAGTATATTGCCCTTCACAAACTCTCCCTTCCTGGATAGTCCATAAATATCTCTGTCACTCTCCCCCAGTCACATATGAGTATGTACACTGTAGGGCTATCAGCTTCCTGGTACTCCCATAATGATGACAGGGTCATGTATGACTTGGATGGGCAGAATTTGGAAGGGAATGCTCAGGCATATTGCAAGAATTTGCAGAGCAGTAGGAATCTGGAAACAGACTGTTGGCAGCTCTGCATCCCTTATTAATCATTGTGAGCATGGCAGATGGTCCTCGGGTTATTTTCCAAGAGAAATGAGAACAGGGATATGGAGAGAGGTCTTCCTCTTCTACTGTCCTCATTCAAGTAAGTGAGCCATTACCTTGATATTTAGATGGATAAATAAAAAGCTTTTATTGAGCAATTAATTTATCAAACGTCACCTAGATTCTAGGTACTATTGTAGGCAGTGGTGATAGAGTCATAAGGCAGACTTTTGCCTTCATGGCTGCTAAGTCACTTCAGCTGTGTCAGACTCTGTGCGACCCCATAGACAGCAGCCCACCAGGCTCCCCCGTCCCTGGGATTCTCCAGGCAAGAACACTGGAGTGGGTTGCCATTTCCCTCTCCAATGCATTAAAGTGAAATGTGAAAGTGAAGTCGTTCAGTCGTGTCTGACCCTTAGCATGGACTGCAGCCTACCAGGCTCCTCCGTCCATGGGGTTTACATCCAAAATGTAGCCAGAAACAGATGACAGATAAAACAGGAAAAATTAATCTGCATACAATATGTTACATTGAGGGTCAGCAAATTAGGACCTGTGATCCAGAAGGGCTCTACCTTCTGTTTTTGTAAATAAAGTATTGGATTGAAAGTCTGAATGAACTTTTTGACCAACCCAATAGTTTCAGAGGGCTTTCCTGGTGGCTCAATGGTAAAGAATCCACTTACCAATGTAGAAGACATGGGTTTGATCCCTGCAAAAGGGGGTCAGAAAGATCTCCTTGAGAAGGAAATGACAACTCATTCCAGTCTGGGAAATCTCATGGACAGAGAAGCCTGGTGGGTACAGTCCATGGGGTTGCAAAAGAGCCAGGCATGACTTGTCAACGAAACAACAGTGGTTTCAGAACACAGTTTATACTCTCATTCCCCTTTTGGCTTTGGCTGTTTTGTGTCATAGTGCCAGTGTAGAACATTTGCAAGAGTATATGGCTTGTGTCTGTGCCTTTACAGAAATGCCTGCTGACCTCTGGATTAGATGCTAGGAAGTCGTATAAATAAAAATAAATCCAGGAAGGGGAAGAAGAACTGGGTATTTTTTAGGTAGAGTGATGGGAGGACCAGTCACTAAGAAAGCAGAGTTTGTGTAAAGCACTAAGGAGATGACAGAGCTAGTCACTACGCTTTTAAAGAAAGAGTGTAGCAGGCAGACAGAATAGCAGGTTCATAGGCTCTGACATAGAAGGGTGCTTGGAATCTTCTAAAAGCAGCGGAGAGGCCAATGTTGCTAGAGAAGAATGAGTAAGGGACAGAGAGGAGGAGATTAAGTGGTGGGGCAGAAGGTATCAGGTAATCATGTAGGGCCTTGTAGGCTAAAATGAGTCCTTTGGCTTGTATTCTGAGTGAGTTGGGAAGCTTTTGGAGGGTTTTGACCAAGTGACATCTGACTTAAAATTTTAAAATGATTTTCTCTGGCTGCTGAGTTCAGAGTACACTGATGGAGAACTAGGCCAGTGCTAGGAGAGTTCCTGGTAAATATTATAAGGAACCAAGCATCACAGAGGTGACTAGAAAGAAAAGAGTGCTGGTGACTAATACATACATATATATAATCAATGACAACAATAGAGGACTGATTTCCAATTAAATACACTGTAATTTAGGACAAGGAGATTATGTCATTTAAAAATGGAATAAAATATTATTTCCTATGTTTATGCAAGTTTGTTTCTGTTATATAACTTGCTGTATAAACATCTGCCTGGCTATTCATAAGGTATTTACTAATTAGGATTTAAAAGTGTCTTGTTCCTTCATTTGTTTCCCATAAGGTGGCTGTGATTTGAATGTCCTGTTGTAAAAATGCAGGTAGTCTGTAAAGGGGGAGGAATTGGGTATCAGCTAAATTCCTTTACATTTTCTTGCCTTCACTTTTCCCCAATTACCACCGAGAAGTTTGGCAATTTAAAATATGAATCTCTATCACTAACATAAATTATCAAGTCTCCATAGTAATAACTTCCCATTAAAATCCTTGAAGTTCAGGTTTTACATGATGAGCTCAGAGATGGCTACATAAATGTGTGGCTCTGCAGGCAACCTGTTTAATCTAATGTGAAAGCCATCATGCCTTTTATAACTTACCCGCAAGAATAACTGGAAACTGCACTATGAGCAATAGAGTCCTGAGCTTTAAAAAGGAATATTCAAAAAAAAAAAGAATAAAAATAGGAAGAGTGTATTCCATTGTGAATTTTGGATAAGTGTATGAGAAGGACATCTCAATAATATCTCTCTAGGTTGTTGACCTGAAGGATCCACTAGTCGAATATGTGGTCGTGCGGATGCAGAGAGTGACCACTGATTACCTTCACTTCAGCAGAGCACTAGGGAAAATATACTTAGAAAAATGGAAATTTGAATAAAAGAAAGTGAAAGTCAAATCATAACCTTTGATGTTAAAGAGTCAAAGGGAAAGATGAAGGCTGCCGATCCAATGCTCTCCAGGATATTCTGAGGGAAAGGGAGTCCTGTGAGATTCTTTAGTCTTCCAAGGAATGAAATAAGAAAGCAAGACTTTTAAAAAATCACCTTATTGGAAAGATTCTCTCGAAATTATAGGGAAGCATAGAATTTATAGAATATTTCAGATAGAGGAATAATGTATATTTTGTTGAAACCTAGCTGGATAGAATTAATTTATCAGAGCCAACAGGTAAATACAATATCATATATTTCTACAGAGTTTATAATTTATAAGGCATTTTACATACATTCCCTCATAAAACCAAGGAGGGTTTGACCAAGGTCAAACCAGTAGTCAGAATATTTTTCAGATGAGAAACCTGACTCAGGAAAATTAAGTGACAGAGAATTTTGGAACCAAGATTGTAACCCAGTTTTTTTTTTTTTTTTTTAATTCTAACACAGCACATTTTTCAATACCTGTGTTCTCTTTAACATCAATTGAGTTCTATATTATAAAATACAATATTGGATTTTTATACTCAAAAAGTTAGAGGGAAAGAATCACTAACCACCTCCACACTTTATTATACTTTTCTGCTTACCTATTATCACTGTACTATCTCCTTTGCTCTTTCAATTTTCCAGATGAGGAAACTAAGTCTAATAGTTGTCCATGCTCAATACAGAAGGGACTGCACAAATCCAGCTCTTCTGACTCCAAAACTCCTGCTTCTTCCATTACACCATAGAAACTGTGCATTATTCTACCCTTAAAAATTTCATGATAATGGAAACCATATGGCAGCAGATCCTAGTGATATCAACACTGATAAAAGTAAATTAATTTACATTACATTAAAGATTTCCTCTAGATTCTGAATTTTTCCTAGAGGAGTTAACATTTGAACTAGGACTTGGGGATTTGTAGAGTAGTTTCAAAAAAGCAATTAGCATATAGACAGTTTAAAAATGTTAAAATGGACAAAAGGATAAATGGATAGATCGATGATATTTGTTACAAGCCTGGAATTCTGTTTATCTCACTATTGCTGCATTTACTCTTTGAAAGCTGTCTTTGTATTCTCCTGCATACTCTAAGAGCTGTTAGAACATCCTCAATGCTTCCATGATGTGAGGTATATTAGACAGTGAGTTCTTTTGCCCAAGGATTGAAATCTTGCTAATCACTATACCTGGCACATTTTAGAGGATTTGTTAGATGATTTAGAGGATTTGTTTGTTAGATGAAATGGATAAAACAAAAGGATAAATGAATAGTACAACAGTTATCTAAAATCATGTGCTTCTTCATGGGAGAATGCCCTCTTTTCTCTTTTATTAAATTTTCCCTCATGTCTCCCCAGGAAGACACTCTCCCCAAAAAGAGTTTTCCCCCTGTGATCTCTCAATATTTTATGAAAGAATTGTTATAAACTATATATATATATAAAGAGCTGATAGAGCACTTAAATAGGTAGATAACTGTCTTTTCACTAGACCAGATATTCCTTGAAAATAGAAATTATTTTACTCATTATTTTGACATCAATATTATTAATATATGCTTTCCTGGGAATTCAGATGGCAAAGAATCTGGCTGCAATGCAGGAGACCTGGGTTCAGTCCCTGTCGGGAAGATCCCCAGTATTCTAACCTGGAGAATTTCATGGATAGAGGAGCCTGGCAGGCTGCAATCCACTTTCAATATAGACACTTTGTAAATATTCATCTTTTTCTACCCTATCCTTACTGTTATCTAGAGGGACTTATAAAGCTGGAAATTAAGAAGTAAAGGGAAGAGACGGGGACAACCGAGGATGAGATGGTTGGCTGGCATCACTGACTCAATGGACATAAGTTTGAGCAAGCTCTGGGAGTTGGTGATGGAAGGGAAGCCTGGCGTGCTTCAGTCCATGGGAGGTTGCAAAGAGTCAGACATGACATAGCTACTGAACTAAACTGAAGAAGTAAAGATGTGTAGCAAACGCAGCATGCCAAGACACAGAGTTGTAAAAAGTCATCTTTGATATTTGGTATGGGGTCCTGTAGTATGGCTGGAGACTCAGTTCAGTTCAGTTCAGTCACTCAGTCATGTCCGATTCTTTGTGACCCCATGAACTGCAATACCCTAGGACTCCCTGTCCATCACCAATTCCCAGAGTCCACCTAAACCCATGTCCATTGTGTTGGTGATACCATCCAACAATCTCATCCTCTGTCGTCCCCTTCTCCTCCTGCCCTCAAACTTTCCCAGCATTAGGGTCTTTTCAAATGAGTCAGTTCTTCGCATCAGGTGGCCAAAGTATTGGAGTTTCAGCTTCAACATCAGTCCCTGCAATGAACACCCAGGAGTGATCTCCTTTAGGATGGACTGGTTGGATCTCTGAGCAGTCCAAGGGACTCTCAAGAGTCTTCTCCAACACCACAGTTAAAAAGCATCTATTCTTCTGCACTCAGCTTTCTTTATAGTCCAACTCTCACATCCATACATGACCACTGGAAAAACCATAGCTTTGACTAGATGGACCTTTGTTGGCAAAGTAATGTCTCTGCCTTTGAATATGCTATCTAGGTTGGTCATAACTTTCCTTCCAAGGAGCAAGCATCTTTTAATTTCATTGCTGCAATCACCATCTGCAGTGATTTTGCAGCCCAGAAAAATAAAATCAGCCACTGTTTCCACTGTTTCCTCATCTATTTGCCATGAAGTGATGGGACCAGATGCCATGATCTTAGTTTTCTAAATGTTGAGCTTTAAGCCAACTTTTTCACTCTCCTCTTTCACTTTCATCAAGAGGCTCCTTAGTTCCTCTTCACTTTCTGCCATAAGGGTGGTGTCATCTGCATATCTGAGGTTATTGATGTTTCTCCCGGCAATCTTGATTCCAGCTTGTGCTTCTTCCAGCCCAGCGTTTCTCATGATGTACTCTGCATATAATTTAAATAAACAGGGTGACAATATACAGCCTTGACATACTCCTTTTCCTATTTGGAACCAGTCTGTTGTTCCATGTCCAGTTCTAACTGTTGCTTCCTGACCTGCATACAGGTTTCTCAAGAGGCAGGTGAGGTGGCCTGGTATTCCCATTTCTTTCAGAATTTTCCAAAGTTTATTGTGATCCACACAGTCAAAGGCTTTGCCATAGTCAATAAAGCAGAAATAGATGTTTTTCTGGAACTCTCTTGCTTTTTCCATGATCCAGCGTATGTTGGCAATTTGATCTCTGGTTCCTCTGCCTTTTCTAAAACCAGCTTAAACAACTGGAAGTTCATGGTTCACATATTGCTGAAGCCTGGCTTGGAGAATTTTGAGCATTACTTTACTAGCATGTGAGATGAGTGCAATTGTGCAGTAGTTTGAGCATTCTTTGGCATTACCATTCTTTGAGATTAGAATGAAAACTGACTTTTTGCAGTCTTGTGGCCACTGCTGAGTTTTCCAAATTTGCTGACATATTGAGTGCAGCACTTTCACAGCATCATCTTTTAGAATTTGAAATAGCTCAACTGGAATTCCATCGTCTCCACTAGCTTTATTCGTAGTGATGCTTCCTAAGGCCCACCTGACTTCACATTCCAGGATGTCCAGCTCTAGGTGAGTGTGAGTGATCACAACTTCATGATTATCTGGGCCATGAAGATCTTTTTTGTACAGTTCTTCTGTGTATTCTTGCCACTTCTTCTTAATATCTTCTGCTTCTGTTAAGTCCACACCATTTCTGTCCTTTCTTGAGCCCATCTTTGCATGGAATGTTCCCTTGGTATCTCTAATTTTCTTGAGGAGATCTCTAGTCTTTCCCATTCTATTGTTTTCCTCTATTTCTTTGCATTGATCGCAGAGAAAGGCTTTCTTATCTCTCCTTGCTATTCTTTGGAACTCTGCAATCAATGGGTATGTCTTTCCTTTTCTCCTTTACTTTTCACATTTATTTATAAGGCCTCCTCAGACAGCCATTTTGTTTTTTTGCATTTCTTTTTCTTGGGGATGGTCTTGCTCCCTGTCTCCTGTACAATGTCATGAACCTCCATCCATAGTTCATCAGGCACTCTGTCTATCAGATATAGTCCCTTAAATCTATTTCTCACTTCCACTGTATAGCCATAAGGGATTTGATTTAGGTCATACCTGAATGGTCTAGTGGTTTTCTCCACTTTCTTCAATTTCAGTATGAATTTGGCAATAAGGAGTTCATGATCTGAGCCACAGTCAGCTCCCAGTCTTGTTGTTGCTGACTGTAATAGAGCTTCTCCATCTTTGGCTGCAAAGAATATAATCAATCTGATTTTGGTGTTGACCATCTGGTGATGTCCATGTAAAGAGTCTTCTATTGTGTTGTTGGAAAAGGGTGTTTGCTACGACCAGTATGTTCTCTTGGCAGAATTCTGTTAGCCTTTGCCCTGCTTCATTCTGTACACCAAGGCCAAATTTGCCTGTTACTCCAGGTGTTTCTTGACTTCCTACTTTTGCATTCCAGTCCCGTATAATGAAAAGGACATCTTTTTGGGGTGTTAGTTCTAGCAGGTCTTGTAGGTCTTCATAGAACCATTCAACTTCAGCTTCTTCAGGATTACTGGTCTGGGCATAGACTTGGATTACCATAATATTCAACAGTTTGCCTTGGAAACAAACAGAGATCATTCTGATGTTTTTGAGATTGCATCCTAGTACTGCATTTCGGAGTCTTTTGTTGACTGTGATGGCTACTCCATTTCTTCTAAGGGATTCTTGCCCACAGTAGTAGATACAATGGTCATCTGAGTTAAATGCACCCATTCTACTCCATCTTTGTTCTCTGATTCCTAGAATGTCGATGTTCACGCTTGCCATCTCCTGTTTGACCACTTCAAATTTGCCTTGATTCATGGGCCTAACATTCCAGGTTCCAGTGCAATATTGCTCTTTACAGCATTGAATCTTGCTTCTATCACCAGTCCCGTCCACAAATGGGTGTTGTTTTTGCTTTGGGTCCATCCCTTCATTCTTTCTAGAGTTATTTCTCCACTGATCTCCAGTAGCATATTGAGCACCTACTGACCTGGAGAGTTCATCTTTCAGTTTCCTATCTTTTTGGTTTTTCATACTGTTCATGGGGTTCTTGGGGCAAGAATACTGAAGTGGTTTGTCATTCCCTTCTCCAGCAGACCACATTCTGTCAGTGGCTGGAGACTAGAACACAGTATTACTTATTGGAATCATGGTTCATAATTATATCTTTGACATCCCTGGTGGCTCAGACAGTAAAGAATCTGCCGGTAATGTAGGAGACCCAGGTTTGATACCTGGATCTTTGGGATGATCCCCTGGAGAAGGTAATAGCTACCCACTCCTATATTCTTGCCTGAAGAATCCCATGTGAGAGGAACCTGAAGGGTTACAGTCCTATGGGGTCCAAAAGAGTCAGACAAGACTGAGCAACTAGCGCATATTTAATTATATCTTTAAACATAAAATTTCCAACACCAATCACTTGGAACACAAATTAAACCATTTTCTAACAGAATTAGTTTCACTTTGTTACCACCCTATTCGTCTATTAAAACAATTATTTTTTTTCTTGATTATATACATATTACCTTTGTCCTCTAAAATGCTTTGAGTACCTTAAATAGACAGCTTCCCCCATTGGCTCAGCAGTCAAGAATCCATCTGTAATTCAGGAGACACAGGTTTGATCCCTGGGTCAGGAAAATCCCCTGGAGGAGGGCATGGCAATCCACTCTAGTATTCTTCCCTGGGAAATCCCATGGACAGAGGAGACTAGCGGGCTACAACCCATGGGGTCGAAAAAGATTTGGACACGACTCAGCATTAAACTGGAGAAGGCAATGGCAACCCACTCCAGTACTCTTGCCTGGAAAATCCCATGGATGGAGGCGCCTGGTGGGCTGCAGTCCATGGGGTCGCTAGAAGTCAGACACAACTGAGCGATTTTACTTTCACTTTTCACTTTCATGCCTTGGAGAAGGAAATGGCAAGCCACTCCAGTGTTCTTGCCTAGAGAATCCCAGGGACGGTGGAACCTGGTGGCTGCCTTCTATGGGTTCGAACAGAGTCGGTCACGACTGAAGCAACTTAGCAGCAGCAGCAGCAGCAGCATTAAACAAGAGCAACAACCTTAAAGAGAAGTATAATGCAAATTTAAGAGAGCATTACTGTTATTTTCAAGACTCTTAAAATGCATAGTTACAAAGTTATGGTTTCTTTGCCATGAGATAATTCAGTTCAGTTTAGTTCAGTTCAGTTGCTCAGTCGTGTCCGACTCTTTCTGACCCTTTGCAGCACGCCAGGCCTCCTGTCCATCACCAACTCCCGGAGTTCACTAAAACTCATGTCCATCAAATTGGTGATGCCATCCAACCATCTCATCCTCTGTCATCCCCTTCTCCTCCTGCCCCCAATCCTTCCCAGCGTCAGAGTCTTTTCCAATGAGTCAACTCTTCACATGAGGTGGCCAAAGTACTGGAGTTTCAGCTTTAGCATCATTCCTTCCAAAGAACACCCAGAACTGATCTCCTTTAGAAGGGACTGGTTGGATCTCCTTGCAGTCCAAGGGACTCTCAAGAGTCTTCTCCAACACCACAGTTCAAAGGCATCAATTCTTCGGCGCTCAGCCTTCTTCACAGTCCAACTCTCACATCCATACATGACCACAAGAAAACCCATAGCCTTGACTAGAGGAACCTTTGTTGGCAAAGTAATGTCTCTGCTTTTCAATATGCTATCTAGGTTGGTCATAACTTTCCTTCCAAGGAGCAAGCGTCTTTTAATTTCATGGCTGCAATCACCATCTGCAGTGATTTTAGAGCCCAGAAAAATAAAGTCTGATACTGTTTCCACTGTTTCCCCATCTATTTCCCATGAAGTGATTGGACCAGATGCTATGATCTTAGTTTTCTGAATGTTGAACTTTAAGCCAACTTTTTCACTCTCCTCTTCCACTTTTATCAAGAAGCTTTTTAGTTCCTCTTCAGTTTCTGCCATAAGCGTGGTGTCATCTGCATATCTGAGGTTATTGATGTTTCTCCCAGCAATCTTGATTCCAGCTTGTGCTTCTTCCAGCCCAGTGTTTCTCATGATGTACTCTGCATATAAGTTAAATAAGCAGGTTGACAATATACAGCCTTGACGTACTCCTTTTCCTATTTGGAACCAGTCAGCTGTTCCATGTCCAGTTCTAACTGTTGCTTCCTGACCTGCATATATGTTTAAACATAGTCAAAAACTAAACATCATATTTAATACATTCTAAGTCTCAATAGTAAACATTTTTCAATTAATTTTTCAACATCTTCCAAACATCAATGTTCATATATATATATATTTTAATGTTCGTATATTATAAAGGGCATTTTATTTTGTTTCTAGAGGTTAAATGGCCATTTAAATGGCCATGGCAGCATCCTGCAGACTTGGGCTGACTATTTCCACTTCATAAATAAACAGCTTTTCTCCTAGGACTGAAAGAGGCTCTAGATGTATGTATTCCATTTTGAAAGAAACAAAATATTATTAAGCATTTCCAGAGAAACTCACTGGTGGATAGATAGTAAAGTTGCCTCAAGGTCCATCGGGGAAGCCCAGAGATTATACAAACATTATTTGTCAGCAAATATATATTGATTGAATACACGTTGGTTTGCCTTCTAATTGCTATGTTTCCTTACAAGGAACTCTGTAGATCAGGGATTTTAGTTTATCAAAAGAAAATGAAATGGTTACAGTTTGACCTGACATTCTGCATATGGGGAAATACACAACAGAGTTATACTTTTTGAAAGGGACTTTGGGCAAGGAAAGTGATTTATAGAACTTCAACATGCCTAAACTTGATATTCCTGGGGAATATTTAATGATAGGGAGTGTGCAAGAGCTTAAATGTAGGCAATAAAACTCATAGGTCAAGGAAAGGGTCAACTCAAACACTTGTAGCTGACCTTGTGCTTATATCCCACAAGTACTTAGGTCTTAGTTCTAAGATACATTGGATATTACCAGTCTTGTTTTGATACCTTAGATTTTTTTTTTTTTACCTTGGAAATTATTTTGTATTATCTGAAATACAGGTGAAATTTTAAATTCTAAGCATAACCAGAACAACTATTTGATAGTTATATGTAAATCTATTATGGTGGTGGTGGTTTAGTCACTGTCATGTCTGACTCTTGCAATCCCATGAACTGTAGCCTGCCAGGCTCCTCTGTCCGTGGGATTCTCCAGGCAAGAATACTGGAATGGATTGCCATTTCCTTCTCCAGGGCATCTTCCCAACCCAGGAATCAAACCTGTGTGTCCTGTGTTGCCGGCAGATTCTTTACCGACTGAACTATGAGGGAAGCCCTGTAAATCTATTATGCTGCTGCTGCTGCTAAGTCGCTTCAGTCGTGTCCGACTCTGTGCGACCCCACAGATGGCAGCCCACCAGGCTCCCCCGTCCCTGGGATTCTCCAGGCAAGAATACTGGAGTGGGTTGCCATTTCCTTCTCCAATGCATGAAAGTGGAAAGTGAAAGTGAAGTCGCTCAGTCGTGTCTGACTCTTTGCGACCCCATCGACTGCAGCCCACCAGGCTCCTCCATCCATGGGATTTTCCAGGCAAGAGTACTGGAGTGGGGTGCCATTGCCTTCTCCTTATAGAACTATGCAAATATAAGATTATGTATTACTAAATCTTAGCAAGTCATTTTTATTCAGAATCCCCTGGTGGCTCAGATGGTAAAGCATCTGCCTGCAATGCGGGAGACCCGGGTTCAATTCCTGGGTCGGGAAGATCTCCTGGAGAAGGAAATGGCAAACCACTCCAGCACTCTTGCCTGGAAAATCCCATGGATGGAGGAGCCTGATAGGCTACAGTCCATGGGGTCGCAAAGAGTCGGACACGACTGAACAACTTCACTTTCATTATCAGCAAGTCATTTTTATTCAGAACACTTTTTTTAAATGAATTAATATACTTTTATTTGAGGATAATTACAATACTGGGGTGATTTTTGCCATACGTCAATATGATCAGCCGTAAGAAATATGTTTTTCCTCCATCCTGAGCACCCCCCCCCGACCCCCTGCCAGACCCTATCCTTCCAAGTTGTCACAGAGCACTGGCTTTAGGTACCCTGCTTCATACATCAAACTTGCTCTTGTTATCTATTTTACATATGGTAATGTGTATATTTCAGTGCTATTTTACATATGGTAATGTCCATGTTTCAATGCTATTCTCTCAAATCATCTCACCTTCTCCTTTTCCCACTGAGTCCAAAAGTCTATTTTTATGTCTGTGCCTCCTTTGCTGCCCTGTATGTAGGATCATCAGTGCCATCTTTCTAGATTCCATATATATGTGTTAATATATGGTATTTGTCTTTCTCTTTCTGACTTATTTCACTCTGTTCAAAAATTTAGACCTAAACTATGAGAGTTTGTGGTTAGAGAAAATAATTCTAGAGCTCCCAGGGGGAAGTAATATCTTTTCAGAATGCTAAATGTGGAAATAGAAGTATGTGAAAGGTATTAAAAATTAATTTTGAAGGAAGGAATTAGGAAAATTTCAAAGAGGATGGAAGGTCTGAAATGGATTTTAATGAGTGGATATGAGTTTTTCTGGTTGACAAAAATTATAGCAAAGCAGCATAAGAAAATACACAAAGGTGGTCAGATATAATATTATGTTATATTTTCAGGGAAAACATTCCCAGTAAAAGTCAAATTCCTAACAGAATCAACAACACGATCTGAAAATCATTCTTCCCTTTGCCCTGAGGGCTAAAACCTATCAGTTTCATCTCAAGTCTAGTAATGCATTTTGCATATCTCATGATTATTCCATTTTGCTGTGGACTAAACACATTCATATTAAAACAGATATCCAGCAATGCTAACAACAGAAGTGGGTACAGCATCATAAATGTAATCCCCTCTCAATAACAGAACAGACAACTTTCCATAGCTATTATAGAGAAATTTTGGTTTGTGATAACAGAAAGCTTCTTTTTTTCCTTTGTCTCCTTTCTTCCTGTTTCTTGACCCTTTCTTGGATCTGGCTGCTGTGAACAGAATGCCTGTAAATTCAGATGCACAGAAAAATGAAACAAACAAATAAACAAAAATCAAGATATGTCCAATTAGCCCTAAATTTTCTCTAGTGAGAGCTCCTCATTTCTGCCTCTTTGCAACTACTCTGAATGAATTAAATCCACAGTTTACTATATAACTCATGAAATTATGAAGACAAAGACACAGTTTGCTGGAATTCTACTCCATTTTAAATGACAAAGCTGTCTCTATGAAAATTTTAACACCAATATATATCTTTTAATGGACTTCTAAACATAGCTTGGAATTCTTAGAATTATCACTCAGCAAAGTCACATTAAATTCCTATTTTTCATCACTTTACATGGAATAATTAACAAGCATACAGTTGTATCTGAGAAGTCATTATGTTGTAGATTGAAATGTATGTTGAAATTATTTGATATAATTGTCTTTTAATTTTAGAAAAATTATGAGATCTGTGAAAATATGACAACATTCTAAAAATTTATAAAAATGTATTCATATTTTCTATAATTTAATTCAATAGGCATTTGAAGTGAAGTGAAAGTCACTCAGTCGTGTGTAGTCCATGAAATTCTTCAGGCCATAATACTGGAGTGGGTAGCCTTTCCCTTCTCCAGGGGATCTTCCCAACCCAGGGATCGAACCCAGGTCTCCCACATTGCAAACAGATTCTTTACCAGCTGAGCTGCGAGGGAAGTCCCAAAATACTGGAGTGGTTAGCCTATCCCTTCTCCAGGGGATCTTCCTGACCCAAGAATTGAGCCAGTGTCTCCTGCATTGCAGGTGGATTCTTTCACAGCTGAGCTATCAGGGAAGCTCAATAAGCATTTACTAGGGCTTCCCTGGTGGCTCAGATGGTAAAGAAACTGTCTGCAATGCAGGAGACCCAAGTTTGGTCCCTGGGTTAGGAACATCTTCTGAAGAAGGGAATGGCTACCCACTGTGCATACTGTTGGCCAAGCTCTGAGATTACATGATGAGGTACAGTTCCACGCTTGTCATTCTGATTCACAGTTTATTGTCACTGATTAGGACCTGCAAATATTTCTGAAGGTCAAAAGATTTTTATTATGATTCATGGTAATTAAAAATGTCCTTAAGTTTAAATATCTAATTTAACAGTATACCCCCAAATGAAATCTCTGTTATCTCTAATCATAGTCTGGCTCATTCCATTTTTATTAACTATACCAGCTATCATATGGTAACAATAGTATTTTGTTCTTTTTTTTTCTCAGTCAGTTGTCAAAGTCCTCTTGATTATGTATTTGGAAAAAATTTTAAAGCAACTCTTTGCTGGCCATTTCTGCATTAACTTGACACCTGTTTACTTCTCATCTATACTATGAAACCCTTCCATTTACTTATCTCCAGTCTTATTCTTCCTCAAATCAAATTTGCAAATTGCAGAGACATAATACTCCTGAAGGGGCTTCCCAGGTGGCAGTAGTGGTAAAGAACCCACCTACCAATGCAAGAAACACAATAGATGCAGGTTTGATCCCTGGGACAGGGATCCCTTGGAGGAGGAAATGGCAACCACTCCAGTATTCTTGCCTGGCAAATCCATGAACAGAGGAGCCTGGTAGGCTGCAGTCCATGGGGCTACAAAGAGTGGGATACAACTGAGCACAATACTCCTGAAAACTACCAGCACTTACTTGGTTAAAGTAAAATCAGCTGTGTCCAGTTGTGCCTGCTGTGTCCTGAAAAGTCACAAACTCAAGTGTGTAAAAGGGCAGGCACATGGGTAACAAAATGAGTCAAGTGGGTAGAATTAAGACAGTAAGGATTAGTAGAGACCTTGGCATACATAGGCTCCAAATAAGTCACAGATGGAACTTAATTCCAGCTGATTGCTTTTCTATTGGAATTCAAGCTTATTTTTGAATTTTTTTTTTCTGGAAAGAATATAGAATTCCCTAATTTTTAAGACACTGTGTATACCGAACAAAATACAGCTATATATGTGCCATTAGTTCTAATACACACCTCTTGTTGGATATGGAAGGCGGATGGTTGTGAACTCTGGTCTATAGCATTGGACTAGTTCATGTTACCTGGATTGTATGGTCCAGCAAAACCGAGCCCTGCTGTCTCTTTCTAATGTCATCTCTTATCATTATCGTTACCTAACATTGACGCTGTACCTATGTTTTATGGACAGTGTGCCTGGTATTTGCTCTCTGCAACAATTAATGAAGTAGGATTATTATACTCATTTAAAAGATGCACAATTTGTTGCAAAGAGGTTGAAAAGTTTAGTAATAGTGATCAGTAATTGATTCAAATATAGCATTGTCCAATTCCAAAGCTTCTGCACCTTACACTTACTTCCCTCTGTTGTTTTGCAGATACATGCATACTAAGAATGTATATTCTTCTAGGAACTCTGTTAGAAAGGAACTAATTTCATCTTCATTTTACAAGTAAGGTTAATGATTATACGACTTGACTAAAGTCACAAAACTGTTCAGAGGTAGGACCAGAGAATGAATCCGCACAGCTTAAATCTAGTCTCCTTTCCTGTTAAGCTTTGTAGTACACTAAATATAAAAATCAATAAACAAGTAAGTTTTATCCAAAAAAAAAACTTATTTTTAAATCCACCTCAAATGCCACTTTTCCTATAATGATTTTCTTGTTCCTCTTCACTGGAAGTAATCGCTTCTTCTGCTGAGCTACCATATTACTTTGCTTGTATTTCTCTCATATACGTCGTGTTTAAATGTGCCTGCATCTAACCTCTTTTACTTACACAGCAAGATCCACATGCTGTGATGATGAACAGCACCTTTCTCATAGTTGGAGCCTGGCAAAATTGCTGAATGAATTCAGAAATATACAAATTATGGGGTTTTATCTATTTCTTGACACAAGAAGTATCTGTCTAAATGTAATAAAAATGATAATTAAAAATAAAGTACTCTTTAAGAAATCTGTATTTCTCAGCATACCTCTTGCTGGCTATGCTTAAAAACCTGGTTCAATATAAGCCATCAAAACTGTTTATTAGATTGTTTAGAAAATAGATATACTATATATTAATATTAGTCAAATAGTAAGAGGAAAAAACTCATTTGGTTGGGAAAAGAGTTGGGGCTTAATGGTGGGCAGTACTATCAACATGCAAACCAATTCCCCCGTAACACATTGCATAAAAACATTTTGTTCAAACCGGTTATCCTGCTGTGTTATGTGGTTTCCTGCCAAAATGTTCCTTCGCTGTCATGTAGATAGCCAAAGCTATCTGTTAGGAAAAATCCCTTCTCTAATCATACAGCCCGACTCAGCACTTTCATATGTCCACAGGAAATAGATACTCATCTTGAAACCATCAGGGATGGATAACCGGATGTCATATAGTCCAAAAGACTACCCTCTCCTAAACTGTGAATCAGAAGTGACTTTAGCACTCAGAGAAAGCTCAAGCTTGAATGCTCTAGGATTGGACTTATTTTTACTTCTATTTTACTGAGAAAATTTTATAAGATAAGGTTAGGATCTTTATGGAGAAGGAAATGGCAACCCACTCCAGTGTTCTTGCCTGGAGAATCCCAGGGACGGGGGAGCCTGGTGGGCTGCCGTCTCTGGGGTCACACAGAGTCGGACACGACTGAAGCAGCAGCAGCAGCAGGAGGATCTTTGTAGTCAACTATGGCACTCCAAGATAGTAAACCAGTTAACATTCACTATACGCCCTGCAGTTTTGTTAGAGTATCTTAGTGAATGATATTGCACCGACTGTTTCCTACTTCATTGCTGTGTTTGTTATGTTAACATGAAAAAAAGCATTGTAAAATCAAATGCATGTGTATTAGAAATAATTCCCTATTATTCCACCCCAAAATAAATAAAATAAATAACATGTAACAGTAATTTATACAGATTCACTTAGCAGGAATTCTGATTTGTACATCAAGCAGAAGACGTTCCTAACAGGGCTGTGTAGGACTTTATTTTGCACTACAGTTAACAAATTCTCAGGAAAAGTCCAGTTGATCTCAATACCAAAGGTGTTGAGCCCTTATTTCCCAGTGTGGTAAAATGTTCACAACCTTGGTGTTACTGATTTAGAGGTCCATACTCAGGAATAAGCGGCTTTGCTTGGCAAAGCTGGTGAAGAGGAGTGTAATAAGCATAGAAGGAAGAGAAGTTTATTTCTGAGGGAAAGGTACAATCTAAGAAGGAAACATTCGATGAGGTGTTTGAAGGTAGATGAACACTGGATGAGGTGTTTAAAGAAAAGAGTGAAATGCAAGAAAGGTATATGTTTAGAATTGTTCCTTAGGGTTGTAGGGTGCAATGTCACCCAAACATAGAGAAACATGAAAGAAAGTGTAAAGTGGACAATGATTTTACTCTTTGCTTACTTTTCTTGTCCCAGAAAACATACTCCAGAAAAACATATCAGAAGTCTTTTTATTTCTATAACCATGTATGCATGCATGCGTGTGTGTGTGTGAGTGTATGTGTGTGTGTGAGTGTGTTTGAAGCTCTGAGGACCAACACAGATAATCATGTACAAGTAGTTAAGAGCTCTTATTCTTTCAGGGAGATGTGACTAGCAGTACTCCATGGTACTTGGTGGGAGAAAAGCAATGCAATTTAAACACTTCACTATGAGAAGAATTTTGGTTCGCTCAGCGTGGACACTTGCCTTTCATTCACCCAACTTCTAAGGATATCCCTAGAGCAGAGAAGGGGGAAACAACATTTCTGACTCCCGGATGCATAGCAGAGAGAATAAGAGCCCTGGCCCATGGTCAGACTACATGGTTTGAATCTGGCTCTATTGTTTTTTTACTGTATGAATTGGGTTAACTTAATCTCTTTCTGCCTCAGTTTTCTCATTTGTTTAAAGATGGGATAATATTACATATTTATAGGATTTTTGTGAAAGTTGCATTGGACAACTGTTTAGAACAGAGTATAATACAGAGTAAGGGCTCAAGAGATAGTGTTTTTCATTTACACTTAGTTTAGTACTACTAGTAATTTTAGTGTTACCTGTGAAGAAAGTGGGGTCCTTGTCTTCCCTGGGTTACAGAAAAAGTCTTTGTGGAGTCCACAACGTTGGACTTTATATTTTTCCCACTTTCTCCCACTCTTCATTCTACTTTCTAAATATAATACATTTTCATTTTAACTATTCACTAACCTGATTATTATTTCTTCCTATTTTGTACAATGTGTTTTTCTATACCATGAAATCTGATTTTTCCAGACTTAAAATCTATAATTAATTATCAAAAAGTTAAGACAAAAATTAAGCTACTTTCTCTAACCATATAGTTATGTAGAAATTAACATGGGGAATATAACTGCATACTCTGCAACTGAAATTATGTGAATCATTATTTATAAAGATTAATTTCCATAAAAATTTAATGATTTCACTGATTGGTTTTGAAAAAAGTTTCATTCATTATATATTATTCCTGATTTTAATAGAAACGTTTATTTAGTTTGTCTTCAGATTGACATGAAATAATTTTAATTTAAGTAAACTTTTAAATTGAAGTAAACTTTTTAATAGGCATTGCCAAAACCTCAAAAGCTGAAAAACATTTCTCTCTACAAATGCGAACTCTTGGAGAAATGCCATTTCTTGGGTCTACCATGTGTCTTCTCTGCATGTTCAAGGATTTTCATCAGGATGGCCAGTGGGTCAAAGGAGTCTTTGTCCATGGCTTGACCAAGACAATTAGTGCCTGTTAATGACTTTATTTCTGGGGGCTCCAAAATCACTGCAGATGGTGACTGCAGCCATGAAATTAAAAGACACTTACTCCTTGGAAGGAAAGTTATGACCAACCTAGATAGCATATTCAAAAGCATAGATGTTACTTGGCCAACAAAGGTCCGTCTAGTCAAGGCTATGGTTTTTCCAGTGGTCATGTATGGATGTGAGAGTTGGAGTGTGAAGAAGGCTGAGCGCCGAAGAATTGATGCTTTTGAACTGTGGTGTTGGAGAAGACTCTTGAGAGTCCCTTGGACTGCAAGGAGATCCAACCAGGCCATTCTGAAGGAGATCAGCCCTGGCATTTCTTTGGAAGGAATGATGCTAAAGCTGAAACTCCAGTACTTTGGCCACCTCATGCGAAGTGTTGACTCATTGGAAAAGACTATGATGCTGGGAGGGATTGGGGGCAGGAGGAGAAGGGGACGACAGAGGATGAGATGGCTGGATGGCACCACTGACTCGATGGACGTGAGTCTGAGTGAACTCCAGGAGTTGGTGATGGACAGGGAGGCCTGGCGTGCTGCAATTCATGGGGTCGCAAAGAGTCGGACATGACTGAGCGACTGAACTGAACTGAACTGAATGCTGACTTTCCTCATTGCAGTCATCTCCCAACCTTGCTGTTTTCTTCCATTAGGCTCGCCATAAGCTGTCGGAAAGGTGTAGTGAGGAATTTCTTATTTCTTTTGAGTCCTGAAAGTATAACATCCATATTTTCTTGCCATTTCTCCTACTCTAGACTTAGCATTAAGGCAGAATAACTCAGAATGGTCTAGAGATGTGCAAAAAGATCAAGCCTCTGTGTTAACACATGATCAGATCCTATTTCTGTGAAACAACTTCCTCTGTCCTTAGCAGCGTCCTCAAAACTTGAATGATCACTAGTAAAGTTTAGATCATTGAGGATGGTTTTGCAATGCCTTACTGTTGCAAAGCAAATGGGACTCTTTTTTCTTTCTTCACCATAGATAAAACTGATTTTGATTCAGTAATACAGTCTTCTTCTTTAGGGAGCATTAAACCGTTGTAAGGGTCAGGAAGTGCTGATTTGCACATGTGGTATGACTCAAACCCAAGTATTCATAAGGAAAAGCCTACATCATAAAAATCTGCTGTTCTACCCCTTTCCCACTGAGGCATTATGTCTTTGTTAAGGAACAGTTACATCCATCGTTCTCATTAGTTTGATTAATGGTCTACCTCTAATAGAGGCCACCACCTGACATTTGGGGAAAAAAATACATGGCAGGTAATTTTTAAAAATACAGAACCTGTCCCCTTAACCTAGTTTCATTCCCTTTGGTAAGGGTGGCAATTGGATGTGACACTCATCAGTGGGAGAGAGCTGACATCCTTTCTTTCCCTCCCTCTCCAGTTCAATTAAAAGAATGATAGCCTGGCTTTCTGGAGAAACTGAAGCAAAGGTAGGGAGAGAGCCATTAAATATCCCAGCAAAATAAGCACAGGCTATAGTGCCCACAAATTAACATTTCCTGTCAATTAGAGACCTTAAGATTTCACTGGAATATTGAATTAATGAAGTGATTCTGTTCCTAATAGGTAACACATCTCATGTGCTTTGCTTGTCTTTTCAATTAGAAAAACAAAGAGATGTAAAAATGGGCCAATTTCAATTTTTTTAATGCTGAACTAAAAGTTATATTCAAAAGTCTTCACTTCAGAGTTGTTTATAGGTCTCACTACTTTCTTCTGTTTTGGTCTTTAGAATTATTACAGTTGTTTTTTTTTCTAACCCTGATGGTTATTGACTGTTTTAATAACAGGATGTGACTGTGGTTTCAGAATCTATTCTGTTCTGAGATAAAGCCCTCTAACTCTTAAAACAGAAAAAGGATATAAAATTGGCCTTTGGTATACCCTTGCCTAGTAGACTTGTCTTAGTATGTAACTACTAAAATCACCCTGTTTGCTTCCATTTCCATGCACAGCCGTCAATAATCACACTTTATGTGCTCTCATGACCTAATGGGAAATGGACTTAAATTCTCCCAAATTACCAGTTCTTTTGTTGTTTTGATTGGTTTACTTTTCCATTTAATGCTCTATTTCCATACCTAAGCCTATTTTCCCTCCAAAGATTAGAGAATCTGTGTTTCTAAGCTATAGTACAAGCTCTTCCTTGCCCCCTTGCCAGGAGCAGGATGTTACTTCTGCCTGGAAACTGATGACAGCAGCTGTCCTTGGGCATGGATGTCCTCTTTAATCAAAGTGAGTTCCCTAATGGGCACTATAATGACATTCATTTGCCATTTGGATGTACCTGATGTGACACTTCAGGCAACATCATGATTACTTTCCCTTAAAAATGTAAAATAATTTTACAAAATCAAAAAGGCAGAAATACTGCCTAAAGAAGTTCGGTAAAAAAATAGCAATATTATCATGGTTTTAGAAAAAGTGCTGTAATCTTCTATCTCACAAATTATAATAGTGTGATTTTATATTTAACTTGGTAATAAGATTCTGTGTTTGAAAGTAACAGATCTTTTGGTTACCAAAAAATGTGAGTCTATAGACTCTGTAACAGGATTTCCTGAGTTAAGATATAGGATGACATTAATTTAATGATAACATTGTTGGGCACATCTTAGAAATAGAACATTTTAAATTTGAAATAATTTTGATAATGGAGAATATTGCTATATACTACAACTAATATTTAGAACCAGATTAACATTTACATGGTTTCTTTTACATAAAATCTTCAATACTACTCTAACTAAAATGCATGCAGGAAAGTGTTCCATGAAAAGCTAAAAGGGATGTTTACCAATGAAAATGGGAACATTTCTCCAGAATATAATAGTATTTATTAGCTATAATGGAAAGCAATTTTTTAAAAAATTTAGGGAAATTTCTTAATAATTTCTTATTTTGTTACAATCATTGACCTGGGGTTTGGAACAATCTTTAGAACACAAACAGTTTATCTTCAGCCTCCTGGAAAGATAGATACTGCCTATAATGAGTTTGTATCTTGTCCAAGCATGATGAATCTGAAAATTAAGCTCAATAGATAGTGTATTTTTCCCTTTATAAGAATCACCAGGGAACATACTTTTATAATCTTCCCCTTTACTCTGTTCCACTGTCTAACAAGACTTAACAGCCAGACTTTTAGCTTCCAAAGTGTCACAGAACCAGATCATCAAGCAACATGGAAAGGAAATAAAAGGACAGAATATTGTGATCAATGGCAACTTCCCATGCGATCTTTGAAACTAGCAAACACCTATTACTAAACGTCCAGTAAGCAGTGATATCAAGTTGCAGTACAAATTGAATATAGCTTTGAGTTAGACCTGAATTAAATGCTGACTCTACTGTTGAGGAGCTCTGTGTGATCTTCAAAGCTATTGCTCTCAGAGTCTCAGCTTCCTCATCTTAAAATGGGGATAATAGGACCTGCTTTGAAGGAATGTTGTAAGACTTCTAAGTGTATCATGAACACACAATAATTGGTAGCTATTATCTTTGGTTGTTGATTAGATGTAAAGCACCAAATTGGATGATTTGTGCAGTGGTTAGTTAGGATTGTATATAAAACACATTCTTGCCTTGTAAGGAGACTAAAAGTGAGAAACATTCTATATTGAGTATTATTTACATTATTCTCATACTGGCCCTGTCAAGTAGATACTGTTAAACTACAGATAAAAAACCTTAAAACTGGAGGTAGCTTAACTTGACAACATTGGTACTCCAGAATGGGTACTCCTGACCACTATGTTGTACTGAGTGGTATGATACTGTATTGTCTCCAAGGCAAAGATATGTACAAATACGTCTATAGGAAAGTAACTGAGGGAATCGCTGTTGCTAGACATAGACAAGTGCCTCTCTGTATCAGTCTTTCAAATCTGGGTTTGACACTATGGTGTGCAATCAACTAGTAAATTCAACCTAAGTTTTGGTCATACTCTTTAAAGAGCCAATTCTTGAACACTGAAATCATAGAAGTAGCAACCCCCTTTCCCATTGGGAACCCCATTTCTCTTGAAAATAAATTAATAAAATAAATTTATATTTGAAGGCTATAGTTTTATATGGAAGCTGGGGAGACATTTATATTTTATATAATCCTCTTTGCCAAAGATTTTTCTTGTGATCCTTTGTGCCTTCCACTGAGTGGATACCTGATGGTCATGCATGTTGTATTAGTCGAGGTTCTCCAGAGAACAGAATAGGATGTAATACAGAGAGATTTCTTTTAAGGAACTAGCTCATACAAGTATAGAGGCTGGCAAACCCCAAATTTGCAGAGTAAGCCAGCAAAGTGGTGATCCAGGAAAATGTTTCTCTTTAAGTTCAAGTCTATAAGCCATCTGCTTATAGATTTCCCTCTTGCGGAGGGACATTAGTCTTTTGTTCTATTCAGACCTTCAGAGGGTTAAAGGAGGCCCATCCACAGTATGCAAAGCAATCTGTTTTAGTCAAAGTCAACCAATTTAAATGCTAATCTTATTCCAAAACACCGTCATGGAAACATCTAGAACAATGTTTGACCAAATATCTGGGCACTGTGGTCCAGCCAAGTTGAGATATAAAACTAACCATCACAGAGATTCTGTTGTGGCACAGACTAATCAGTAGCATTCCAAATATCCCAATGTGGTTATTCAGCCACTGGAATTTTATTATGATTACTGTGATATCGTAACCTTTATTTAATAGAGTGCTATCTACATTTTAAAGTAAAAATTAAGCTAGGTATATAAGATTATTTATTTTTCAAGATAAAAATGGAGAAAGAGAATAAAGATTTTGTTTTCATACCTGCCACAGACATATGTTAATGTCATTGAAAAATGACTCAGTCTCTTTCTTCAATGGATCCAAAATAACAGAGTCAATTTACTTATTAGAAATATTTTTACTTAAAAAAAATTCTAGAGATTAAGTAAAGAGTTATTTGGGGATATATGAAAAATATTGGTTTTCAACATAGTCTAATGACATGGTGATTCTGAACATTTTAGTGTATGTATGGGAGAAAAACTCTGAAGATGTTTTCAGCAGTTGAAGTATATTTTCCTCACTGTGCATAATATTACAGATGTTAATATACAGTGTTTCCTGATTCACTTAATTTAGGCATGAAAGAGAAATTCGAACTGAGCCCACTTCTATAGTCCTTCTGTAAGACAAGCTCTTCCAGTAATTTTATTTACAGAAAAAGAGAAATCTACTCTGGAGATAATGTATATAATCACTTTCTAAAAATGGAAAAGCCTTATTGCATTCTTGCTTGGTATCTATTTTATATCATCACCTGAAGCTATGTTCTGTTGCCATTATTTTATTACTAGTAAGAAAAAAAAATCACTGCTAAGAACCTCAAAATAGAGGACTTATTTTCTTAAGCTGTAATTATGTAACTCAAGTTTCAGTATTTTTTTCAAAGAATAATAATGTGAAGGCTCTAAGACTATTGCAGAAGAAGCACTTTGAAGAACCCTTTGTGAATAAATTTTGTCCAAAAACATACTTGAGTCTTTGCAGAAGGGTGAAAGTTCTAGCAGAGAGAACAGTATCAATGTCCTGGTTAAAACAAAATCCTCTGGAATATTTACAAATGATATGTTCAGTTCTGCTAATGAAGAAACGGCCGATTTTATCAGAATTAGAACTGTTCTAAGTGCCATATCTTTTTGTTTATTTTGTTTTGTTTTCCATGATTTTAATTTTTATCACTTGTTTAGGAAAGTTTGATTCTTTTGCTGAGTTTGTAGAAAATTGTCACAACAAATCTGATGTCTTCATCCAGCTGTATTTCTTTCTCAGTCTTCTCTTCCAAGGATTCTTCATGGGACCCTTTATTCCTGCTGTTGGATAGGTGTCTGATGATCATAAAGCTTCTGTTATAGCACAAGTTGTCCACAATTTTCAACTTTCCCATTGTGATCACACAGCCCTGGAAATTTCCGTGATGATTACTATGACAAATTTTTAAATCATTTCTATTTTAAAAACAGCTTGCATTTTTTTAAAGCCCATTATAGGATATCAAATCAACTTTATATTAACTATTGGAAATATCTATTTATTGAAGCTAATTTTTAATTTTCCTTCAACTTTTTTGAATCTATTTTTTACTCAAATACTGGCCTTTGCAATTCAAGATTAAATCTCATTTGATTAATTTCAAGCCATTTTTTCTAGACTTTTGTACTATTATATGATGTCTCATTGCTTAATATCCTCTCTCATCTAAGAATTTAATTACTGTCATTAACAACCAACTGCAGATCATTTGTGAAGATGTTTAACAGAGTTCAAGATTACTCTGAATGAAACAAAACACTTCACATTCATTGCCAAAGACTCAAAATATGCTTTTATATTTCCTGTGTATCTCATTAGTAAGCTAGATATAACCTTCTATTATGACCTACATGCTTCCCAATGGAATTCTCATGATCCTAACATAGCAATGATTTTACTTTCATCCAAACCAGAAGTTCTATATTTGGCCTAAATAATGATTTTGTATATATTCATAAATACATTTCTTTTTGGCAGAAAGTGTTCATCCATAGTGTTAAACTAATTTCCAAAAGAGTACACAACTCCAAAATATATAAAATCATGTGCTTTCTTATAGTGTTAACTGCTCAGTCGTGCCTGACTCTTTGCCACCTCGTGGACTGTAGCCCACCAGCCTTCTGTGTCCTTGGAGTTCTCCAGGCAAGAATACTGGAGAGGGTTGCCATTTCCTTCTCCAGGGGATCTTCCTAAACCAGGGATCGCACCTGCATCTCTTGCCTCCTGCATTGGCAGTTCAGTTCTTCCTAGAACCACCTGGGAAGCCCTAAAGTTATATTTAAAAAATAATTTGTGATGCATTTTACAATGCAATTTATTTTGCAATTTATGATGCATATGGTAGAATGTTACTATTTCCCCTTAGTGTATAACCTCTGGGTTATTCATGTTGCCCGAATTCATTTTCTTGTAAAGCAGATATTTTTCTCAAAAACATGTAGTTATGATTTTTGAAAAGGTAACTTTTCAAAATGCATATATTAAATATATGCTATTTTGGATTAAAAAAAAAGACTCTAGCATCAAAACTAGAAAAATAAGATCATATTTTCCCATAAACACATAATATGAACAAATAGGATATTATCCAGTGATTAAAAAATGTTTAGAAAAATAAATTCTGTCTTATGTAATGGTCTTTTCTGAAATTAATATGCTTAGAACATCAAATTCATCTTACTTTAAAATGTCCTTTCTACTATTTATCCAGAAAAGAAATGAAAGAACTAGATTGTATATTTTAGTATTTTTCTAATTAGATGAGTGTGACTGACTAACAATAACTCATTTCATGGACCTTGCTTTACTGTTTTAAATGGATGTTCATTAAGGTTGTGCCAGTGGGGGGAAGAGGGGATTGTAATTGTATATTCAGGAGTATTAAAAGAACATTTCCTGTAGGAAACATACAGCTATCTACGCTTTGTTTAATATAGGATTAGTATAGTGCTATGCTTAATCAGGGCCTATTATTAAAGAAAGCTACAGAGACTGCAGAGAGTGTTAACAAGAGAACATCAAACATGAGGGAATGTTCTGAAAATGATAATGAATACTTTTCAGTTGTAAAGAGTCTGAAGAGAAATATAGTGTCAGTTTTTAAGTATTTTTATAATAAGAGCATAAGATCTCAACTGAGAGAAACTTGTATTTGAATCTAGGTCCTACTCTTATCAGCTCGCCAACTGTGACTATTTCCTCTATGTAAAATTGGAATAATGCCTATTTTGCTAGACTGTTGTGAAGAAGAAGATAGCTGACATATCCAGAGTAGTGTCAGACATGTGTAAGTCCTTCTATAAATGAAGTTAGTATTAGTTATACTCTTTTTATCAGATATTCATTGTAGCGGTTCCAAAGCAGAGTTGCTAGTATTGGTGGAGGATGGAAAATAAAAGGATGGGGTTTCATAACCAAAGAAAACACTGGATCAGGCAGCTCTTTATTTAGCATACTCATACACGGGTGCATTTGGTAGAATTCAATTTTGCTGCATACTATGAGGTACAACATTTATTTCTGTTTTTCTCCCTCCCTTCCTTCCTTTCTTTCTTAGAAATGTTGCTAAATATAGCTATGTTCCTTGGCAGGGGATTTAATCAAGTCTGATTTTGGCATAATCTTTTCCTCAGATTACCACCTCAGTAGTAGGTAATAATGTATGACACAGAAGGAATTAAACATTGGTTAGATTTGTTTCTTGCCCTTTGTTTAACAACAAGCAAGGAGTACTATATATGAAAATGTTGTATATTAATGTATACTAAACTGTTGGCAAAAACATAAGTGCAATATTGTTTAGATTAGAGTAATAAGCTTTTTCAAGTAGGGCCTTTCCTCATTTTTAACAATCTGGATCTCTGTCATCTTGATTTTTCCTTAGGTAGTCTTGATATACACTAGAGGAAATAATGTTTGATGAGCTTGCATTGTTTTCCAAAACTGTGCCTATGCTGAGGATTCACTTACAATAATCTTGGTTAATGTTTTATTTCATTATTCTTGAGAAATAATAATTTCTCAAAGTTCCTTGTGTTATCAATGCATATATATATATATATATACATATATATATAATTGCTATCTGATTTGTACAGTTAACACATTTCTATGAATCCATCAGAGTAAAGAGTTTTATAAGGAAATGAAAATAGAACATTGTGAACAATAAAACTTTATAAAGAGGTTAGGAACTGAAGGCAGTGTTGAGAAAATATGTGAGCCTAGTCAGCCACCCAAGGAAATTTTGCCTTGTTTTCTGTTAATTATCTCATACACTTGATTCATAATTTTATACCTTACTGAAAGAAATTATTAAATGTAACACACATTCAGCCACACACAGGCCACACCAGGCTCACTATATATCAGGTACAGATATTTGTATAAAATCTCATTTAAACTTCTCAGTAACTCCATTTCAGAATTAAGAAAATGTAAATACAAAGAGACAAACTAATCCACTCAAGGTCACATTGTTCCAAAACAAAGTAGTCTAACTCTAGAGGCCGTTGTTATGGCGTTAGACATCCCTTAGCTTCAACTGTGAATTGGAAGATTCAGAAAATGAAGGATTAAAAAAGCTACAAGAGTCATTACTTGTGGGTAGAGGTTACCCTATATTGCTTCTTGGATTGGTTTGGGGGAATGACAGAGGATATAAGCAAAGTGGTTTTCTTAATCATCCAGCCTCTTTGGTCAAAATCATGAAGTTGAACACCTAAAAGGATGAGGTGAGAGTGAAAGAAAAGGACTAACAAGGAAGCATAGGCTGTAGGCTAATTATAACAATAAATGTCATTGATTAAACACACATATGCACGTAGTGTGACAACAACTTTTTATGTTGTGGTGGATTGCAAAAATGGCCACAGTTCTGTACTGTCCTTGCCCCTTTGCAATATGATTTTGTAATTCTTTGCGTTAAGAGATAGAAGCTATTTTCCCAATCCTTGAATCTTGGCTAGTTGCCCTTGTTATTGCTTTGACCAATGGAATGTGCCAGAAGTAACATTTTATGCCATTTCTGAGCTTTGGTTTCAAGTGGACTCAGGGCATTTATTTGTTCTCTGTCTTAAAACCTCTACCACAACATGAGAAAACACTGATGAAAACGCATAGCCCCATTATCCTCATCACCCTAGATAGAAGTTAACCAGCTGCCAGGCAAAGACCCTGAGAAAGTCTTGGTGAAACCTGTCAAGTCCGGCCTAAATCAGCAGATCTGCTCAGATATTTTATAAACTGATGAGCAGAAATAAATAAGCCATTGAATTTTTAGTGTATTTTATGCAGCAATGGATAAGTGTTACATGCATGTTACCTCCTAAAATCTTAAAACAGCATTTGTTGGTAAGGATCAATATTATTAACATTTCAGAGATAACAAATCTCTTTACTAGCAATGTAGCAATGATGAGGGCCAGTATTTTCTGTGCAGTTTTGACTTTATGCCCAGGGCTTGTTCCTCTCAGAAGGGAAAATGTTAAGCAATTGTCTGTTAATGAAGATGTAGATATAAATTTCTCCTTACTTTCAATTCAGATCTTTAAATCATGAATCAAGGCAAGTTTTTTGAAGCAAATTCCAATATCCATGGAAATGGCTTCACATTCCAACACAAGCCAGTTTATTTGGTTAACATTATAAAAAGATAGGCCAAAATCCAGAACTGAAGCAAAGCTCATTTATTTATTCAACAAACATTTATTAAGTGCCTGCCATATGCTGGGTCCTGTGTTTGGCACTGTTGTGTAATTAATTTAAAAAGAATCTATGATTTCAGAAAAAACTTTAAGCTGAATAATTTAGGCAGAACAAGGCAAGTTATTCATAAAGATGCAGACTAATTGGAAATGTCCTCGTTTAATGCTATACTTATGCGGCAGTGAGAATGCTGTGGATCTAAAGGGAATGCACGTGAAGTTCTAAAACAATTTGTCAAAATAATTAAACATATTAAGAGTGGTACTCGGAACCAGATTTCTTCAACCCACTCTGTAGAGAAGTCAGTATAAATTTGGTGCAGCATTTTGTAATACAAGGTATAGTGCAGCAGTAAGCCCAAGTCAAATGCTGAAAGATGGACCCGGCTTTATATATTGCCACAGGCAGAACCAGGAATCACACGAAGTACCAGCAGGCTAGAGCCACCAGTTCAAAATGGCATTTGCTATTTGTTTGGTATGCAGCTCTGTTTTCTTCTCATCGCCTCCAGCTCATAAAAACACTAGCTTCTTCCAGAAAGATTCTCTCTGTAGAGAATGCTAGGCTTGACCAACCATGGAGAAATAAATTTTCTTTTCTCTCACAGTGTATAATTTTCTCTTTCTAACTCCAGAGAAGGAACCATTGATAGCAGTTGATGGTATTTGTCTTCAGAAAACAAAAGGGTCTGACTCAGAATTTTACAAGATCTAATTTATTTTCTTATTACAAAGAAAAGTTCCAACACCTTGTCACTGCCAGACCCAAAGAATCTTTCTCTCAGGTTAAAAAGAAAGTTTCTACAGTGTTTGAGTTATATTACTGTGAATAAATACATAATAAATAATACAAATTCTATTTTATGATGATCTCAAAAATAGTAGCCTATGTCAAGGAAAACAGACAATTTCTCTTTACTGGTTAAAGTAATGAAAAGACAGTCCCTCTGTGTCCTGTCTCTGAATATGTTTAACCACATGTTTTAAGACCTCAAATCCCAAAAGAATGACTCATTCATTTCACTTTGAATTCACAAATATACAGATGCCCAGTTATTCAGTAATGCTACATGTTTTTTAATGTGTTGTTTGTAGTCAAGACCACTTATTCAAAGCCAACCATGTAGATAGAGTAAAAAGAGAAAACAAATTCCAGATGTGATAGGCTTCCATGATTGAAATTCTCTGTGGAGTCATTGCAATGTGTTTAACACCTGAGTTTCAGGAGATGCCAGCCCATTTTGCCTAAGTGGGCATTGGCCTTGTGATTTATTCAAGCTGTGCTTTCTCTGCTCTGCTCTCAAGGTGCTTGTGTTCAAAGAGTTATACCTCATCCCCACTAACTTGTTTTTAACCCCCGTAGCCTCAGTCCAGTTCAACAAATCTTTATTGAAGGCCTACCAAGCATTGTTATTTGATGTTTTATTATGGTTTATAGGTGACCTGGATGAAACTTCACAAGGAGAATGTGATGTCTATTTGCAGTTCTAAACTGTATAGACATCAGAGCTGACCCTCACCCTGTGGGCCTTTAATTTGGTTTGACACATGAGGTCACATCAGCCAGTGCCTTAGAGGACTTCTTTTTGTCAAGTTCATCATTTACCCATAGACTCCTGAGCAAGAATAATCTAGAGACAACTTTCCTTTCAGCTTTGTATCTCTGATGAAGAGCTTTCAGACATATGGCACAAGTGGTATGTCACTTTGATCATCCGGTTGTCAGTTCGCTGTGCTGTGTTGATTCTGTCACTGGTATCACCATTTTTCCAGACTCTCTTTTACTCTTCCCTCTCATTCAAACCTAGTGTTCAATCTGTCATTGCATCCTGTCATCTCCTCCTTTGAACCGTCTTTCAGCTTCGGTCCTCCTCTTCTTTTCCATTACTACCACATCCATCCAGACTGGTGATAATTTCAAGGGTATGCAATATATTTTTATCACTCTCATCTCTACCATTTCTTTTATTCCTCATGAATATTTATTTCAGGCCATTTTTCTAAAGCTCTCTATTCCTTTTGTTATTTCCTGTTCAGTAACCTAGAATCATTCCCTTTTCACTGTCTTATAAAACATTCTTTATATATATATATATATATATATATATATATATATAAAAAACACATTCTAATGGGCAGATGTTACTCCCTTCAAACCAGGGGTCCCACTCACGTGAGAAAACCCCACGGACACGACGCTTTTAATAGCATATTTGTGTGTGAATGCTAGGTTGCACTCTTTATGACCCTATGGACTGTAGCCCACAAGGCTCCTCTGTCCATGGGATGCCCCAGGCAAGAATATTGGAGTGGGTTGCCATGTTCTCCTCCAGGGAATCTTCCTGACTCAGGTATCAAACCCGCGTCTCCTGCATTGCAGGCAGATTCTTTACTGCTGAACCACTGGAGAAGCTCAACAGCATGTTCACTCCTGCTTAATTGCTTTGTATATGTTTTTCTTTTTTTCCAACACAAATTAAATCCTACTAAGGTAAGGACCACACAAGTTCCATTTATTCCATATCCTCTAACAACTTTGGCCCCACTCATATCCTCTGTGCTTCTGTATCAATACTCTGTCGCAGCACCTTCCCCAGTATGCTGTAATTGTATACTCATATGATTGTGTTTTACACTTATTTATGAGCTCTCTGATGACAGAAACAGTCTTTCTTGTGAACCTTGTAACCCCATATGCCCAAAAGAATTTGACTCCTAGTAAGTTCTCAGTGAAAACTTGTAAAAGTATTTAATAAATCTCTCTCTTCTCTAAATGCTTAACTTCAAACCAGAGCATAAGTTTAGCAATATGCCAGGTATCTGAAGATGAGAAATATGATGACTAGCATGTAAGGCTCCAAGATAGAAGAATTTTCATGAACAATGCTTTATTTGTAATTGTCTCCCCCCTACCACCCTCGCCAAAGCTCCTTAGAGGTAGAAATCATATCTTACTAGCCCTTTGATCTTTTGAAAGTGTCTTTGATCTAGTGACATCAGAGCTTCCCTGGTGGCTCAGATGGTAAGGAATCTGCCTGCAATGTGGAAGACCTGGGTTCGATTCCTGGGTTGGGACGATCTTCTGGAGCAGGGAACAGCTACCCACTCCAGTATTCTTGCCTGGAGAATTCCATGGACAGCGGAGCATGGTAGGCAGGCTATAGTCCATAGGGTTGCTCAGACATGACTGAGTCGCTGTCACTTTCTTTCTTTCTTTTTGTTTTTAATCTAGTGACAGGGCTGGTAACTGAGAACCTGGTGATTTGAATGTTTAGCCTTTTAGAGAATATGATTCCAGTGTCTTATCATAGCAGCCACTGGCTGAGCTTAAACACTTTCCTAAAAACGGAATACCGTCTCTTTCATTGTTTTCTTACATATGGGCCTATCAAATCAAAGAAGGCTACTGTGTGTTTTATCTTCATGAGTCCATGAAATGGGCTCATGTTTAAGGCTGCCTTGAAAAGTGTGGAGTCAGTCTTAAGAAATGTTTCCTAATTTAATAAGGTAAAATATCTCTAGAACACTTGGGTTCAAATGGTGCTGATGGTTTGCAATTATGGTGTGACCCTTTAAAGGCAGGAATTTGACTTATACAATGGTTTTTCCATAACAAAAGGTAAGTCTGCACACTGTGCCAAGTGAATGACTGAATTATAACAACTAAGATGTAACTTAGTAGTGGCGCAGAGGGCAATATCAATGTGGAATAGAGGAGTATCCTAATGGAATGACATTTCAATCTTTCTCATATAAATGTTCCCTAAACCCCTTCATGTTCTACTGAACATAGCCACTCCTATTAAGTTTATCTATAGCTGTTCTTGTGCTATAATAATCAAAATGGAATAGTTGCAACTGACTTTAAGGCCCACAACACCAACAATATTTATTTTCAGGTCCTTTATAGAAAAAAGTTTTTCAGCTCTTAGTCTAGAGCAATGCCTGATGCCCAATAGATATGCAATAAATGTCTGTTATATGAATTAATGAAATAATAAATAGATACATCATTGATAAAACTTAGATAACACTCCACTATGCTCTCACAATGTTTGAAATGTTTGGAGACCCTGACAAATATGTTCAGTTATATTCTATGATCTAAAAGGGGTCCATATTGCTGTGGAAGGGAATTTGAATTTAACCCACAACTGAGGTTGATTTGTATAAACTGGAGAATCCCATGGATAAAGGAGCCTGAAAGGCTATAGTCCATGGGGTTGCAAAGAGTTGGACATGACCTAGCGACTAACACACACACAGATGTCCTTAAAGATGAGACTAGAGGAAAAAATAAATAAGGTTTCTGAAAGAAAAGTCCCCATTGAGTAAGGAAATTTGGTATAATGCTAGATAAGCTATAAGTGGGATTACTAGGGAAAAGCAGAGATCCCACTAGTAAAAGTCAGAACGTGACATTTCTTTGACCCTACTGCCTTGCAAAGGATTTTGTTGCAATATCAAAAATGGGAATATGCATTTTACTCTGGACCCTAAAACTAGACTGAAATCCCCTCTTTTGGAAAGAGAAGTTAAACAAAGCAGAGATTTTTCCCTGCTGGTTAAAGAAGAAGGAAATCTTTGTTCCTTAGCTCAGGTTGCTATAATAGCATAGCATAGGCTAGGTGGTTTACAGACTACAGGAATATACGTCTAATAGCTCTGGAGGCTGGAGGTCAGAGATCAGGGTGCCAACAAGGTCAGAGTCTAGTGAGAGCTCTCTTCTTGGTTTGTAGATGGCTGTCTTTCTCATTATGTGCATGCATGAGAAATCATTTCAGTTGTGTCCAACTCTTTGAAACCCTGTGGATTTGTAGCCTGCCAGGCAACTCTGTCCATGGGGGTTCTCCAGTCAATATTATTGGAGTGGGTTGCCATGCCCTCCTCCAGGGGATCTTTCTGACACAGGGATCAAACCCACATCTCTTATGTCTCCTACATTGGCAGGCAGATTCTTTACCATAGCACCACCTGGTAAGCCCTCTTTCTCATTATATGCTCACATGAACAAAGCAGAGAGCTAGAAAGAAAATAAGCAAATTCTCTCCTATCTCTTTTTGTAAGGGCACTAATTCAATTCTTGAGTGATCTACTCTCATGACCTAATTATCTCCCAGAAAGTACCACGTCCTAATACCATCACACTGGAGGTTAAAATTTCAATATATAAGTCTAGGGAGAACACAAGCATTTGAGCCGTAACACTTTTGTCGTCACTGTTTGGTGGAAATGAGCACCCAATTATGGGGTAGACAAGGTCGAGAGACCAACATTTCCAAAATGTTGTTTGGAAATTTAAAATCTAGAGCTGAGGCATCACAAAACTGTAGGCAGCAACTATGATTATATATCGGAACCCCTTGCCAGAAATAATTGGAGTATGGTGTGTCTCAAAAAGAGTAGCTGTCTGCCTCATCAAGTTGATATGAGCTTATTGCATTGAGATTTGGAGTATTGCTGGAATGTTACAGAGTCTTACTTACTGCTTGGTGATGTTAGAGATATGCTGGATCCAGTATCTGTTCAACCTAAAAAGAAATTAATATTTCAGTTTAATTTTTCACTGGAAAAAAGAAAACTAAAAGGAACTTATTATATGACAATAAAAACCTGTGGGGATTTAATTCTAATTGATTTCAGTTTTATTTCACATAATGACCAGATCCAGACAAACTTCTGTGTCCTCCAAACTCAAGAATTTTTTTTTCTAATCACAAAGTACACTGAAGGCTTGTTTCCAAGTTAATTTGGATTCAGACTACAGATAATAGCAATAGACTGTGAGATGAGAAAGGAGGGATAAACTAGACTTATGTTATACAATTTCCAAATGTGATCATGTTTCTCCCCTCCCTCTCTGTGAGTGGAAACTGCCTTGAAACACACACACAGGCCCTTGACTTTCAGGCCTCAGTCACATCTCATCGCTCAGCTGTCGGCAGTATTCATTGTGCATTGATTGGGAGGAAAACATAAGCCAAACCTTTTTTCCTTGAAGGAGCACGGCTCACACTGCAGGCAATAAATAATGACACAGAATCAGAACAAACAGCAGCTCCTGTGGAGTGCAGGACAGCGGGTGTACTTTGCTAGAAAGTTAGAATCTCAAGAATTTGGTCTCTGATGGTAATAGGCATAGGCTAGTGGGAAATATGAAGCAATGTGGACGTGAAACCTACAGACATGACCAACATACTCATTAGAAGAGTGAAAAGACAGAGTGGAATTGTGGGGAGCTGTGTGGATTGTATAGGTGAACAATTGAAAAGAAAAAAGAAAGAGGAAAGGAAAGAAAACCTATCTTTTGGAGTAAGAGAAAAAGAAAAGGTCAGGATCCTATCTAACAGCAACAGGGTGTTCTGTGTTGTTCTCTTGGGGACCGAAAATACTACTGCTCTTTTCTCTTTACTATGTCCCTCTTTTTTGTCTTCTATTCCTATCCTTGCCTTCCATATGAAGGAGTAAAAAAATAGAACTAATTCAGAACCAAAAATATCGTTAAACATTTACTGAGTACTAACAATAAACAGAAAAGTGAATTAAACACACTGAACACACACAAACACAGTCTTGCTCACAGTAAGAGAAGGGTTATAATACAGAGTAATAATGACCAATTAGTTGTTCCATTCCAATTATTCCAAAATATTTAGTTCATATCTTTATTATAGTCCTTATTACATAGTATTTATAATGGTATAACTTCATAGTTTGAATATTCCTCTGACTTTAAAAGTAAATTCTGCCCTTTATATGAGTCTGAGATTTTAGATATGTTAGAAAGGAATTGTTAAATTCTTCTAGAAATTGTCAGAAATGGAGTATTTATTTGCTGAAGTTTTGACTTGTTCTTAAACTTGGTTTCATGCTCTTTTTCTTTTTTGCATATTTTCCATTGATATGGAATTTGTATCTTTATCTGGGTCAGTGTAAATAAAGAAAAAAATCTTGACCATCTAATGTTGTTTTTGGTTTGTTTAATGCATGCTGATCTCTAGGTATAGTTACTTAACAATTCTGACCCAAAGAAAGAACATAGTTTGGAAAAAATAAAAAATGAAAATTTTGTGTTACTTGTTTTTATTTTTCAATAGTATAACTCTGGAAACAAATCACTTAGAGACAAGTTCTGTGTTATCATTTGTTCTTGATTTCTGTGTTTTCAGCATGATAAGCTGAGAACAAAAACAAAAGATATATATGAGACTGATGAAAATGATTAATCAAGTATTGGTGCTAGTCATTGCTCTTTCTCTCTCCCTATGTTGACATTTACCAGGAAAACACTAAGTCACAAAATATAGGGAAAACTCTATGGCATTAGAAAATGAAGAATGATTATCTATAGGGTCTTTCTGCCTCTTCATTGATTTAACGGGGTTGCATGACAAAATAACTGTTGGTAAGGGGTATAGACCCTTTAATTTACTCGGGAAATGGAAAGCTAGTCATCCTTGTGGGGATTTTCTGCAGCCTATGAAACTTACCCATCACAGGTAAAGTTGGGACCATTTCCAACTTTTACTACTAAAAGGCACTGTGTTTCTCAAGGAAAATTATTTATTTTTCCTCTCTGGTCCAGTTTTGAATATGTAAAATAGAAAATAAAGCTTCTTTGCACTTCTAATAATTATTGAATATTTACTGAGCATTCATACACAATGGATTTCACAATGAATGTCCTATATGTAAAAAGAGGAAAGGAGAAAAGCCAATAGTAGAAACTGATCTGAGAAAAATATAAGCTTAAAAGCAGTATCTCGCGGAAGATCCTATTTTTAAACAAAGTTAATTGTTTTCACTTTGTATGACAGACTCTAAGTCCATCCAAATCACTACAAATGACCTAGTTTCAGTCCTTTTTATGGGTGAGTAATATTCCATTGTACATATGTACCATATTTTCTTTATCCATTTATCTGTCGATCAGCATTTAGGTTGCTTCCATTCCTAGCTATTATAGATAGTGCTGCATAGAACATAGGGATAATCTAGAAACAAGGATTAACCAATTTTAGTTTGGAACATCAGACAGAAAAAAATAACTGAGGGGAAAAAACAAGAGGTCATTCATGAAAACTTGCCTTGATAAAGTAAACAGCTTGTCAGAAGCACATTTAGTACATCCATCCTGCATAAAAACTGAGAATGCCAAGATATGATACAATGTTTCAACCCAAAAATATTCTATAGGTGAAAGAAAGGTGAAACAAAGTAAGAAAACCTTTTTGGAAGATTATCTGAAATGATTAGCCAAAACAGTAGTAGTAAATGGGATATATTAATATCAATGTACTGACATTAGGTGTTCTGACTTCTTTAGCTCTGTCTTCACAATATTTTCGCAGTTTTCTCCTTCTCTATAATGAGTATTGAGTGTTTATTATGAATTTGGAAAAATGGTAACCATTTTATATTTGCTATCACATTTGAGCGTCTTCACAACTGTCTGAGTTAAGCATTGTAATTACCCTCAATTTGTAGATTAAGAACCTGAGATTTCAATTATATAATTTGTCCAAAAGCACACAAACAGTAAGTGGGAACTATGTTTCAATATCTCATTTTTATTTTAAAGTCTATGTTCTTATCATTGTATATTGCCTTTTTATGACCTAATAAATAGGTTAGTCATGTTAAAAAAACCTGTCATATACCTGGAGCATAATTCAACAGTTCATTTGTGAATCAGAATTCTATTCCTAGGCATTTAATTCAGATCTTCTGAATTAAAAAGTTTGCAAGTAGAAATAAAGCATTTGTTGTTTTAAAATCTACATAGGTGAGTTACAAAATACCATGGGAAAACAAAGAAGAAACAAAAATTAGACTGTTTTTCAAGGAGGTGTAAGCCATATCTAAGTTCTATGTGGTTTACAATTAAAAGAAACTCAGCCGCATGAGTCATCTAGAAAATGCAAACCAAAATAATGATATGCTATTTCATACCCACTAGAAAGACTAAAAAAGACTTATAATACCAGGTGTTGGTGAAGATGTAGAACTGATAGAACTGCTGCTGAGAGTAAAATATGGTATCACCATTTTGGAAAACTGTTTTGGCAGTTTCTTATAAAGTTAAACAGACATAAACCATTAAATTAACACACACACATACACACACACACACACACACACAAACATTAACCAAAGTTAAACACACATAAAATTTCTGCTTGGCAGAAATTCCACAACTCAGCATGTACTCAGGAGAAATGAAAATGTATGTTCACAAAAGACATATACATGAACATCCATAACAACCTAACTCCTAAAAGTCAAATTTTGAAAATAGCCCAAATATCCATAAACAGGAGAAAAGATTAAAAAGCTGTTGTATATTCATGATTGGAATACTACTCAGCAGTACTACAGAACAAGCAAATGATTCATGCAGCATGGAAAAAATGTAGAGACATTATACAGAGTAAAAGAAACTAGATGATTCCATTTATTTGAAGTAAAAAGAATTTTCAAAACTAATATATAATAACGTAAGTCAGAAAGTTGAATCTTATGTGTGTGGACAGGGTCAGGGGTATACAGGAAATGGACAAGAAGGAAAGGCAACTCCAAAGAATGTTCAAACTACCAAACAGTTACACTCATCTCACACGAGCAAAGTAATGCTCAAAATTCTCCAAGCCAGGCTTCAAAAGTATGTGAACCGGGAATTTCCAGATGTTCAAACTGGATATAGAGAAGGAAAAGGAACCAGAGATCAAATTGTCAACATCCTTTGGATCGTTGAAAAAGCTAAAGAGTTCCAGAAAAAACATCTACTTCTGCTTTATTGACTATGCAAAAGCCTTTGACTGTGTGGACCACAACAAACTGTGGAAAATTCTTCAAGAAATGGGAATACCAGACCATCTGACCGGCCTTCTCTGAAATCTGTATGCAGGTAAAGAAGCAACAGTTAGAACTGGACATGGAACAACAGACTGGTTCCAAATAGGGAAAGGAGTATGTCAAGGCTGTATATTGTCACCCTGCTTATTAAACTTATATGCAGAGTACATCATGAGAAACGCTGGGCTGGATGAAGCACAAGCTGAAATCAAGATTGCCAGGAGAAATATCAATAACCTCATATATGCAGATGATACCATCCTTATGGCAAAAAGAGAAAAACTAAAGATCCTCTTGATGAAAGTGAAAGAGGAGAGTGAAAAGTTGGCTTAAAACTCAACACAGAAAATGAAGATCATGGAATCCAGTCCCATCACTTCATGGGAAATAGATGGGGAAACAATGGAAACAGTGACAGGTTTTATTTTCTTGGCCTCCAAAATCACTGTAGATGGTGACTGCAGCCACGAAATTAAAAGATGCTTGCTCCTTGGAAGAAAAGATTTGACCAACCTAGACAGCATATTAAAAAGCAGAGACATTACTTTGCCAACAAAGGTCCATGTAGTCAAAGCTATGGTTTTTCCAGTAGTCATGTATGGATGTGACAGTTGAACTATAAAGAAAGCTGAGTGCAGAAGAATTGATGCTTTTGAACTGTGGTGTTGGAGAAGACTCTTGAGAGTCCTTTGGACTGCAAGGAGATCCAACTTATCTATCCTAAAGGAAATCAGTCCTGAATATTCTTTGGAAGGACTGATGCTGAAGCTGAAACTCCTAAACTTTGGCTACCTAATGCGAAGAACTGGCTCATTGGAAAAGACCCTAATGCTGGGAAAGATTGAAGTCAAGAGGAGAAGGGGAGGACAGAGGATGAGATGGTTGGATGGCATCACAAACTCTACGGACATGAGTTTACATAAGCTCCGGGAGTTGGTAATGGACAAGGAAACTTGGTGTGCTTCAGTCCATGGGGTTGCAAAGAGTTGGACACGACAGAGCAACTGAATTGAACTGAAATAGTCTGGGGTGATAGAAATGTTCGATATCTTGTTTCAGATGATGGTTACACAGAAGTGTTGTTGTTGTTCAGTCTCTCAGACACGTCTGGCTCTTTTCAACCCCATGGACTGCAACATGCCAGGCTTCCCTGTCCTTCACTATCTCCTGGAGTTTGCTCAATCTCATGTCCATTGAATCAGGGATGCCACCCAACCATCTCATCCTCTGTTGTCCCCTTTTCCTCCTGCCTTCAATCTTTCCCAGCATCAGGATCTTTTTCAATGAGGTGGCTCTTTGCATCATGTGGCCAAAGGATTGGAGCTTCCGCTTCAGCATCAGTCCTTCCCGTGAATATTCAGGATTCGTTTCCTTTAGGATTAATTGGTTTGATCTCAGTGTTGTCCAAGGGACTCTCAAGAGCCTTCTCCAGGATCAAAATTCTAAAGCATCAATTATTCTGTATTCAGCCTTCTTTGTGGTCAAACTCTCACATATGTACATGACTACTAGAAAAACTACAGTTTTGACTACATGGACCTTTGTTGGCAAAGTGATGCCTCTGCTTTTTAATATGATCTCTAGGTTTGTCATAGCTTTCCTTCCAAGGACCAAACTAGGTGAGAGTATAATACTTTCAGCTTATAAAACTCTTATTAGCATCCAGGTCTCCTTATTACGAGTCCATTTTTTTCCATTCTCCTACAGCTCTTATATAATTGTGTCTGTCCCTTACAATGTGTCTATGAATTTAACAAAAACTCCCCAAAGCAAAATACCAGACTGCAACATTTTTTCCCAACAATAGAAGTGTTAAAAGAGAAAATTACAAAGAAAATTATCAAAATTAACAGATACCCACCAGAAACTGAAATTCTGTTCATATACCTGACAGTAGCTTCAACATTCATGAGTGGCCAACTGTTTTTTTCTAAGCACCAAAATCTATATCTCTGGAAACAACCAGGGAACATGACTTGGTACCTTTCTCAGATTACATTTCATGTTAAAGGAATCCCTTGCATGCTGGTAAATGTAATGAATAAAGTGCATTCCATTTCATCTAATCACTTCTGTAGGCATTCACAAAAGATCAACTTCTGTGCACTTCCATCAGACGTGCCGTTGTGAAAGTGCCGTAAAACCTGTGTGATCACCACCTGCATGTAAAAAATGCTAGCAATAACTTACCAAAATATTTCCAGTGAAAATATGACTTTGACCCAGATGGCAAAATAGGCTCAGTTGGCCATAAATCTGCAGGCAGTAAATGGGCAGGTGGTAAATCTGCTATCATTGCTACTGTTTTCTCAACACTTTATCTGTACAGACTTTTCCTAAGGAAATAAAAATTCTGGAAATATGGAAGAAGAAACGATACGCTGACTACAAACTCATGCTCAAGGCTGTAAGTTTCTTGAAATTTAGGAAACCTGTCCTTAGTTTATAGATTCAGGCTTGAGACACTGGGAAGTAAAAAGAAAAAAAAAAAAAATGAAGTGTGCAGAGACTGGAGAATAAAATATATAAAAGGCTTTGAGTTAATTTCCAATATGTTTTGGCACCAAGGGTCATCATACAAATGCAGTTTGTTTTCTTCTTTATGTGAAAAAAGTTAAAATTCCCCAAACATTTAGAGTTTCTCTACCTCTCAACTTCTATTTTCTGTTACAATTGCTTCTACCCAGAATGAAAGAAAGGATATAGAATGGCTATTGCAGGTATGCAGGAAAAAGCCATACTCAATTAAGGATGAATTTCGTGCTCATCTTGTATAGATTTGGGGCTGGATTGTACGCTATTTAGTGGGGATTTGGTTTTCTTCAGAAGAGAATGTATGTACTCACTATTCATCATCCTGTAAAGAAGTGTTTGATCCTGGAGAAAGCAATGACTCAGAAATCTGGACTCTGGAGGGAATCCCCCATTACTGTTTAAACCTGTGATACTTGAGTCTGAATCTGAGGCAAATGTTTTAGTTCTCAAGGGGAGTTGTCATGCCTACATAGAGCTAGATTAAGGTCAAGTGATTCCTCTCCTTTGACTCCTGCACCTATATATTCTTCCACTCAGTGACACAGCACAATTATAAAGAACTTTGATTCAATGCATGTACTGCGTTATTAGAAGATGGTGCCTCCTCTCCTCAGAATAGTGCCTCCTACTTGGCACTTTAGCTGTGACTTTAGAAGGCTATTCTAACACATTATAAGGTCAGAGTCTGGGTGAACTGTCTGGTTCAACCAGTGGATCTGGTGGCCATCTGCCTAGTCATGCACCTCCTTAAATGTAAAAGGGAAAGTCTGGTCTGTGGGATTCCATGTGTGTGTTTGTGTGCTAAGTTGTTTCAGTCATGTGTGACTCTTTGCAACCCTGGACCATAGCCCATCAGGTTTGTCTGTCAATGGGATTCTCCAGGAAAGAATACTGGAGTGGGTTACTATGTCCCCCTTCAGGGGATCTTCCCAACCCAGGGATCCAACCTGCATCTCTTATGTCTCCTGCATTGACAGGTGGGTTCTTTACCACTAGCACCACCTGGGAAGTCCAGTGGAAATCCGTGACAGTGGCTCAAATACACTGACAACCTTTGAATAGTGGGGCTGGCTAAGGCCCTCACAGCATGAAAGGCACATCTCTATGCAGAATGGATGCCTATTCCCATGATGACAAATCACTGGTCTTTCCAGGATGCAAGTGAAACAACATAGTCAACTTGCCATTAAGTGGCAAGTCTCAAGAAACAGTGCTGTATCCAAGGCTCAGCATTGGTCTCCACTGGGGGCAGCTGGTCACATCAGCAACTGTAGCTCTTTACCTTTGATGAGTGGAGTCTGATGCTCTTGGACCCCTGTGTAATATATTCGTATTTGCCTTCACGACCACTTTGCTTATACATCCGTTGTGCCAGCACTTGTGTGGCCAATGACACACCACTCCTTTTATCTACTTAGCCAGATTGTTTTATCTACTTTGTTGTCTAGTGCCTCTTCCATTGCACATGTTCTCTAGCGGATAATAAGATGTGGTACAGATTTTCTCACTCTGTGCTCAGTTGTATAGGTCCATCTATGTGCCTCTGCTTCATTCCTCCTTGTCTATAATATTCCAGTTTTTACTTCCAGGCCATTTGCATAGGCCACCTCTTAACCTCTTTTCAGGGCAACTTCTCTTTCTGCACGAAGTAGACGGCATGTAGCACTGACTGAAACCTACACTAATGAAGAGAATTTTCTCTCAGACTGTCTTTTAAGGGTACCGCAAGTATTCTAAGTCTGTAGTGTAGTCACTGTATGTATTTCATTCACATACTCAGACAACCTTTCTATATCCCAAATTGGGACTTTTTTGCCCTCTGTGAAGTGATCATACTTCTCCTTGCTGTGGGCAGAGGAAGGGGGCTGTTACAGCAGTGATGGGCACCATGAACTATTTGCTCATGCATCTTGCTCATGTCTTCTGGTCCTGCTCATGCTCCACCCCAAATGTTCCACTTCTACCTTGTGATGGTTGCTTCCGTTTTGTGATGGATGGTCTATCTTTCAACTCAATCTCAACTCTTTTTTTTTTCCCCTATAGAGTAGTATTGTACAATAGAAATAAAGTAAGCCACATAGGCACTTTCAAATATTTTTATTCATTACATTTGAAAAAGTAAAACAAAGGACCCAGATGGAATTAACTACAATGTATTGCCTTTATTATAAAAAAATCCAAAATATTAGCATAAAAACATGAAATAGTGTACATTTTCTTTATAATGAGTATTTAAAATCTGGTGTGGTTTTTGTACATACAACACATCTCAGTTTGATCTAACCAGATTTCAAGTTTGCAATAATTGTACATGCCAAGGGCTTATTGAGTTGGACAGTATGCCTATAGAGCAACTGTAGAATTTAGTAGTAGCTATTCAAACCCTGTTATTTTTACACCTGTTATTTTTTCCATACATTTTGACAACAATAGTGATACCTGCTAGTATATGTCCTTCTATCCATATGTCCTTATTCCTCACCATACTACCAGAAGTGAAAGTTTGAGCTGGATGGCCACTTTGTCCCAGGTGCCACTTGTGTGTTCCCTTGTACTACTGATGCCAGGTGGCATCTTATTCAGTTCCAAACACCAAGCCCCACCCTCCAGATTGCCATCTCCAATTGCTCCTGGTACTGACTGTCACAAGTTACATTCTCTGGATGCAGATGCTGACTTTGGAATGTAAGATGGTTTTGGGGGAGAAACACCTGTGAGAGAAAGGCACAAGGAAGCAGGACTTGGCAGAGGAATATGTCAAACTGTGATGACTGCTGAAAGCTTAGGCCAAACTGGAGGGGAAATTTGAGAGCTAAAATGACCACCAAAATTATCCCATGTCAGTGAAATGGCTGGGACTTTATATTCCTACCTTGCTCAGGCATTGAATCTCAGCTGTTTGGAACAGGCATGTCTCTGCAGCTGATGCCAGCTATGTAGAAGCTGACAGCTGGATGCAGTCTTCTCACCATCCCCCACTGGCAGATGCATAGGGAATCTTTTCTTGAAGAGAAATGGGGGGAGCACTGTACATAGAGGCCATTGGTCATCTTCAGATGTCGAGTCTCTGCTAGCGTGGTGGAAGCAAAACCCTAATTGGAGTAGGTTAAGGAGAGCATGCAATTATAGAAAAGTTGGCAAGATGGTTTACTTGAAACTCAAGGCAATGGGGGAGAGATGCAAGGGGTCAAGACAGTTTCTATCTTTTTAAAAAAGTAACAGATACCAAAAGATGATCCTCTAGAAATTAGGAAATTATACTATTAATTTTAAAATGTGATGATTTGAACAAGAAAGTTTTTGTGAAGCCATAAATGATGTAATAGAGGCACAATTTGCAGGGCTGGGCTTTGATAAAATCAAGGATACTTTATCCATGGTAATAGTCAAGAAGGCTTATAGTATGAGTGTAGATGCAAATCGATAGATTTGGGTGTGAGAAGAGGAAAGATTTCCTAATTAAGTGTATGAAACAAGTTTTTCAGTAAACGGGTGAAATTTGTGTAGTCATAGGAGAGGTGTAAAGGGAGGAGAATAATACAGGAAATCTGAGGGAAAAGAAGGTGAGCAATTGTTGAGCATAGGAAAAACAGGATGCTAAGGAAGTGAAATAGGGTGACACATAATATTAAATTCTCATTTTAATTCTGTGGTTATGAATTTGAATTCAGACCAGATGGCAAGTAGATAGGCAAATATTTGGATCTTACTGGGTATTATGACTTTCCTAGAGGAATGTGATGAAAAACAATCAGGGTGAGGGGATTAAGAATGTTTGAAAGGAATCAATCTCACTGATGCACTTTGAAACCCAATTTGAATAGAAGGCAAATTAAAGACATTAGGAGGATGTTGATTGATAGTGGAAAAGTAGCAAAATTCAAGATGGAGTATGGTAAACCTTTTACAACCTCTAAGCATGATCCAGTTTATCAGAGATCAGATCCCTTGCTGACTTAAATGGAAAGAGAAGCTGACATGTAGGAAAAGAGGAGGGAGAGGACTGATGACAGATTTTACCAGGACCACGCTGGGCTGAAGAATTGTTTCCAGTGTACATGCAAGGAAGAGATTTGATCTGAATTTTTGAATTAAGAATATCTGCAGGCAGTGTGACAAGAACATTGGATATTGAATCAGAAAACCTGGATTTGCCTTCCGGTGCTATTATTTTCAACTTCCCTGGTGGCTCAGATGGTAAAGCTATTATTTTCATTCATACATTCATACATGCACATATTTATTCAACAAATATTAACTTAGCAGCTACTAAGTACTAAACACTTAAAAAGCTGTTTAAAAGGCAGCAAAGCAACAGTTAATACATTGTTGTTGTTGTTCAGTCACTAAATCGTGTCCAGCTCTTTGCGATCCTATGGATTGCAGTATGCCAGGCTCCCTTGTCCTTCCCTTTCTCCCGGAATTTGCTCAAATTCACATCCTTTGAGTCAGCAAGGAGTTGTCTTTTCACAGGCTTACATTCTAGTGACAGGGTGGAGAAGGGAGAAAGAACATACAGTGAGTGAATGAAAGGAAGAGTGAAAGAATGAATGAATGAATGGTATAATTTCAAATTATAAGTACTGTACTACAAAGAAAAATAAATAAAGTAAGGAGATAGCCCCTGACTTGGGCTAAGGATATGCAATTACTTTTTAATAAAGTGGTCAGGGAAGACCTCTCCAAGGAGGGGACATTAGTGTCTGGATATGCATGACAAGAAGGGACCTCCACAAAAGAAATATTTCAGTCAGTGGGGAAAGCAGCTTTGTCATTGGAGATAAGGAACATGAATTTTCTAAGCTTTAATTCCTTCATTAATTAATGGTAATAATATTCCCTTGGAGGTTGCTTTCAACATATGGCACTGTGCCTAGGAGATAGTAAGTAATCATTAATATGGTATTTGTCTTTAGTATTTCTTCACAGAGATAATACAGTTCCCTGAAAGATTTAAGGGATAAATATGATCTACCTTCTGTACTGACTCCTTAAGTTCATATCTATTAAGGTATTTCAAAGAACCTATAGCAGAGATTTTTTCTCATGTACCTGTTGATAAAAATGACCAGAATACCAATGGAAGTTTTGTTGATATCTAGGCCTAGTCATGTCTCTAGGCCTAGGAATTTTAAACAAATTTGACAAATACATACTTTAATAAACAAGGGTTAACAAAGTTGATGTCTTATAAATATTTCTTGTATAATAATTTCAGTAAAGTCATTAAAAAGCCTTTAATGCATTTCAATACTGTATTTTTGATATGGCTTTCATACTGTTCCAGTTCTATCCACAGTGGTGATTAGATTACCTGACTGGAAAATTGCAAAATTAACTATAAGGTGAGTGGCTCAAACATAGACTGGAGATCACGGAGGGGAAGCACACCATGCTGTTAATTCCATTCTCTGTGTAGAGGAAAAACTATGATTAAAAAGTAATATCACAGTATCACTGGATATGATTTTTTCTAATTTAAAGTGAGGAGAAAAACCATCATTAAGCCCTAAAATACAAAGAAACTCAAACCTCAGCGCAGGAGTCCTCTTTTTTTCCCCCCAAAGCTGCTCCTCTGTCTGCCATTACCAACTAAGTCAGAGTTTTAATAACTGTCAATAATACAGACTGCTAAGTTGACTAAATGTATTACTTCCTCTCACATAAAGCAGCCTGTGGCTCATAATCAACTTCATTTGGATCAACCATTACAGCTCACTGACAATAAAACTCTTTGGAAAATATTTGTATACAAACTAATTCATAAAAGTGATTTGTCCGAGATGGTTTTAGTGTCCCTTCATACAAAACAATATGTTTCTTCTTTATTTTATATTTTCCTTGGACTTGCTTAAAGCAATTTCCCCCAAATTACAAGTGTTTTAGGATCACATAAGAATAAACAACTTTGAGAAGGCATATATTATGTTTTTGTATCTCTAACCCAAGCCACACTGAAGTCCTTTAGAGTGTTGAGCATCTATACACACACTTCTCAGTACCGAATTGGACATTTCAGCTTCCTTTTAGCAGAAAGTCATATGCTACATATAACAATGATGCCACTAGAAACACAGAGGAATAGTTAATAAATTTCTATTTATCTCTATTCATTACTTCTATGAATACCTTGGATAAAGAGAATAATTTTTAGATTTAAGACGCTTAATCAGTATTCTTTAATTATCTAGATTCATTACATTGCAAGGATTTGGGGGTATACATACTTCATTAGGATTCCCTGGTGGCTCAGATGGTCAAGCGTCTGCCTGCAACGCGGGAGACCCGGGTTCAATCCCTGGGTTGGGAAGATCCTCTGGAGAAGGAAATGGCAACCCACTCCCAGTACTCGTGCCTGGAAAATTCCACGTATGGAGAAGCCTGGTGGGCTACAGTCCATGGGGTCGCAAAGAGTCGGACAGGACTGAGCAACTTCACTTTCACTTTTCACTTTCATACTTCATTTACCTTAATAACCTTAATGCCTAGGACAGAGCCTGAGAAATAGTTGATACACAAGAATTGTTTGTGAATGAATGAATAATTATGGCAACTTAGTTACTGTTGCATCATGTGGGTGGCACTTAAATCACTCTTTGAGAAGTGAGATAAATGAGATAGCGAGCTGAATTTCCATGGCAATAAATTTCTAGAGACGAGAGCAAGGCCTATTTTGACCGTTTACTTAACCACCTTCTGTAATGATGATGGGAGAAGTATGATGATACAGGTTAATCAAAACCTCAGAAAAGCACAGCTTTCCATGAGGGCCCACAGGCTTCTGCAATACCAATAAATTGGAAACAAACAATAAATGGAGGCATAGCCATTTTTCTTTCCTGTAAATCCATCACTTGTGAGTCCCATTGTGGCTTTCACACACATGGATATGTATGTTTAATAAGCAATAGGTGGAGATCTTTAAAGGGATGCTCTTCTATCACAATGCTAAGGATCTAATCATGTATATGGGAAAAAGACACATCTATGCTCTCGTATTAAGGTTGTGCTAGCCAGTGACGGATGGCCATGTATAGAAAACAAGCTACAGAGAGACAGGTATTGTTGTTGTCATTTTTATTTGCTTTGAGCCAATTTAATATGCATTGATTTAAAAGCTTTACATAATTTACTCTAGGGGGGAAAAATCACACATCCTTTTTAGGTGTCTATCACTCTGTGAAAAAAGCTCTCATATCCTCCTATTCTCTTTTCCTGAAATAACAACATGTAACAAGGAGTTGGGGGAAGTAATTATGCAAAAGATCCTATTCATTTTCACTTTAATGCTTTTACAAGTGAAGAACTGGTATTACCTTAGATTCAAAGCAGATGAAGCACATTCTCTTGTTTGTGTAAAAATCATGCACCTACAATAGAAAGCATGATAAAGAGAATTGGTGCAAATGTGTAGAGTATATACCTGCAAGCCTGAACCAGTTGCACCTGTCAGGGTTCCTAACTGTTCTTGGCCTTAGTTTCTGCTCCTGTAAAACAGGGAAAATATTTACTTGGCACAATGATTATGGGAAATGAAATAGTATATTTAAGTCATCTGATGCTCTTATAAAAAATACTTGTTTTCATCTCCATCATACCTAGATGATAATTGGAAGGCTAGAGCAGTCTTCAAAATGAAACCTGAATTTGAAGTAACAATTTCTGTACTTTGAAAAATCTTGGCATATGTATTTAATCTCCTTTGATTTGGCTTTAAGTCCTCATTTTAGGTAATTTCAGAGCGTTTTTCCCTTTTCTTAGTTTTAACTTTATGGTAATTGGTGGTGATGTTTGTGAAGGTCGGTGTTTTACTCTTCCCTGTAAAAAGTTGTATGTCATTTGCAATTTTGTACATTAGAGAGCAAGATCTTTTCTTATAGTCATCTGCCTCAGATATTTTCTGTTTAATGTATATAAATAATGTTTTTATACTATTTTAAAGAAAAATATATGTGTGTGAAGTAGAGTATAGGATATTTTGGAGTACAGCATAACAAGATATGACCTGTCTCATCTCCTTAAATTTTTATATTTGTGATAATGGAAAAAAAGGACCTCTTTAGAAATCTCAAGAGTCCCTGTAGTACCCACTGCTTTTCTCTTAGTTGCAGATCAGTTTCTATACTGTGAAATTTGCTTGGGTAGGAAATAGGAAAAGGCATTATTAAGAAAAACTGCTCACCTGGTTTATCGCCTCTCATTTCTAATTGTTTATCTAAAGCTCAGTTAACTGTCCTTGGTTGAAATATTAGAAGTTTTGAAATAGCTTGTTATCTCAGACTTTGCAAATGTAAGGAAAAACACAAATTTGGACTAAATCTGTACCATAGAAAAATAATCATGTAAGGCATTATATGCAATTAAACATGAAAGAATTCTATTAACTTTGGTTCATCTTCATAAAGAATTAATTAAATAATTAGATATATAATGTAATATTACTCTTATTATTTCTATTTTGTGCATTGTGACTTCTACTTACAGCCATTTCTAGTCAGTCTTTTCTCTAGACATTCTGTTGTTATTGTTGTTTGATTGAGTTGTATTTTATTACTCAGTCCAGAAAATATTTAGTCTTTCTGTCTATAAATGTTCAAAATTTGCATTTTAAATCAAAGGTCTTTATTAGCCATATTTTGGTGCAAAATTACACAAAATTTAATATTATATGTTTTCTAGTAACTTCAAAACATTTCACAGAGTATTGATTTCAAAAATAGATGTATCTGGGTGGTACTTAAATTTGTGTAGTACACTGGCATTAAAGAATGGTGATCATGAGCAAAGATTTTAGTGCCAAAACAGATCTAAATATGAGCCTAGCTCTGTCATTTGCTTGCCTCATAATTTTGGCAGATTATTCAACTACTCATTCTTTTCTTAAAATCTGTTAAATAGGAATGATAAGAATATCACCTTATGGGGCTGCTGTGAGGATTTAAATAGATAATGTATATAAATTCCTTACCACAGTTCTGGAAAAATGACAAATTCTTCATCAATATGAACTATTGTTTACACTACTATTACAGCAATTTTCTAACAGTTTCTGCTTCTGACACAGGCACAAGGAGGCTATAGATGCAGTAAGAAAAATACCTGCTGTTTTTTATTTTTTCTGGTGGAAGCAGGGGGATGGTATTCCCCAAACAATTTTGAGTTGAAATTATTTCTTACATTGTATATCTCCACACATAATCACTGCAGATGGTGATTGCAGCTATGAAATTAAAAGATGCTTATACTCCTTGGCAGGAAAGTTATGACCAACCTAGACAGCATATTAAAAAGCAGAGACATTACTTTGCCAACAAAGGTCCATCTAGTCAAGGCTATGGTTTTCCCAGTGGTCATGTATGGATGTGAGAGTTGGACTATAAAGAAAGCTGAGCACTGAAGAATTGATGCTTTTGAACTGTGGTGTTGGAGAAGACTCTTGAGAGTCCCTTGGACTGCAAGAAGATCCAACCAGTCCATTCTAAAGGAGATCAGTCCTGGGTGTTCATTGGAAGGACTGATGTTGAAGCTGAAACTCCAATACTTTGGCCACCTGATGCGAAGAGCTGACTCATTTGAAAAGACCCTGTTGCTGAGAAAGATTGAGGGCAGGAGGAGAAGGGGATGACAGAGGATGAGATGGCTGGATGGCATCACCGACTCGATGGACATGGGTTTGGGTGAACTCCAGGAGTTGGTAATGGACAGGGAGGCCTGGCATGCTGCAATTCATGGGGTCGCAAAGAGTCGGACACGACTGAGAGATTGAACTGAACTGAACACATTCATTTGATACTTCTTATATTACAGTATTAAAAATCTGTATTACTATAAGGCTTTACTTTTTGACCATTTTAAGCTCTAAATCATAGAGATTCCAACTTTATGAAAGAGAGAACTTTAAGATTTTTTAAATTAAGATGGAGCTTAGCTTCAGGAGTTAGATTTGTGAATGTTTTGTAATGTATTTTCTTAAAAATCTCAATATCATCTTTATCTTCTTGGCCAGACTGAAACAGCAATTATTAAAAGGCTTAGGCCAGGGAACTAACACTCTCTGAATGGGGATAGCAAAGACCTTGTTTATTGTGATGTGAATTTTCATGACATATCCTTAATTATTTATTGTCTATCCCCAAATTGAGGTTATTAAATTGGATATTCCTTAATTTCAGAAATATGGGAATTTCTTGGTAAATGGATAGCAGATATTTTATATACAAAAAAGGTAATATATTTAAAGCCTTATATTGTTTTGAGATTATTTTCAATCAGTTTTATTTTGATCAAGAGAGCTTGAGAGGTTTGCAAAAGCAAATTTTCTATAGTCATAATTTTTTTTCATTAACCACTTAATTTCTGTTTGCCTCTCCAATGCCTGTTTCTGAGGACATGAATAAAAATGTGTCATTTAAATAAACCAGGTGCACATGGATTTCAGTTCTCTTCCTATTATACATTACAGCAGACAAGTAGTTAAGCATTTTATACAAAGAGAAACATGAGAAATTGTAAATATTGTTTGCAAACTATAATGAGCTTGCAATGAAATCTCTAGCTAAACACAACATTCCAATTATCTCTAAACTATGCTAGTGTGTTATTATCATTGAGAGTGATATTCATAAGGAATATAAAGCTATCTCTGTGATTCCACACATGAAACTATATTTGTTGGTATTTACATATGAACATATACTTTATTTACATTGTGCTATGAGGCCAGCAACTGGACAGCTGATCTCTCATTTCATTTCAGTTCATTTCAGTCACTCAGTTGTGTCACACTCTTTGTAACCCCATGGACTGCAGCATGCCAAGCTTCCCTATCCATCAATACTCAGAGCTTGCTCAAACTCATGTCCATTGAATCATTGATGCCATCCAACCATCTCATCCTCTGTCATCCCCTTCTCTTCCTGCCTTCAATCTCTCCCTGCCTTCAATCTCTCCCAGCATCAGGGTCTTTTCTAATGAGTCAGTTCCTTACATCAGGTGCCCAAAGGATTGGTATTTCAGCTTCAGCATCAGTCCTTCCAATGAATATTCAAGACTGATTTCCTTTATGATTGACAGGTTGAATCTCTCTGCAGTCCAAGAGACTCTCAAGAGTCTTCTCCAAAACCACAGTTCAAAAGCATCAGTTCCTCAGCACTCAGCTTTCTTTATGGTCCAACTCTTACATCTGTACCTGACCACTGGAAGAACCATAGCTTTAACTAGACAGACATTTGTTGACAAAGTAATGTTTCTGCTTTTTAAATGCTGTCTAGGTTGGTCATAGCTTTTGTTCCAAGGAACATGCGTCTTTTAATTTCATGTCTACAGTAACCATCTGTAGTGATTTTGGAGCCCAAGAAAATAAAGTCTGTCACTGTTTCCATTGTTTCCCTATTTGTCATGAAGTGATAGGACTAGCAGAGAAGGCAATGGCAACCCACTCCAGTACTTTTGCCTGGAAAATCCCATGGACAGAGGAGCCTGGTAGACTGCAGTCCATGGGATCTCGAAGAGTCAGACACGACTAAGTGACTTCACTTTCACTTTTCACTTTCATGCATTGGAGAAGGAAATGGCAACCCACTCCAGTGTTCTTGCCTGGAGAATCCCAGGGACGGGGGAGCCTGGTGGGCTGCCGTCTATGGGGTAGCATAGAGTTGAACACGACTGAAGTGACTTAGCAGCAGCAGATAGGACTAGATTCATGATCTTCGTTTATGAATATTCAGTTTTAAGCCAGCCTTTTCACTCTTCTCTTTCACTTTCATCAAGAGGCTTTTTAGTTCATCTTCGCTTTCTGTCATAAGGGTGGTATCATCTGCATATCTGAAGTTATTAATATTTCTCCTGGCAATCTTGATTCCACCTCATGCTTCATCCAGCCCAGCATATTGTATAATGTACTCTTCGTATAACTTAAATAATCAGGGTGACAATATACAGCCTTGATGTCCTCCTTTCCCAATTTGGAACCAAGTTAATATTTCTAAGCTTATCTCTTAGAAATGTTAAATATATTACACATGTTCTTACTGATTAATTCACTTTGCTACATTCACAGTGGTTGGGAAGATTGGCAACAAGACATGTGATTGCTATTTAGTATCAAGTTTATAAACATGAATAAATAAGCACAAACGCTGTCTAAAGTAAGTGTTGTATTCTTAGTAATCATTTCCAAATATTACACAGATATGTTTATATAAATATCAGAATTGATGGAAATGGTAGGATTATGATTTTAGATTCCTCAAACCGTCTCTAAACTCATCAAGTATTCACACTTTTATCCAAGACTGATGTCTAAATTATTACTTTAGTTTATTTCTATTTTATATGTGTGTTCTGCTGTGCTAAGTCACTTCAGTTATGTGTGATCCTATAGACTGTTACCTACCAGGCTTCTCTGTCCATGGGATTCTCCAGGCAAGAACCTGGAGTGGACTGCCATGCCCTCCTCCAGGGGATCTTCCTGACCCTCAAGGATTGAACCCAAGTCTCCTGCATTGCAGGCAGATTCTTCACCATCTGAGCCACCAGGAAGCCCCATTTTATATTTAATAAAGTGTAATATTTTATATTCACCCTGTAGGCATTTGGAATATAAAGATGAATGCAATTATCCTCTATCAGAAAAGAAAATCTAAATCTAAATATATTTCAATTCATTTAATAAAGGCTTATTGAGCATCTACTAAGTGAAAAAACCTGAAGATTGAACAGAGTCAAAGATTGATAAAAATCCCTGTTATCATGGAACTTTTGATTATAGGCAGAAGACAACAAGCAAAATGCTTAAGTGATTAATACAATATGTTATTAACAGAAGGTATAAGTTCTATGGGCTTCCCAGGTGTTGTTATTGGTAAAGATCCTGCCTGCCAATGCAGGAGAGGTAAGAGATGTGGGTTCAATCCCTGGGTCAGGAAGATCACCTAGAGGAGGGCATGACAACCCAGTCCAGTTTTCTTGTCTGGAGAATTCCATGGACAGAGGAGCCTGGTAGTCTACAGTCCATGGGGTTGCAAAGAGTCAGACTTGACTAAGGCAACTCAGCAGCAGCAGCAGCATAAGTTCTATGGAGGAAAGGTAGAAAGTTAAGCTTGTAAATAGAATGTGTAACAAGAAAGTAGAAAGTTAAACTTGTAAATAGAATGATTAGGAAAAAATTACAAGGTGACATTTGACCAAAAATTTCTAAGAGGAACAGGAGAAAAGTCTGCATATATCTGAAGGAAGACTCCAGATACATGGAACAGCAAGTTATAGCCCCTGAAGCAGGGGAATGCCTGAAAGCAAGGAGCTAGTAACTAGTGGAGCTGGAGCAGAGTGGTAAAGAGTAATATATGATATTAGAAAAGTAATGGAAAGAGGAGAGAAAAGCCATTGTCAGCCACTGAAAGGACTTGATGTTTTTCTCTGAATGTGATGCTTTGCTAGGTTTACCATAGTGAAATACCACACATTGAGTGATTTAAACACTGGATATTGGTTCTCTCACTCTTCTGGAGGATGGACACCCAATATCAAGGTATCATCAGGGTTGGTTTCTGGTAAGAACCCTTGTTCTGACCTGTGTACACCTGCCTTCTTGCTGTGTCCTCACACAGCCTTTCCTCTGTGCACATGCACTTCTGTATCTCTTTTCTAGAGGAGCTCCAGTGTCTCTTCCACTCATCAGATCAGCAGTTTGGTCAGATTATAGCCCCACCCTTAGGACTTCATGTAACCCTACCTCTTTATCTCCAAGTACAGTTAAACTGAGGGTTAGGGCTCCAACATATGAATTTTGTGGGGACAGACTTCAATGACCTGTCTTTCATTCATCCTCCAAATTCAAATCCTTCTTATATGTGAATACATGCATCTGATCACAACTACCCAAATGTCTGAACTCATTTCAAAATCAGTTCCAAATCTGAAGTCTCCTCTAAATATTATCTAAATTATAGCTGAAACTTCTGATATGGTTCATCCTTAAACATAATTCCTCTCTAGCTATGAAAACTTAAGAAACCATATAAGTAGTAGTGTGTTTTTGAAATACAATAGTGAGACAGGCATAGGTATTCTCATTCCAAAAGGAATAAACTGGGGAGAAGGGGTAACAGGACCCAAGCATATCTAAAATTTATCTAGGCAAATTCTATTAGATTTTAAGGCTTTGAGAATAATCTTCTGTGCACTCTACAATCTGGTCCCACTGGGGTGGCAGTGTCATCCCAGCCCTAGGCTTCTGTCTTATCCCTTGGGCTCTTTGAGATGACCCGATGGCCTGATTAACTCTATGAAAATGTAGCCTCAGACTCTGAAAAAAAAGGAAAAGCCTTGTCCTCTAGGCCTGTATGCTCTGGGTCACATCCTTGGTGTTCCCTCCAGAACAGATATTCTCAGTTTTTTCAAGACAGGCTGAACATTTTCCAAATCTTTAATTTCTCATTCCTTTTTGCTTAACAGTTCCTTTTCAGTTCATCTCTTGCTTCAGAAGAACATATCTGTGCCCTCAACACTTTGCTTGGAAACCTTCTGTGCTAAATATCTAATATCATAGCTTACATGTTCTCCCTTCTGACAGTTCAACCTTGTTCTTAGCCACTGTCTGTCTCCTTCAATTTCCAATAACAAGTTCCTTATTTCCAACTGAGACTTTACCAGAAGCATCCTTAATGTTCACATCTCTACTAGTATTTTGTTCATGATGATATATGTATTCTCTGAGACGTTAGAAGCTTCTGTATAACTCTCCTCTTTTCTTTCTGAGCTCTCACCAGAATAATCTATATTTTGACCAGTAACATAATTCAGTGCACCACAGATGGAAGACCACTGGAATGTTTTGAGCAGAATAGCAATGAAATCTGATTTATTTTATTAGAATAACTGTGGCATCTACATTAAGAATTGATTGCAGGGAACAAGAATGATAACAGGAAGAGCAGTCAAGAGGCTCTGAAGGCAAAATCAGAGATTTGTTGATAGTGGATATGTAGTATGGGAGAAAGAGAATCTAAGTTGACTTTACTGATTCTGGTTTGAGCAAGTTGGAAATACTAGCTATCATTAATTGAGATAAAGAAAGCTGATAGTGGAGAATGTGTAAGTGAGGATAGCAATATTTCTCATTAAAAACGTTGAGGATGAGTGTATGTTAGCCAACAAAGTGTAGATGACAAGCAGGCAGTTACATCTGTCTGCGGTTCAGCTCTGGGGAAGATCTGTGTCCATAATTTAAGCAAGGGTGTTTGCTTTTGACGTGGTAACTAAAACTGAAATTTCATGGGATCACTAAAGGAGCAGTGTAGATAGAGAAGAGGTTCAAGGATCTACCCCTGAGATGCTCTAACCTCAGGGGTCCAGTGAGATAGGGATGAGCAGCAGAGCTGACTGGGAGAGAGACCAGTGAGGGAGAAAATCATAACATGAAATGCTGAAAGCAAAGTGAAGAAAGGGCTTCAAAAGCAGGGAGATGAGCAACTAGGTCAAAAGTTGGGTAATAGATCAAGTAAAATCAAGACTGAGAACTGACCACTGGATTAAGCAGCATATGTGTTATCATGGAGTAATGAAAGAGAGGGTACTGTAGAGGAGTGATAGTCAGTTCAGTTCAGTCGCTCAGTCATGTCCGACTCTTTGCAACCCCATGAATCACAGCACGCCAGGCCTCCCTGTCCATCACCAGCTCCTGGAGTTCACTCAGACTCACGTCCATCGAGTCAGTGATGCCATCCAGCTATCTCATCCTCTATCGCCCCCTTATCCTCCTGCCTGCAATCCCTCCCAGCATCAGAGTCTTTTCCAATGAGTCAACTCTTCGCATGAGGTGGCCAAAGTATTGGAGTTTCAGCTTTAGCATCATTCCTTCCAAAGAAATCCCAGGGCTGATCTCCTTCAGAATGGACTGGTTGGAGTGATGGTGCCAGAAGTCTAATTAGAGTGAAATCAAGAGAGGAGGATAGTAAGATAACTGGGAGCATGAGCATGGACACCATTTTGATGGGTGCCCAGGTTCAATTCCCTGGGTCAGGAAGGTCCCCTTGAGGAGGAGAGGGCAACCCACTTCAGTATTCTTTCCTGGAGAATCCCTTGGACAGAGGAGCCTGGTAGGCTACAGTCCATAGGGTCACAAACAGTCAGACACGACTGAAGAGATTTAGCAGACTTGCACAATAGAAATAATGTTGTATTTGGAGGGGAAAGAGGGCTCAAGAGTTGTTTTTTTTTTTTTTTTGGTTGTTTTTCTGTTCTATTTTTATAAAGATTGCATAAATCTCAACACATGTTACAGAAATGACCCAAAAAAGGTGAAATGCAAGACGATATAGGGAAGGACAGGAGACTTAATGAAATGAATCCCTTGAGTAGTTTGAATGGGTTTGGCACTCAGCAGAGGGCTGAGTCTGCCCAGGAACAGAGAGAGACACCTCTGTTTACAATGAAGAAGGCAGAGCATATGGGCACAGAGGACGAAAGGAAGTAATTTTGTCTAAAAGTGAATATAAGTATATGAATTGTCTTATGGAGATAAAGAAAAGAGATGGGGAGTAGAGCCAACTAGGATTTTTGAGCACTTACGAAATACCACAATTCTGCTTAAGAACACAGATCAGTGTAAGACAGTTCTCCCTACGCTCATAGGCTACGCATGAGGCTACAGATTTAATTTGCATCGCGGTAAATGTCTGCATGTAGTAGCTGCAGTTGTGCCTTCATCCCTGACATGAATGCATTCTTGGCTACACTCATGAAATAGGAGGCTGGAAAGGATTATAAGGGCAGAGTACCAAGACTTTTCTCCTTCTCTATGAGCTGCTGAGGTTTCTCTATGCAGTATGCTTCCCTTCTCTTAAGGGTTTGTTTTATAAAACTCTTTTTGTTTCCTTTTCCTCCTGTATAGCCTTAGAGGCAACAATTAGGTTTGAGTCAGATCAGCTCAGTTTGAATCCTAGATTCCCAGTTAGCAGTCAAGTGATCTGAGCAAGTTAATGAACTTGTCTCAAACCCATCAACAAAATGAAAGTTTTAACACCTCACATAAATATTGTGAGACTGGAATTCTTTAATATGTAGATGTGTTTAGAAGAGTGTCTGTGCACATAGTAAATGTGCAATCAGTATTAGTTATCATATAGCCTATTCTTTTATTGCATGCTATTTTATTCTATATTTTCCACCCAGTGGCTTAGCTTTCCTTCTCATTTTTCTTTTTTTATAACCTTTTCCCTTGCTCTTTAGTACAAGTTTCTTTTTAAAAAGATCCCTTTTGCATCTTTTGTTTCTCATTGAAGATAATTCCTCACCATGAATGTTCTCTTTAACAATAATTATTTTTCTATGTTTTTTAATCTCTGTTTAACATTGGATTGTGTGCACATTCAGTTTCTTCGGGTCTACCTTCTAAATGGGCTGGAGTCAGTGGTGATATGAAAAGCCAGTCATAGCTTCAAAGGCCTGGCTTCTCTACAGCTCTCCCTCCCACCCAGCTGTGCTCTGTTTACTTTATATGGAGAGAGAGCTCCTGGGTCTGGAAGGTGAGAATGTTTGTCTCTTTGTGTCCTTTAACATAGACCATCAATTGACCAATATTAGAGATGCATTTTCTTTTTTTATGACAAGGACTGATATGTAATGAAAGAAGGCAGTTTATATCTGAATGCATTCTGTAACTAGATACTATAGAGATTCTGGTTAAACAAAATAATCCCTGTTAATTTTTTCTAAAACTATTCCACGATGATCTGCCCAAATAGAAAATGTATGACAAAGTTTATGGTGCAGGCTACCTAATCATAGATGAGGAGTCAGTGCCCAGGAGGGTTATAGGAAGGAAATAAAAACAAATAAATTGAGAGAAATATAAACATTCAGAATCATTTTGAAATTTAAAAAAATAATAATAATAACTGGAACATGACTGCTGCAGGTATTCAATGCAAGAATTTAAGTTCTACAGAGATAACATTTATCAAATGTATAATTTATGCCAGGTAATGTTCTAGTTCTGTAAGTATATTATCTAATGTATTCTTAACAAAAATATTATGTAGGTTAAATAATTATTCCAATTTTGTAAGAAGAAACCAAAGATAATAGGATTTATATTGTTGGTACTATGTTATACAAATAGTGAGTAGCAGAGTTTCAAGGCAGCCTAACTCCAGAGTTCCTGACCTTAAACTGAATATGGGATATTTTAAATTTGAATCCTATTAGCACGACTTCAATCCTTATGTAGCAGGCAGCATGATTAGTAGATAAAACTTTGAGGAAGACCCAGTCTTCCCACTTATTATCTGTGTACTCTGAGATTTATGATTTATAATTATTTTCAGATTTGAATAATTAATGATTAGCTTAATAATTTCTAATCCATAACATGGCTTTAAGAAATAAATTAAGAAATGGATAATAAGTACATAGCCACAATATTTCACTCCTATTAAGTATTCAGGAAATATTTCCTTCTCTCCTTTACTATTCCCATCTGTCTTTCTGCAAATAATGCTGGCTTGTCTTAAAGTCCCTTCTCATTCGTGATATCAACCTTTTTTTTTCCCACCATCTGACAAATATTTAATGAGTTCCAGTGATATGAGTGTCTTTTGTAAAAATTACTAGCCCATGGTCTGTACTCTTTAGTCCCTACTAATGTTTATCAGGTCCCTATATAAAATCTAGGGCCTTTAAAACATCTTTCCTGGCACTCTAAGCAAAAGCACTCCTCAGTTCTTCCAGAAGTTAATTGGTATCTTACCATTTGGTTCTGAGCAATTTCCTTCCTCCCTGTGTGCTGTCCCTTTGTACTGCCTGTCTTTGTACTTGCATGGTCCTGGCTGGCTAGGAGGTGATGGGGTGTGACATCTGCCTTCTTTAAATCAGCACAGCGCCTTGTACATGCTAGGTATTTACCAACTTTCCAATGGGTAAAATCAACAAAGTATTTTTCACCTTGGAATTCATTTTGAAAAAATTTTCCAACTAATTATGTGCCACTCTTCACTGTGTTAAAACAAGCAACTTGAGTACCCCAGGTTGCGTTACCTCTGGATTGCTCAAACTTCTCTTCTGGCTTTTCATTTCACTCCATTTTCTAGATTTTTTAAACATGATGAAAAATACAAAATCAAAATTGTTTTTGGCTGGGTTGAAAAAGAGCAATAGCTTTATCCTTACCTCCAAAGTTAAGGGGGAAAATAAAGATGATTGATGAGAATGCTGTACATTAGAAGAGTGTCTTCTCCTCAAAAGTACATTCTGTGCCTCCCAAGGAGAGGTGTAAATAATAGGAATCATTCGGCACAGGCTGAAACACAGTCCAGGCTCTGTAATGCCTCTGGAAATAAGGGTGGGTAGCACGCAGAAGTCATCTATTCACATAGAGAGTTGTATGAATGTGTGTGGTGGCCTGGGCAAGAGATTGAATGAGAATTCAGACTGGCTGAATGTAATTAGAGTTGAGAATTGTATTAAAATGCAGTCAGGAGAACTAGGTAAGTATCAGCATTACTGTAAAGGCTAGATTTTCATGATCAAAAGTTGGCTTATCCTAGGCCAACATGTGTAGGCAGAAATGCACCATTTCTCTGGGACTGACTGAGACTTTTGAAATGATTTCCGAATATGGTCTGGTCTAAATTATAGCTGTTCTTTATTTCCCAGTATACCACTAAATGGAACACTGCTTCCTTCTGGAAGGACATGGAATTTGAGTTTCCCAATAGTTTGCAGAAATTATATCTTTTTAATGATCTCTGTGTCAACCCATTGTCCTGATGTTTGGTCATGCACATTACAGAATTTATTGGAAATATAATGAACAAAAAGTTAATTAATATTTTTTAATTGATTTTATTTGTGTTTATATATAAATAAATATAAGAGCCTCTTGATGAAAGTAAAAGAGGAGAGTGAAAAAGTTGGCTTAAAACTCAACATTCTGAAAACTAAGATCATGGCATCTGGTCCCATCACTTCATAGCAAATAGATGGGGATACAATGGAAACAGTGACAGACTTTTCTTGGGCTCCAAAATCACAGCAGATGGTGACTGCTGCCATGAAATTAAAAGACACTTGTTCCTTGGAAGGAAAGCTATGACCAACCTAGACAGCATATTAAAAAGCTGAGACATTACTTTGCTAACAAAGGTCCACCTTGTCAGGGCTATGGTTTTTCCAGTAGTCATGTATAGATGTGAGAGTTGGACTATAAAGAAAGCTGAGCACTGAAATTGATGCTTTTGAACTGTGTTGTTGGAAAAGACTCTTGAGAGTCCCTTGGACTGCAAGGAGATCCAGCCTGTCAATTCTAAAGGAAACCAATACTGAATATTCACTGGAAGGACTGATGCTGAAATTCCAATACTTTGGCCACCTGATGCAAATAACTGACGTATTGGAAAAGACCCTGATGCTGGGAAAGATTGAAGGCAGGAGGAGAAGGGGACAACAGAGGATAAGATGGTTGGATGATATCACCGACAGGATGGACATGAGTTTGAGTAAACTCCGGAAGCTGTTGATGGACAGGGAATCCTGGCATGCTTCAGTTCATGGGGTCGCAGAGTCGGACATGACTGAGTGACTGAACAGAACTGAACTGATAAATATATGCATATTTTTAATATTAATTTTGGGGGTTTTAAAGATTTAAATTTTATCATAACATTAGTGATTCCATTGGGCCAAAGACAATTGATGTTTGATATCTAGAAATTACTTATTAATACTATATGATAATTTGCTTGTGTAATTACTTCATGTCACATTCATAATAGGTTGAGAAAAAAGGAAACATGTAAAATGAAAGATAAATAAGAAATAAATAAATCATATGAAGAGCAACAAGAAAGTAATTAGAAATAAAACAAAGAAGAAAAGAAAGGTGAGGTAAGGAAAAGGAAAGGAAGCAAGATTAGGTTGAACACATACAGAAGGAAAAGCATAAAGGACAAAGGAACCATTTGAGATAAGACTATTTATAAGACTAGAAAAACTGTTATAAACCTAGACAGTATATTGAAATGCAGAGACATTACTTTGCCTACAGGTCAGTATGCTGCTGCTGCTGCTAAGTCACTTCAGTCATGACCGACTCTGTGCGACCCCATAGACGGCAGCCCACCAGGCTCCCCCGTCTCTGGGATTCTCCAGGCAAGAACACTGGAGTGGGTTGCCATTTCCTTCTCCAATGCATGAAACTGAAAAGTGAAAGTGAAGTCTCTCAGTCATGGCCAACTCCCAGTGACCCTATGGACTGCAGCCTACCAGGCTCCTCCACCCATGGGATTTTCCAGGCAAGAGTACTGGAGTGAATTGCCATTGCCTTCTCTGATTAGAACAATATTTGCTAGTAATGATACCTAATACCTATGTAACATATTCTTTCCAAAACAGTTATTTCACTCATGCATCACATCTCTTTTACAGGTTCACAATTAGTTAAGTTCAGTTCAGTTGCTCCGTTCGTGTCCGACTCTTTGCAACTTCATGAACCGCAGCATACCAGCCCTCCCTATACATCACTAACTCCCGGAATGCACCTAAACTCATGTCCATTGAATCAGCGATGCCATCCAACCATCTCATTCTCTGTTGTCCCCTTCTCCTCCTGCCCTCAATCTTTCCCAGCATCAGGGTCTTTTCAAATGAGTCAGCTCTTTGCATCAGGTGGCCAAAGTATTGGAGTTTCAGCTTCAACATCAGTCCTTCCAAAGAACACCCAGGACTGATCTCCTTTAGGATGGACTGGTTGGATCTCCTTGCAGTCCAAGGGACTCTCAAGAGTCTTCTCCAACACAACACTTCAAAAACATCAATTTCTCCATACTCAGCTTTCTTTGGAGAAGGCAATGCACCCCACTCCAGTACTCTTGCCTGGAAAATCCCATGGATGGAGGAGCCTGGTAGGCTGCAGTCCATGGGATCGCGAAGAGTCAGACACGACTAAGTGACTTCACTTTCACTTTTCACTTTCATGCATTGGAGAAGGAAATGGCAACCCACTCCAGTGTTCTTGCCTGGAGAATCCCAGGGATGGGGGAGCCTGGTGGGCTGCCGTCTATGGGGTCGCACAGAGTCAGACATGACTGAAGTGACTTAGCAGCAGCAGCAGCTTTCTTTGTAGTCCAACTCTCACATCCATACATGACCACTGGAAAAACCATAGCCTTGACTAGACGGACTTTTGTTGGCAAAGTAATGTGTCTGCTTTTTAATATGCTGTCTAGGTTGGCTGTAACTTTCCTTCCAAGGAGTAAGCGTCTTTTAATTTCATTGCTGCAATCACCATCTGCAGTGATTTTGTAGCACAAAAAAATAAACTCATCCACTGTTTCCCCATCTATTTGCCATGAAGTGATGAGACCGGATGCCATGATCTTCGTTTTCTGAATGTTGAGCTTTAAGCCAACTTTTTCACTCTCCTCTTTCACTTTCATCAAGAAGCTCTTTAGTTCTTCTTCACTTTCTGCCATAAGGGTGATATCATCTGCATATATGAGGTTATTGACTTTCTTCCGGTGATCTTGATTCCAGCTTGTGCTTCTTCCAGCCCAGCGTTTCTTATGATGTACTCTGCATATAAGTTAAATAAGAAGGGTGACAATATACAGCCTTGATATACTCCTTTTCCTATTTAGAACCAGTCTGTTGTTCCATGTCCAGTTCTAACTGTTGCTTCCTGACCTGTATACAGCTTTCTCAAGAGGCAGGTCAGATGGTCTGGTATTCCCATCTCTTTAAGAATTTCCCACAGTTTATTGTGGTCCACACAATCAGAGGCTTTGGCATAGTCAATCAAGCAGAAGTAGATGTTTTTCTGGAACTCTCTTGCTTTTTTGATGATCCAGTGGATGTTGGCAATTTGATCTCTAGTTCCTCTGCCTTTTCTTACACCAGCTTGAACATCTGTAATTTCATGGTTCATGTATTCCTGAAGCCTGGCTTGGAGAATTTTGAGCATTCCTTACTAGCGTGTGAGATGAGTGCAATTGTGCAGTAGTTTGAGCATTCTTTGGCATTGCCTTTCTTTGGGATTGAAATGAAAGCGGACCTTTTCCAGTCCTGTAGCCACTGCTGACTTCTCCAAATTTGCGGGCATATTGAGTGAAGCACTTTCACAGCATCATCTTTTAGGATTTGAAATAGCTCAGCTGGAATTCTGTCACCCCCTCTAGCTTTGTTCTTAGTGATGCTTCCTAAGGCCCACTTGACTTCACATTCCAGGATGTGTGGCTCTAGGTTTGCAATAATCTCATAAAATAAGAACTCTTTTAATCTAAATACATTTGCTTTAATTTTTAAATTTTTTCTGTAATTTTTAAAATACCGATGGCTTAAAATATATCAACATCGATATGTTAGTACATTGAATTAATCATTTGGAAATATTGATTCACTTTACTTATAAAGTGGAAATAATATATGAAATTAAGCATTTACTCCTAGTTCCCTTTCATGATTCCTACTTATGTTTACACTTAGTGTATATACTTCCTACATTTTTTGTACATTTTTATTGTATACACTTAATCATAATAATTTACAGAATATTCTGTATATTTTAAGCATTTTCAAAAATAGCATCATACTTTCATACTGCATACTACTTCCCAGTCATCTTTTTTTCCTTTGAACATTAATCACATTGGAAATAAGTGGGATCAATACATATCATTTATATATTAATACTTTGTTTTTTAGAGCAGTTTTGGAGTCACAGTAAAAGTAATAATAATGTGGAACATATTTTCACATGCATATTGTCAATCTATATATCTTCTTTGGGGCTTCCCATTTGGTTCAGTGATAAAGAAATTCCCTTCCAATACAGGAGAGGCAGGAGATGTGGGTTTGATCCCTAGCTCAGGAAGAACCCCTGGAGGAGGAAATGGCAGCCTTCTCCAATATTCTTGCCTGGAAAATATAATAGACAGAGGACCCTGGCAGTCTACCATCTATAGGGATGCAAAGAGCTGGACACAACTGAGCAAAGAGTACCTTTTATCCATATCTTCTTTGGTAAAGTGTCTTTTAAAGTCTTTGGTACATTTTTTTAAAATCAGGTTATTTACTTATTTTTGAATTTTAAGGATTATTTGTATATCTTGGGTAATAGTTTTTATCAGATATGTCTTTGACAAGTATATCTTCCCAGTCTGTGGCATGTGTTCTGATTCTCTTGACATGGTCTTTTGCAGAACACATGTTTTTAATTTCAATAAAATCCACCTTATCAATTGTATCTTTCATGGATTATGCCTTTGGTGTTACATCTAAAGAGTTATTGCCATACAGAAGGTCACCTAGGTTTTACATGTTACTTTCTAGGAGTTTCATAGTTTTGCATTTTGCACTTATGTTTAAAAGTCCTTTCAGTTAATTTTTGCGAAGAGTGTAAAGTCTTTGTTTGGATTCATTTCTTCATATTGTCCAAGTATTCCAGGATAATTTTTTGAAAAGACTGTCTTTGCACCATTGTATTACCTTTGCTTCTTTGTCAGAGATCAGCTGCCTTTATTTATGTGGGTCTGTTTCTGGCTCTCTATTCTGCTCAGTTGATCAATTTGCCTGTTCTTCCACCACTGATTATTATTATAATTATTTTGCACACAATCTGTTTTTTTTTAATAGTAGCTGATATTGATAAACATTAAAAAAAAGTGAATTAAAAGTGTTAGTCGCTCAGTTGTGTCTGACTCTTCGCAACCCATGGACTGTAGCCTGCCAGTCTCCTCTGTCCATGGAATTATCCAGGCAAGAATACTGGAGTGGGTTGCCATTCCCTTCTCCAAGGTATCTTCATGGAGAAAATCAAACTGGGGTCTCCTGCTTTGCAGGTGGATTCTTTACCATCTGAGCCACCAAGACCCCATTAAATATTTTTTCTGCAGTTGAGGCTACTACCACATAACCTAATGGTTCATAAATCCAAAATTTATCCAGGTTTTTGCTGTTTCAAACTATCTGATCTTTGCTAAACTTCCATGTGCAAATGTGAGATTTTTTTTTTTTTTTTCTAACACACAGGTTCTCAACCATGGATGCACGATGAAATCATATGGGAAGCTTTTGAATATATTTAGTTTTCTTTTTTTTTCTTTTTTTTTAAATTTTATTTTATTTTTAAACTTTACATAATTGTATTAGTTTTGCCAAATATCAGAATGAATCCGCCACAGGTATACATATGTTCCCCATCCTGAACCCTCCTCCCTCCTCCCTCCCCATACCATCTCTCTTGGTCGTCCCAGTGCACTAGCCCCAAGCATCCAGTATTGTGCATCGAACCTGGACTGGTGACTCGTTTCATACATGATATTATACATGTTTCAATGTCATTCTCCCAAATCTTCCCACCCTCTCCCTCTCCCACAGAGTCCATAAGACTGATCTATGCATCAGTGTCTCTTTTGCTGTCTTGTACACCGGGTTATTGTTACCATCTTCCTAAATTCCATATATATGCGTTAGTATACTGTATTTATGTTTTTCCTTCTGGCTTACTTCACTCTGTATAATAGGCTCCAGTTTCATCCACCTCATTAGAACTGATTCAAATGTATTCTTTTTAATGGCTGAGTAATACTCCATTGTGTATATGTACCAAAGCTTTCTTATCCATTCATCTGCTGATGGACATCTAGGTTGCTTCCATGTCCTGGCTATTATAAACAGTGCTTTTTCTGTAGTAGGGCACATGCATTGGAGTGTTTTAAGAACATCCCAGATGATTCTAACATGCATCCAATTTTTGAGACCCACTACTTGTCTGGGGCAGTGAGTCTCAAACTTTAATATACTTATAAATTACCTAGAGATCTCATTAAACTCTTGCTTTTGATTAGTAGACATGAGTGCACCTGAGATTCTGCATTTGTAACAAACTCCCAGGTGATGAAGGACCACACTTTACAGAAACTTGGTTCCACCTATATAGTGTTTAAAAATGAAATTATATAGATATATGTGGATTTTTAGTTTTAGCTATTTTCAAATTATTTATAGATTTATACTGATTTCATCATTGTATGATATTTCACTTTCTGATATTCACATCACCTTGGTATTTTCTAATTTTTCAAACTTTACCAGTATTATGGATTTGAAATTATATTGTTTTAATTGAAAGCTTCCTAACTATTAATGAATTTCTACTTCTTGTCAAATAATTAAACTTTTACATTTATTTTTTTATGAATTTTCTCTTTGTATCTTTATCCATTTTTATTAGTCTATTCTTTTTTTATTTCTTTTTTTACTTATTAAACTGTTGAAAATTTCAGTGTCAGGATATCAGTATTTTTTATTTGCTTACATTTATTATAGTACCTTCTACAGATTTGTGGCTTCACTTGAATGTTTTATGGTGTCTCACATTTGCATAAGTATGTATGTTTTTATGTCTTCAGTTCAGTCAGTCAGTCATGTCCGACTCTTTGTGACCCCATGAACTGCAGCACGCCAACCTTTCCTGTCCATCACAAACTCCCGAAGCTTGCATAAACTGCTGTCCATTGAGTCAGTGATGTAATACAACCATCTTATCCTCTGTCATCTCCTTCTCCTCCTGCCCTCAATCTTTCTTATCATCAGAGTATTTTCCAGTGAGTCAGTTCTTTGCATCAGGTTGCCAGAGGACTCGAGTTTCAGCTTCAGCATCAGTCCTTCCAATGAACACCTAGGACTGATTTCCTTTAGGATGGACTTGTTGGATCTCTTTGCAGTCCAAGGGACTCTCAAGAGTCTTCTCCAACACCACAGTTCAATAGAATCAATTCTTAGGCTCTCAGCTTTCATTATAGTCCAACTCTCACATGCATATATGACTGCTTCAAAAACCATAGCTTTGAGTAGGAGGACCTTTGTTAGCAAAGTAATTTCTCTGCTTTTTAATATGCTATCTAGGTTGGTCATAACTTTTCTTCCAAGGAGCAAGCGTTTTTAATTTCATGGCTGAAATCACAATCTGCAGTGATTTTGGAGCCCAAGAAAATAAAGTCTGTCAATATTTCCATTGTTTCCCTATATATTTGCCATGAACTGAGGGGCCCAGATGCCATTATCTTCATTTTCTGATTGTTGTTCTTTAAGCCAACTTTTTCACTCTCCTCTTTCATTTCATCAAGAGGATCTTTACTTCTTCACTTTCTGCCATAAGGTTATTGTCATCTGTATATCTGAGGTCTTTTATGTCTTACTCCTTTCCAATTTCAATATATATAATTCTAAACATTTAAATATTTAGATTTTAATATTTAGGCATTAATATTTAGGCTGTCCATCTTACTTTTGTGCATAATATGAGGTCAAAATCTGTTTTATGTTTTTTCTCATGTAGCCATTGTCCTAGCACCACTGATTAAATGGTATGTTCTTTTGCTCTGAGCTATAATCTCTATTATCATATTCAAAACTTCTGTGTGTGCTCTGTGCGTGTTATATGCTTTGTTTGTATCAGTTTCATTCTGGTCTGTTTTTTTCTGCCAGAGTTTTATAACTTCTCTTGGGAGTGTGATGGAATAAATTCCTCTCTTTATTTTTTCTTAGTCAAGATTATCTTGGCTACTTTTCATTCTTTACCTTTCAATATTAATAATAGGTTAATCTTATTGAATTACCTGAATAAAAGTAGAAGTTTTAATATATGATTGTATCAAATTTTCAATTTATTGTGGAAAGGATTAGCATTTTTTGTAGTTGAACTGAATTCTCATCAATTTCAATATATATAATTTCTTCTGAATATTCTATAAAGGCCATTATATTATATATGGTTAGTGACTCTTTTTTGGATCTTTGTTTCCAATACTTACACTTCTAACTTATTTCCTAATCTGACTAAACTGGCTAGGTATACTGTAAAATGTATAATATAAAATGTATAATGTATACAGTATAATGTAAAATAGAATAAAAATGAGCTTCTTTATCATATTTCAGTTTTAATGAAAGATGTCTATAACACTTAACACTTAATTGTCTATAACAATTAAAGATAATCATTTGTGAATTTTTAGTAGATCCTTTTAGTCATATTGTACAAGAAAGTTTCTATTCCTTGTTTGTAACTTTTTTGTTATAAATTATATTGTTTTTCTTATATAATTTGTTCTCTATTTCTACTGACATATAATATATACTTTTTCAGTCTGTTTCTGTGAAGTATTAAGTTGATAAATTTTTGAATAGTATTCTCTTGGAACAAGGCAAGCTTTTTTATGTATGCATTTCTGGATTCGCTTGGTAGATTCAGTATTTTAATTTAAAATGTTCTATGTTCATAAGTGAAATTACATTTCTTGTACAGTCCATGTCCATATTTAATATCATTTTATATCAGTTTCATAAAATGAATTGGTGTTTTCTTCCTTTTGTTTTCAGGAATAGGCTTATAAGATAATTATTTCCTTGCATTTTGTTTCTTTAATCTTCTTTTGAGTGGGTTATAAGATATAGAGATTAGAATTCCTTAGATATAGGTTGAATTCTTCTATAACACTGTCTGGGCATATTTTTTATTTGTTACTCATAGGACATCCAAATAAGTTGTTTCTATAGGCAGACCACAGTCTCTAAAAACTTGTTCTCCGCTAACCTGTTTTTCTGCCATCTTCAATATGTGATTTCCAATTTCCAAAATCATGTGCATCAAGCTGCGTAGGGGGAAACTACATGGAGAATCATTCATGGGAATTTTTTGAGGGTGCAAGCCTAGAAGTAGCACACATCATGTCTGCTCACATTCTGCTGCTTAAAACCCAGCAGATTAGGGTTAGGGGATTAGGATAATCTGAGAGACAGAATCTAGTCATGGCCAAGAGGAGAACATGGATTTGTTGATCAATTAGCAGCCTTGCTACACCCAGAGAGGAACAGATTATGTGTCTGTTCTTTAGTACAAAAGTTTGCTTTTTTTCTTTAATATTTTTTTTAATCTTCCTTTTTTAAAAAGTACCATTCAGTAGAAAGCATAAAACTCAGTTCCTTAAGTTGCCATTTGAGTATTACAGCTCTCAGACTGATAGAAACAGTTTGACATTATAGCCATAACTCAATTCTCCTGACTCCCAACCAAAAGCAGGATGTTATATACATAATAAATCTTCTCATCAACTGGTGACTCTGCTGTCATTCAGTATGTATTTTCTTTGATAAAATAATGAACTAGCAAAAATCAGCCATAATCAGTGCTGTTTTTGCAATATGTTCGAAAGGCAGGTGTCATCTCATCTCTGGAGATTAAAAACAAATCAGAGATAAATGTGGCAAAAAAAGAGAAACCAGGGCAGAAAATATGTGGGTTTAAGTGTTTAGTGAAACGGGAAGAGAAGGACTCTTATGTTACTCATCAACTGAGAAGCATATTTCCATCTGTTTATACTAACACATTGATTCGGATGCATACACTGTGACTGCTGTAATGCACACAAACTCACAAAAATTTGCTTAGGTAAAAACACTTGATGTACTCTTCGTATTATGGTGGAAAAGGCAAATATAAAATTGATCAATGGGATTTTCAAATAGCAGAAAATAGTCTCTCTCTTTTTTTTTTCCCTTCGGTTCAGTTCATTTGCTCAGTTGTGTCCTACTATTTGTGATCCCATTGACTGCAACACTCCAGGCTTCCCTGTCCATCACCAATTCCCGGAGCTTGCTCAAATTCATGTCCATCGAGTCAAAAGTGTTATTCAGCTATTCTTTGCATTCCTGGAATTCAACAAGAACTTATTTTGTCCCATTATCTTGTGAACACTCAGTGAGGGAAGTCGCTCAGTCATGTCCGATCCTTGTGACCCCATGAACTGTAGCCTGCCAGGCTCCTCCTCCCAGGAGGAGGATTTTCTAGGCAAGAATATTGGAGCAGGTTGCCATTTCCTTCTCCAGGGGATCTTCCCGATCCAGGGATCGAACCTGGGTCTCCTGCACTGCAGGCAGTCTCGTTACCATCTGAACCACCAGGGAAGTAAACATTCAGGGGAAACATAATAAATAATCATTTGCCCAGGTACTTTACTGTGTTCACAGTCTTTTACTTGGATGTGTTTCTTCATGTACAAATGTATAGATTTCTTCAGTGGCTCAGAGGTAAAAATCCACCTTCAGTCCACTAGACGCAGGAAATGTGGGTTTGATCCATGGTTTGGGCAATGATCGCCTAGAGGATAGAATGGCAATCTACTCCAGTATTCTTGCCTGGAGAATCCCATGGACAGAAGAGCCTGGCAGGCTACTTTCCATGGGGTCGCAAAGAGTCAGACAACTGAAGTGACTAAGCAGGCATGTATACATATAAAGTGCAACATAAAGTCAAAGAACAAAGCAGTTGAAAATCCTTAGAGCATATTTGACACAAGAATTCACCCAAATGTAGTAATCTCTTGTCTAATCCTACTGCTCTTCCATATTCTCTTAGAATTTTTTGATGACTGGGAATTTATATTCTTATAAATATTCTCTTTCATTGTAAGGACATTCTTGGTTAAGATAATTCACTATAATGATGTAAAAGCTACCACTATCCTGTCTACAAGAACAACCTAGAATAAATCCATAAATCCATTCAAAATTTTTTCCTTCTTTCCATTCCTTAACTTTATGTAAACATCCCTAGCTCCTTCAGCTGTGTCTTTATAAGGTATTAAGTTTGGTGCACTTTGAACCAGAGATCAAATTGCCAACAACTGTTGGATCATCGAAACAGTAAGAGAGATCATGGCATCTTGTCCCATCACTTCATGGCAAATAGATGGGAAAACAGTGGAAACAGTGGGAGACTGTATTTTTTTTTTGGGGGGGGGCTCTAAAATCACTGCAGATGGTGACTGCAGCCATGAAATTAAAAGATGCTTACTCCTTGGAAGGAAAGTTATGACCAACTTAGACAGCATATTAAAAAGCAGAGACATTACTTTGCTAATAAAAGTCCACCTAGTCAAAGCTGTGGTTTTTCCAGTAGTCATGTATGGATGTGAGAGTTTTACTATAAGGAAAGCTGAGTGCTGAAGAATTGATGGTTTTGGACTGTGGTGTTGGAGAAGACTCTTGAGAGTTCCTTGGACTGCAAGGAGATCCAGCCAGTCTATCCTAAAGAAAATCGGTCCTGAATATTCACTGGAAGGACTGATGCTGAAGCTGAAACTCCAATTCTTTGACCACCTGATGCAAAGAACTGACTCATTGGAAAAGACCCTGATGCTGGGAAATATCGAAGGCAGGATGAGAAGGGGATGACAGAGGATGAGATGCTTGGATGGCATCACTGACTCAATGGACATGAATCTGAGTAAACTCCAGGAGTTGGTGATGGACAGGGAAGCCTGGAGTGCTGCAGTCCATGGGGTTGCAAAGAGTCAGACACAACTGAAAAACTGAACTGAACTGATGCAAACATAATTTCTGTTTTGGACCATGAATTTTAAATCATTTTAACTGGGCTCAAACACATCTTTATTAAGCAAAATAGTAAACATTACAATCAACATATTTTTGCCAACAAGAAATAAGTTTGTTTATTTCTGTAGCATAAAAATCCATGCTTCAGGATTCAGTGAATACTTGGAAAGCATTATCTGTGTCCTGCCAGTTGTGGAAGCATTTTCTTTGCAAAACGTTGTCGAGATGCTTTAAGAAGTGGTAGTCATTTGGTGAGAGGTCGAGTGAATATGGCAGAAGAGGTAAAACTTTGTAGCCCAATTAGTTCAACTTTTGAAGCATTGGTTATGTGACATGCATTTGGGCATTCATTTTGCTGAGTATACTTCTCAGATGTAATGGTTTCTCTGGGATTCAGAAAGATATAGTGGATTGGGCTGCCAGCAGCCCACCAAATGTGACCAGGACCCTTTCTTATTACAAGTTTGGCTTTGGGACGTGCTTTGGTGGTGCTTCTCAATCCAACCACTAAGCTGGTCCTCACCAGTGTCAGATGTCCACTTTTCATAGCACGATCGATAAATTGTTCATTGTTGTCATGTAGAAAAGAAGACACATCAAAACAACTTTTTTTTCCTTTTTTGATCAGCTTGTGAGACATTCACTTGTTGAGATTTTTCACCTTTTCAATTTGCTTCAAATGCCAAATGACCATAGAATGGTTGATGTTGAGTTCGTTGGCAACTTCTGATGTAATTGTTAGAGGATGAGCTCTGATTGCTCTCAGTTGGCTGTTGATAACTTCTGATGGCCAACCACTGTGCTCCTCATGTTCAAGGCTCTTGTCTACTTTGCAAAACTTCTTGAACCACCACTGCACTGTACCTTTGTTGGCAGTTCCGGGTCCAAAATGTTGTTGATGTTTCAAGTTGTCTCCACTTCTTTAGGGCCCATTTTGAATTTGAATAAGAAAATCACTCAAATTTCCTTTTTGTCTAACATCAATTCTGTAATCTAAAATAAATTTAAAACAAGCAGCAAGTAATAAGTTATTAGAAAAAATACATAGAGCAAGAAATGGACATTAAAATAATGTGTAACATAACATTTATTTAAGAATGTGTTCCATTCCAATATAAAACAGCAAAATTCAACAGTGCAAAATTGCAATTACATTTGCACCAACCTAATATTGTTATAATTATATTAATATTATTGTATTTATACAATGTATATTTATACATATTAAATTCATACATATTATATACATTATATTTATAAATGTTACATTATATTTATAATTAATATTATTATAATAATATAATATTATAGTGTTGCCCTGGTATCTCAGATGTTAAGGAATCTGCTTGAAATGCAAGAGACCTGGGTTTGATCCCTGGCATGACTAACAGTTTTCACTTTTTATAGGGTCTGTGCACTTTACCATTCTGACCAACCTCTAATTGAAAATAATGTATCAGTTTGTCACTCTTAAATTGTAATTACTATGACTAAGCACGTGACCCCTGATATGGTTTTATCGATAAACATCCAAGGTGTTGAAAATTGAGGAAAGGAAAGACCCAGACACAGATCCCCATGCCTTTCTCTAACATTCTTCCTTCATACTTGAATCTGCCCACCAACATTGGTAATATTCTTCCTGGCTGTGCAGACTTCTTGTCCATGCTTCTCCATTCTACTGCTTAAACTATCATGAACAGCTGTCAAATGAATTCAATATACACTCAATACATTCATAGAATTCCCTTTATCTACTATGCTATTCAATCTACCCAGAAATCTACTCTACAATGAGGAATGTTTGCTGTGTTCTGTGCTTTGTCAATGAGTGATGTCCAACTCTTTACAACCCCATGAACTGTATGTAGTCCATCAGGCTCCCCTGGTATGGGATTTCCCAGGCAAGGATACTGGAATAGGTTGACATTTCCTTCTCCAGGGGATCTTCCCAACCCAGGAATTGAACCCGGGTCTCCTGCCTTGGCAGGTAGATTCTTTACCACTGAGCAACCTGGTGAGCTAAGGCATTTAGAACTGGTAAAAACATTTAATATTTTCTGAACACTAACTGTGTACTAAGTATGATCCTTTAGGATACTCAGAGAGTATATGAAATAGTTCCTCTATTCATATGAGTTCTCCAGAAATCTGTAGCAAAGATATACATAAATTGAATATGTGTATATGTATGTGTATGTGTATTTTGTAATGTAATTATGTGTCTTACAATTAGATTTGCCCCTTTACTACCACATTCTATCATTAGCAAAATTACATAATTAAGTTACAAAATACACACAATCCAATTGAACATTTATCAACTATATGACAAATACACATGCATATATATATTTGTAAAATACATATATACACATATAATATATATGTATATAATATGTACATATGATGTATATAGCTCATTGATGATACAGTTTATATATTCTCCTCAAAAATAGTGAGCCAACAAAAATCGCTCAAAAATAGCCAACAAATTTCACTATTTATATGGATTTTTTATATTGTTTTATCATGATTTATAAGGAATTACCTATGAATACTTTCACTATGACTGATGAAAATGTCCATTAGAATAGCAACTCGATACAAGACATTATACAATGTTTACTCTACTTGATGGAAATGAATGAGTTAAAGAGACAACTACATTTTTAAAGCCAGAAGAATTATGAGTATCTGAAATTTCCAGAGTTCTTGTGATTCATATTTAAATGTAAGTCCCAAAAGCTAGCCCCAGTATAAAACAGTTTCTGGCAAGAGACGGACTTTTTTCCAATGAATAATTTAAAATGGAACTTTTTCCATGTGAACTGTCTTGTATCTTGGCAATAGGCAGAGTATTTCAATAATTTATACAATTTTGAATATAATATAGTTAATGCTATAAAAGCAATTTCTTTGATATTGAATTATAAGAGAATGCACTTAGGCCACTGTGACTAATGATCTAGGGGACAGCAAAATAACAAATTACCTTTTAACCCAATTTTAGAGAGAATCTGTGCATATAACCATAAGACTGCACTGAGATATCTTGGCATATAATTATACAACATTTGGTTGTTACATTATAAGCACAAATAAAACATTCTCTTTGAGAAAATCAGATGAAGAAACATGATTTAAAAGTATATAATTTGGGGAGGAGCAAAATATCAAAGTGAATCATGATTTTATTATTTAAATTTCTGAATAAGAGCTGTTCTCAGAATATTTCCTAAGGCGAAACTCTAGTTATTCTGGAGATGTCATCATAGTTATTCCATGACAGGTGAGCAACCACACATTAGTGTGATAATGCACAGCTTTTATGAGAAATCAAGCAATGTAATGTGAAAATGAGTCTTTCAAGTAAAATGAACAGTCTAGAGGCTTGCCAGAATGCAAGGCATTGATAGCAAATTGTGACTCTATGACTGCATTAAGACTATAAAAGGCTTGCAGTGGATGGTAAGGATTTTGTATACACAGAAACCTGCAGGCACTGTTTATTGTCATAGACCATGTAGATTTCTACATATAATTTTCAAGCACATGATGACCAAGTGTCTCCAGTAAGTTGCAAATTTTTCTAAATCCCAGAATGGACCATTTGAGTCCGTGCTAAGGTAAGTCCACAGTTATTTTGATGAATGTGTGGCACAAAATAATAGAATAGCTCATATCTAAAAGTCTGGCAAACCTGCACTTCCATTTCTAAAAGAAAATTTTGAGTGGTATCTGCTTTCTTTAGACTGGTGCTTTCCAGTGTACATTTTTTTTTTAACCTAACAAAAGGAAAAAATGTAGATGTTTCAATCTAATAGATGATTTGGTGTTTTTCTTCCTCATTCTTTATTTTTTCCACATTCTTTTAAATAAGTGTGTACTACCTTTAATGCAGTGCTAATGGTAAAGAACTCACCTGCCAATGCAAGAAACAAGAGGCATGGGCTGGAGAGGGAAATGGTAACTCATTCCAGTATTCTTGCGTGGAGAATCCCATGGACAGGGGAAACTGGTGGGCTACAGTCCATAGCGTCGCTAGATAGAGTCAGACATGACAGAGCACGCACCTTTATAAATAGGAAAATACATATTAGGTACAAACAACAGATAAATCAAAGTACTTCAGAGAAGCTGTTTTGTTTTGTTTTGTTTTTCGGTTTGTTTTTTTCCTGATTGCACCGACAAGACACATCTTTTCTGCAAATGCAGGAAACAGCATAGCATAACAGACTTTAGATATAAAAATCTACTAAAACACAATTATGAAAACCGGAGCCTCACAAAAGGAACTCATATTGAACTGGAATAGATTTACCTCATGAAATCCAGAGCCAGGTGTTTCAATATAACTCTATGAGTCCAAGGATAGACATTGGACTCTCTGGCGTTTCAAAAAATGCTAAAGCAAGCTTTTCACTGTGGGAAATATTTGCAAAGAAGACAGCTGGGTTCTAGCATGACACAGCTGGGCCGTTTCCTCTGGTTTATGGAGATAGTTCATTGCCAAAGACGAGGCAAGCAAAGTTCATCCAGGCCATTCCAGAGGGCATTTGCTGGCACGTTGTTAGCAGAACAATGGAGCTGGCCACCAGGTTTATGCAAATAGCGACCATACAGAAGGGAGGTGCCTGCTTTCCTTAAGAGAAATTCCTGGAACAGAAACCATTGGCTCACTGGGTTGGATTCTTTAAAGTTCTTAAAGTATACTGCCAAAATGTTTCCAGGAAAAAAATTCATTATTAATTCTTAATAAAATGCCATCATCACTGAAGATTTTAAAGATATATAGTTGGTTTCTTAAGAAATCTTCCTCAGGAATGGATACCTACATTGTGTGCTGTAAGGCTTTTCAGTTGTGATATTTTTCCTACGTATTTTGTAACTATTTTCTACTGGGGAGAAGAGTGAGTTACAAAGTCATTGTAGATTCCCTGTGATATACAACACTGCTGTAAGTGTGCTCCAGCCTTCCTGCTGCTGCTGCCTGAGGGAGTAGTTGTTATTATGGTCCTGATTTTAAGTAATATTTTATATCTTTGAACCATCCCAGTAAGTGAAGCTGAAGCTAGCCTGAGGTACAGCAGGGATTTGAACTCTGGTATATAAACATTCATGTGTATGTTTATAGGCCAGCTCTTGATCCTCTAGCCAAAATGAAGCAAAAATAAAATCTTTATGCCTAAAATATTAAAAATCTTGTATAATAATGTTATCTTTCTACTTTAAGAATGTTTATTCAGCAGGTGAGGAACTTGCCTTCAACCGAAAAATCTGAAATCTTTAAATATTAAGCTAACAAAACCTATCCTTTCTAAACCAGTGACCTTTCTTTAGTCTTTTATCACATTTAATTATCATGTAGGCTAAGCTGTCTTAATATAACATATGTGCATATATGTGTATTTACATATATGTATGTATATATAATCTATATAATTTATAATATATAAATATATCACCATACCACTAATAATTACTATTATATTTAACAATTATTTGATAATTATTATAATATATTATTAATATATATTATCTATACAATATATATTATATAGATAATATATATATCTAGAGAGAGAGATTTGCCACTGCAATCTACCTAGCAAACACCGATGGCTTTCCTCAACAAGAAAATCTGTCTTAAAATTTATAGATTACTTACTTATAACCCACATATTAGGTAGTCAAGCAAAGATGGAGAGAAAGGAAAGAGAGAAGGAAGATATTTCCACTTGATGTTTTCCATAATTCCATATCCTTTAGGGTTTATCATTTTCAGATGATCACTTTCTTCTTTCCATTGTTGATCATCTTGATCCCTATGACATGAACCAATAACACAGTGGGGGAAAAGTTACTCATAGCACCTTTCTATCTGAGTGCAAGCTATTAAGACATTGTCTCTTCTTATTGAGATAAGTTGTTGGTATCTTGTAAATCAGTTACCAAAATCTGTAGAGGAGTTTGGAGCTCACTCCAAACCATCAGTTTAGGATCTCTTGAGTTGTGCCCTCCCTCTCCTCCCCAGGATTCTAAAAGTCTTACCAGATCATCCTGAAACATAGGACACTACTGTTTTAACCATCAAATTTCACTCAAATGTCATCTGTTTCATAAAGCCTTTCTTAAGATCAATATCCCCTCCAATTCTGACTCCACAGGCAGAGTTTGATTTACTACTTTTGTGTCCCAAACACCTTGCTGTACAGAATCTACTTTATAGGATTTATTACTCCATAATATAATTAATAGTGTTAGATCTTTCTAACTCTTTAGACATGGATTCCTTAAGATTAATCTCCCTAAGTCAAAGTGGTTCTTGATGAATACTTGTTGAATGAATGTATGAGTGGATTAAAATAGGTCACTTGCCTGTTCTAAAATTTTATGTAGCTGATCCCCTGAAGGACACAGTAGATTGAGAAAATTTTATACATAGGTTTTATAAAAAAGGAGAAACACTAAGTTAAGCAACATGATTCAGTTTCAACTGCAGTCTGAAAGATGCATTTTTTTTTTCAAACATGTTCTTGCCCCCCAAAGAAGTTCTGGCATATTCCATCAGTAGGTAAAACACAAATCTGGCAAGTTTGCATTTACAAGTCACGCTTAGCTATTATTGTCCTCCTATCAGTGATGGGATGAGGGGAGAAACCATAGAAATCTCGGAAATGTCATAAACTATAAAAAGTGAGTTTGTAGTCTATGAGCTGGAGAAAACAATATTGCTAGTTAGATGCAGGCCAGGAAGCCATCAAGCACCCACCAGCAAGCCAATTTAGGCCAAAAAAAAAAAAAAATCATGAAACGATTTCTTCTCTCAGTTTGAGAACAGCACCTTTTCCAGGAGGTTTGTTATATAACGAAGATCTGCTTTCACTTTCTGGGGGCTGGCCAAGACTGACAAGGGAAGTGCCAGCCTAGGAAAAGAAAGACTGTTCTTTTGATATTGCCAGCCATTACCAGATATGGGAGTGCAAAAAAAGCCAATTCTCCGAAGATTTATAGTTATGTCTAGCTTGTTGACTCAAGCAGTTTGGAAAATCTTCAGAGATATAGTTTATTCGAACTAACTCAGACTCCAAGTCTATGGAGAGGGGGAAAAAAAAAACAGAAATAATATGTACACACTCTTCAAGTCAAATAATTTTGACCTTAAATTTACATAGCTTCTCAAGTGAAAAAAAAAAATAATGCACTAACCAAAATACATACTCCTGCTTAAGATGTGACAGTTCATTCTGTTGAAAATACATTTATGATTATTGTTCAATTATTTCTCTTGGCTTGCATGGCAAAAACTCTAGTAAGCAATACAGTAGGGAGCTACCATGATTTTATGTAAGTTAAAAGAAGTATTGAATCCCCAATCTCAGAGAATCCTTGAAAAAAGTCACATAGGACCCTTGGCACTATAATTACATTTTCACTGTATCCTCAGAATTTATATTATATCATACTTGCAATGGTATGAAATTATATGGGAAAGCATCATTATGAAGCCAAAGAAATATTAGCTCGCACATAAAAACAATAAAACAAATATTGTTGAGTATCCTGTATGTGTCAGACTCTTTTCTAGATACTTGTGCCCAGACTGTTGCTATGATAAGTACTCAACTGATGTTTTTCAACAATCTTCCAGTGTTTGTGGGGCAGATTAAATACATAGTTCATTCACCATTTAGCCCTGGCAGCCTAAAGAAGCTCTCCTAATGGATTTGTATGTACTGTGGTCTTTCATGGACTCTTACAACTTAAGAACTTGATGAAGCATTTAATTGATTCTAGTGAGCCAGTGCAACTGTCTAGATCCAAATAATCCTTGTCTTGCATTTATTTAAAGTTACAGTAGCCATCAGGCTTCCCAGGTGGTGCTAGTGGAAAAGAAGCTGCCTGGCAATGCAGGAGACATAAGAGATATGGGTTCTATCCCTGGATCAGGAAGATTCCCTGGAAGAGGGCATGGCAACCCACTCCAGTGTTATTGCCTGGAGAGTCACATGGACAGAGAAGCCTAGTGCACTACAGTCCATGGGTCACAAAGAGTCAGATATGACTGAAGGACTCAGCACACATGTACGCAAGATCACCATCAAATACATTCTCTAGGGACTTTCATTGTTATGTGTAACACAACCTCACATCTCATGCAACTTATTATAGATGGGAACTCTGTTTATTATTTCTGAAAATCATCTGCACAGACTTTAAAAAAACATTTTCCACCAGCTTCCATCCCATTAGGAAGCAGGCTGGAGCACATGGACACTGCTAGGCTCCTCCATTATGACTTCCTCACACCAGGGCCTGGCCACAGTCCCTGCACAGACTTTTCATATAAAATAAAACAGTGTGCTCATATGATTCCTGTGATGTACACATTTGTCACCCTTATTTTGACTTCTCAAAATTTTAATGATCATGTTCCAGACTACAAGATGAGCTGCTTGAAGAAATGTAAGTTAAATCTGTGAAGGCTGCTTGTTAAAGAAACAAAAACCTTATTTTTTTTAATACAGTTTAGAAATTATGTACAAGTTCTAAAAAGTTTTAAAAAGCAACCATGAGGACACTCAAAAACTATTGCCTCTCATAGTTCAAATAGTAGGGAATAATCCCAGGTGGCCTGGTTGTGTGGAAATCATTAGCATTTGGTTTAGGTATGTATTCTAAGATTTTCCTTACTGATAATACTCCATACTCTGTCTAAGGACACTGATAGATGGTTCCAAATGGAGAAGGCAGTTGGGACAAGTCATATAGCGTAATTTTTTATGAAAGTGAAACCAGTAAGAGATTTGAATTACTGTAATGAACCAAATAGGGCTTCCCTGGTGGCTCAGATGGTAAAGAATCCTGCTCAATGCAGGATACCCGGGTTCAATCTCTGGGTCAGGAAGAACCCCTGGAGAAGAGAATGGCTAACCACTCCTTATTTTTGCCTGGAAAATTCCATGGACAGAGGAGCCTGGTGGGCTACAGTCCATGGAGTTGCAAAGAGTCAGACACAACTGAGCGACTAGCACTTAACAAATCTAAATCTATAAATGCATCTAAATATGGATCATCCTCTCCCACCATGGCATCAACTGAATAGAAGTTGAAAACAGGGCAGTAAATACTAGTTGAAATTGAATCCTGTGAATGATTAATTAAAGGCAGAGTAGGTATTAATTCAAAGGTACAATAGTGATTCCTTCAAATGTATAACAATTTAAAGGTTATAATCATAATTTCCTGAAAGTTAGACAAGTATATATTTAAATGAATAGCTTATTCCTTTATTGCTCTGGTCCAGGTCATAGGTATTTAACTATTAATAATTCTACAGCAACCTGAAATACTCATTAAAATGTAATTATTTAGTGACTTAAAATTATTAAACTGATTGAACATGCTTCTTTTCAAACAATTGATTTTAAGTTAACATTTGTAAATAAAAATGTTAAAGGATTTCAAGATATGTTATATAGAAAAGATATAGATGTCTAGAATAGTCATTTTAACTCATTTTACTTTTTTCTATGCAAGTGCATAGAATATTGGACATATAAGACATGATGCTTTGTCATTTAGAAAGTTCAATGGCGTTCTTCCTAGATGTGCACATGTGCCATTTATACACAAACTGTTATCTGGACCCAGATGGTCTTACAACATCTGAAACATTACCATTCTTCTCTGTTCCTGCCACCCAGAGTAGAAACATCACCTTTCTCTTCCTTTATATCTTATCCCAATGGTCCCCAGATTCATCCCAAACCCTTCCTCAGTAACACATCCTATTTTGGAGGCAGAGCTAACCAATATCTCCATTTCTTTTGTCTTACATTGAGGTTATTAATAATTATTCTTTATTATAAATAGCACCACAATTAATAACTTTGTGCATAAACTATCCTTCATGGTTTGCTTTAAAAGAAATGAACACAAAATTAATCTCTGATGATTTTGAACCCTGAAGGCATACCTGTTTAGACATGTGTTCCTCATGTAAAATGAGAAAGGAAAACATGGTAAATATTTGTCTTCTCTTAGTTACGTATCTATCTTCCTCCCTATTTAAATTTTAAGTTTCTTGAGGTGAAGGATTATGTTAGGAAATTTTTGCATTTCCTGTGAGTCCAGAATTATTCCCTCCCTAATTCTCAGTAAAAGTTTGAAGTCTTGAACTGAATATTCAATGACTGAATGTTCAGCAAAGGAACACCTGCTTTTGCCTCCACAAGCTACAGTCCATGTGAGGATTTTCATTGGCTCTGTCTACACACAACATCTGTTGCCAACAGGTGATGCATTTTGAGAGAAGAGCCTTGCCAGAGGGATTTTTCTCTTACTAGCATCCTCTTTCCAGATGTTTCTTTACCATAGTATATCCTGAATTATGAAGCTCCAGAAGTTGGTTGCAATCACTGGACTGACACGTCACGCCTGGAATTCAATAGTATTCCCCCACCACAGAATTTTCCATAGTTAAATGTTAAATCTAAGTTTATTGCTAAGGGATTTGGCTGTTTTTCTGTGAAATTAAATATTGTGCTTAATATTAGTTTGCCACTACTTATGTTCACCACTTTAACTACAAGTACATGTGTAAAAATGAAAATAAACAATTTTAAGATCAAATAAAATCTGAGAAAATCATTTAATTTAGAGGCTAGAATGCATGTCTTATGGCACTCCATAACTTCTCTTAAATATTTATAGTCCAAAGTTGAATTAGTTATATGTTTGAAATAAATAAACTAGTCAGACTAAACTGATATCGCTGTACTACATAAAGAAGGAAAGTATCACATAACTTTTTCTTTGTTTAATAGTAGATATTGGTATATATGTATTTATATATACATATTTATGTATATATGTATACATAAATATGTATACATATTTATGTAAACATATGTATATATAAATACATATATACACATGCATGTGTATATTGTGGAGAAGGCACTGGTGACCCACACCAGTACTCTTGCCTGGAAATTCCCATGGACAGAGGAGCCTGGTAGGCTGCAGTCCATGGGGTCGCTAAGAGTCGGACACGACTGAGTGACTTCACTTTCACTTTTCACTTTCATGCATTGGAGAAGGAAATGGCAACCCACTCCAGTGTTCTTGCCTGGAGAATCCCAGGGATGGGGGAGCCTGGTGGGCTGCCGTCTATGGGGTCACACAGAGTCGGATATGACTGACTGACTTAGCAGCAGCAGCAGCATGTGTATATACCCGTGTATATCATAGTTTACTATATTAAACTGATACCTACATCCATCTATCCAAAGGATATTTTTTGTTTAATGCTGTAATTTTATTAAATCTTCAGTTCACCAGTAAGTCTTACACTTTTTTCTGTACTTTCTTCCTAAGGTATTTTAATATCTTTATTTCTGTTCTGTTTCAGTTAAGCTAAAAAGAGTCTTCTACTTGGAATGGTTTTTATTTTTTGCTTATTTGCTTAAGAAGAGCTCACTGAAGAATTTAATCATAATATGTTTTAAATGCCAATTAAAGTACGTCATTTAGAAACAGTTATAACAGTATATCACTTAAGAATAAACCTTTTCCTCAATCACATCACCAGTTATATATAGTCAAATACTTTGTGTTTGTAATCAAATCCTCCCAGATTTTCTTGTAGCAGAGTTTGGGTTCCATTAAAAAATCAAAGATGATATTCAAAGTATGAGTAATTTAATTTATCACTATGACAGACTATAGATACTGGTTTTCAAAATAGCTAGGAAAACACATCTCTTGCCAAAAGAAACCCTAAGAATGGAACAATGAGAAAAAATCCACTACAAAATTATGTTTTTATAATAGAGATCAGTATATTGAATTGCCATTTAGCTTAGACCTGAAGCTTCAACATACTATAATTTTTATATAGTAAACCAAAACTGGCACAGGGCATTCATATATACCATCAAAGTGATAAAGTTCGTAGAGAAATTTTAAGGCATGGGAAAGAGCAGTAGTGAAATTAAGTTCAAACACCAAATATATATTTTAAAGCATATAATAATATCTAACAATAATTCCAGGAACTTTTCTAAACCCTTAAACATATGTTAACTTATTAATTCTCACAGCAGCTACATGTGGTTTGTACTAATACAATCTCCAGCTTTCAGATGAAGAACTCAGGCTGATATAAGACAGCTAGTCTGCAGAGGATGCAGGATTCATATCCATACTGTTTAAGGATTAAATGTGATCATTTGCTGTTTGAGAGAATACCGACATCCTAGAAGTTAATTTAGGTATTTTTCCTATCCATCATTCCCAAAGTTTATTCCTCGGTCACTACTTCTCTGATATAAATGTTTCCATAGCTTAATACATCAGGAAAAAAAAATGCATCACAGTACTTCCCTTTTCACTATCATAGACCTACAGAGCATAACAAATGTTCCAAGAAATCTCAACATAAAGAGACCTATTTCAACCAATTTCCATTCCTTGCTGACAAGAAAATACATATTGAACATATCTTGCACAGCCTTTAGAATTTGTGTTCCTTAGAACATAAATGATCAGAAAGTCCAGTCCTGCTCTTTGGCAGATGAAAAAGTTGAGGCCCCAGTTGCCTTTGTGAACTTGAAAACATATATCCTAATTCTATGTTTTACCTCACTTAGTTCATAAATCAGCATATAGGTATAGCTGTCCTTTTATTTTAAATTTCTTCTAGATTTCCATTTTTCTTTAATCATTTCAACCAGAAAACCATCATTATAGTGAAGTATATAGATGGAACAGACAGATGACTATATTCTAGTTTACTTAGTACAAAAGTATTCACAATAACATTTGAACAACATATAAACTTTTGTTATTAAATATTTAATTTACCCTAAAATATTTTATAGCTAAATACTACAGAAATTTAAAACCAATCAAAGAGCGAAAAACAACAACAACAAAAAAAAAACCTCTGGGATAATCTTGAAGATCTAGGGAATCCATTGTTTAGGTGATGATCCTGAGCTATAAGTTCATTTCACCACCGTAGTTTGTTTGCATGATAACATGGAGTTAATCATATGTAGTTTAACAGACTGTTTTATATACATATTTTTTTCTGACCACTGCATGTTTTGCCATTTCAGTTCCTCCGAAGATTTATGACATCTCACACGATATGACCATCAATGAAGGAACCAATGTCACCCTTACTTGTTTGGCCACTGGGAAACCAGAGCCTTCCATTTCTTGGCGGCACATCTCTCCATCAGGTAAAACAGAAATGCATCAGTGTTGTTTGTGCTGTTCAGTATCATCCTGCAACCTCACTTGTTCAAAACTTAAGCGTCAGCTAATTTCTCATATCTTTTTCATGAGGTAGACAGGATGCATATTTTTATACTTATTTTTTACACCCAAATGTCTGCAGTTCACAGAAGTTAAATGAACATTTTCTGTCACAGCCCAGCGTAGACCCTAGGTCTCTTGATGCCTAGGCAAGGTTACTTTCACAGTAGTATACTGGATATTCACACATCAATAGACAAAAGGCTCAAATGGAAAATGTCACAAGAGAAATATCTTCATTTAAATGTGTAAGGCTTTTATTCAATCGGCATTCACATGTTAATAGGCCAGTGTGAACTGCTGAGGTAATCAGGGGAGAATGAAATTATACAAATTATGAGGTTGCTGGGTCTAATTTCAAACTGCAGTTCAGAATCAAGGATTTGGCAGTTAGCATTAAATTTTGACTGATGAGGAATCTAAAAACCCAAGAGTTAAGTAACTTGTAAAAGATCACATAGCTAGGTGAGATTAAGGAATATTACATGTTTATTAGTGTCTTGTGCTTTCGATACAGGGCACATACTCCTAAAGAGATTGTCAGTTTTAGGAAGCGAGGGGTAAACATCATCAAAACAAGTTCTATTTTCACAGAACAACTCTAAATGAGTCATCAGTTTGTATAAAATCTGAACATTTGAACAATACAGCTTTAAATGTACCATGGAAGTAAGAGTGGTACTTTTCGTGAATAGGACCCCGCCACATTTCAGATAGACAAAATTTGATTTTTATTTGTTTTGTATTTGGGGTAGAAATAACTTGAACAAGGTTAGTATGACGAAATCGCTTTTAAAGGAATCAGGAAGACATATTTTATAGAGATGTAGAAAAAGTACAATTAGAACATCTCTTCTGTCTGCTAATGCTTTCTTTAATTTCACTTATCCTTAGGTGTCTTTCAATTCCCTCATTTAGGCAGTAGGTCTAATGAGACTTCCTCACATCATACATTTAGTATTACTATTAATGTGAGAAAAAAATCAATGTAACAGCAATATATGCTTATATAATATGCATTACGGCCCCTGTAATATTTCTGAAGCATGAGTGTGCTCTTGACTGCCAACATTTTCCTCTCTAGAGTGGCTAAGAATCATAAAACTGACACGTGAGCCCTGAATTAGTGGAAGGACTCTCCATGGAGTGTGAGACAAACCCAGGACTAGCAATTAGAATGCATGTGCTCCAATCTCACCTTCCTTATTCATCAGTTCAGTAAATCCTCATGCAAATCTCTTAGCCTCAGTTAGCTGGTTTCCTACTTTCCAAAAATCAAATGATAAAAATCTCTGGCTATTGTGAGACTCAGAAAAGATAATACTTATAAATGTGCTTTAAAAAGTATAAGATGATATGCAAATGTAAGGCTGATTCTTAATCATCTTTCCGGATTTAAATCTGATATGAAAATATAATTTTTTCTAAGAATGAAGCACATAATCTCCACATTCATGCAATTTAAGATTAATATTTTGGATTTAACTCTTCTTCTTTGTTGCACTTGTTATTATGCATATTCTTTTTGTAAGTGCTTAGATATATTTTAGTTTAATTAAATACCATGAATGTTGGTTAGTGAAGTTATTAGAATAACGATAATGGATAACATTTTGAAGCCGAAAGAAGACAGATTGGGTTATAAGTTAAACTGTACATAGTTTTTCTGATCCTACCATACAGAGCAAATGAGTAAAATTAGCATAACTATTAACTGTTATTTAATGAATAGCTACACATAGCTGATATTTTTATAAATGCTTCCAATAATTGCAAACTGTAATTTATTAGTAATCTAAATTTCAATGCTCAGCAACATGGAGTTCCTGCTTTAAGTAACATGTCATCATTCTATTACCTTTCTTCAATTTATATATTTATATTTGAAAGCAAAATTATAAACTTCATTAATCTATTTTTTAAGGTAATCAATATTTTGCACATTCTCCTCTGTTCTTTTTCTGTATCACAAAAGGAAATGTGTCTCAAACAACCATCACCAAGTGAACAGTGTTTAGTGTTAGAAGTGGATACAGATAGATTTCCTGTCAGTATGAAAAACAATGACTAATTTTTGTACATATATGATTTGTTTATTCTACTAGTACTGTTAGTAAGTCTTACCAATTCATTTATGGTCTATTCTGTTTTTAAAATCATTAAAAAGAAAAATGACTCATCACAAGAAGGCAGCTTCCTCCTTATCTGTGGAAAAGTTGGGTTGTGGATTCAGCCATATCACAGACATTGCCTGAACAATTGAAGTTGCCATTCCACTTGTTAGTTCAAACAACTTAGTGTACTAGCCCCAAAATATCTTTCTTGAAAAGTTTCTGGACTTATGAGCTTATTAGAGTTACTTATAGTCAGGATTTCTTCCTTTCTATTTTTTTTCTTTCTATATGTAGCAATTTCTTTCAAATTCATCTTTGAAGTGTTTGGGATTAGCAGATGTAAACTATTATATATAAGATGGATAAACAAGATCCTACTGTATAGCACAAGGAGCTATATTCAATATCCTATGATAAACCATAATGGAAAAGAATATGAAAAAGAACATATACATATATATGTATTCTCATATATATATGAGAATATATATGTATATATATAAGAATATATACATATATATGTATATGTATGCATGTATATGTATATACATATATATATGTATATGTATGCATACAACTGAATCACTTTGTTGTACAGCAGGAATTAAACACAATATTATATACAATATTATAAATCAACTATGCTTCACTAAAATTTAAAAAAATACAGTAAGAAAAAGAAAGTGTTAATAGAAATAATGCAAAGTCTACTCTCTGTCCTTTACTCAGTTTCATCCATCATTTTCCTTCTTTGAGTCAACATTTTCTGTGTGTAGGGTATGCAGAAATATTTTTTTTCATTAAATTATTTGAAAAGAGAACACCTTGTATACATCAGGCCCTTTTCTCTCTATTTATTTCAGTGTGAATTTCTGAAGAACATTTTATTGTGTAACCAAAGTGCAATTTTTAACTTTTGTACCTTGAATATTGGCATTTTATGTTTATCTGATTACTATCCATGCTGCAGTTTTGTCAACTGATCAAATAGTGTCCTTTAGAGAATTCTTTTTCTTTTAGTACAGAATCCAAATGTTGTATTCAGTTATCATACCACTTTGCTGCTGCTAAGTCACTTCAGTCGTGTCCGACTCTATGCGACCCCATAGACAGCAGCCCACCAGGCTCCCCCGTCCCTGGAATTCTCCAGGCAAGAACACTGGAGTGGGTTGCCATTTCCTTCTCCAATGCATGAAAGTGAAAAGTGAAAGTGAAGTCACTCAGTCGTGTCCGACCCTCAGCGACCCCATGGACTTCAGCCCTCCAGGCTCCTCCGTCCATGGGATTTTCCAAGCAAGAGTACTGGAGTAGGGTGCCATTGCCTTCTCCGATCATACCACTTTAGCCCTCTTTAGTCTGGGGACTAATTCCTTGGTTATTCTTCATCTTCCTTGACATTTTTCTTTTCTTTTTTTTTAAAAAACAGAATATTTCTCATGTTGAGTTTGACCCCTGTTTCCTCATGACTAGAGTCTAGTTGTATCCACCTGGGATTAAACAAGTGAAGTTGTAACTTCTCAGGAATGATATCTGAAGGTACAGGATATCCAACCCTGTTTCTGAAATTGAGGGATCTCTTTATACAGTTCTTGAATGCTCTCAAATGCTGTGATTACCATGAAGCAAAACTCACTTAAAACTTTAGAGAACATAGGCAAGTTTACACAAGGCACTTGATTTTGAATAGAAAGACAAAATAAAATTCTTAATCACACATCATTGAATTGATAAATCTAGATCCAGTCAGAAAAAATAGAGAAACTTAAAAAGCCAAATTTTAAAATAGTAGATTATATATAACAAAAACGGAAGCATTCTGAAAGCCTTTATCAAATTCCCACTCACTTATTGCTGTTTATCTTAATCTCTGTTTCCCAGTTCATTCCTATTCTTTGATACCTGGAATCTCCAGAGATATTCTTACTTTACCCTGGTGATGTTTATAATCTAGTAAAGATATTCTTTTAGCTCAGAAGCTGAAATTTGAGCTAAATCCTGGACTGTGTATCTCAAACTCTTTTTCTTCTAATTTCTATATGACTATTGCCTTTTGAAAGAATGATCTTATCCTAATTTTCCATAGGCATTAACAGTATTGCCTAATTCAAGATAAAGACTATTCCTTTATTCTGTTATGTTTTTCCCCTCCTTTTATATTTGTCAGGTCCTTGTTACAGAGCACTTATAAAGGAAATCACAAACAAGTGGTCAGAGGTGTAAGAATAGAATCAGAAAGTCATGATTACAAGAAGCCAAAAGAGGAAAAATTTCCTGGAGCAGTGAATGGTGAACAGTATCAAGCAGGTCAAATAAGATCAGATCTTTGGGTTAGGTAGTTTGGTGATCATCATAGCAATTCAGTGACATAATGAGCCAGAAACTGAGTAATAGAAGAATAAAGAGCAAATAAGAAGTGAATAACTTAGCTATGGAGGTAAGCTATTCATCCAGTTAGTCAAGATTAAAATTTTGTTTTTCTACTTTTACTTTTTTTTTTTTTTGGCTAGGTTGTGCAGTCTTCTGACCAGGGATTGAACCCTGGACCATAGCAGTGAACGCACCAAGTCCCAATCACTGGACTGCCAGGGAACTTCCCATATTACTTTTTTTCTATTAGGAATATCTTTTGTCCCCCTATATAATTGTCAAACTTGCTCCTTCTTCAACTTTTAATGAAACTATTTCTAAGCATCTCAGGAAAATTTGGGTGCTTATTTCTCCATGGTCTTATGGTACCTTATGCCACCACTCATGCAGGACTAATTCTCTGAATTGTAGTTTTTGGTTTTGTCTGTGGTCCTATGGGACAGAGACTCCTGTCCAGAAACAAAGTCAATTGCCATGACTTTGTATCCCATGGCTTGGCTCAGAACCTGCATAAAGTAAGAGCTCCGTAAGTACTGCAGAGGTAAAGGATGCTGCTCTCTGCCCTTGCTTCCCACATGACTTCTTACAAGTAGAAATTAAAATTTGCAGAGATGACATCTGCATGTCATGTGTTGGGACACAAGCATTTCCTGATATCTCCATTACCTTTATCCCCCTGATATAAACCCACAAACATATCCCTAAATATGAATCAACCTTTTATTTTCCTTATGCCTTCAATATGGCTGCACCTCTATGGTACTATGTTTTATGAGATATGTATTTGATCTTCATGCCATTTCTGGCACTGAACTCCTAAAAATCTAGAAATTTCACACTAGGGGACTAAGCTATAAAGGTGTTTTTTATTATGCAATGAGCTGATTTTGGGGCCACACCTCAGATTTGTTGTCAGGAGAATCAACTATATGATTGAAGGGTTGGAATTTTCAGTCCCACTATTCTGACTTTTGAGGAGGGAAGAGAGGCTGGAGGTTGAATTAATCCTCAATGACCAATGATTTAATCAACCATGACAGTGTAAGTATACTCTCATGTGTGTTAGTCACTCAGTCGTGTCCAACTCTTTGCAACCCCATGGACTGTAGCCCGCCAGACTCCTCTGTCTATGGGATTATCCAGGCAAGAATACTGAAGTGGATTACCATTCCCTTCTCCAGTGGATCTTCCCAACCCAGGGATCAAACCCTGGTCTCCTGCATTGCAGGCAGATAAAATGCAAAAGGACAGAGTTTGCAGAGTTCCTAGATCCATGGACATGGGGAAATTCAGGAAGAGTGGTACATCCAGAGAGCATGGAAGCTTCTCCCCTCATCCTTTCCTCATACTTTGCCCTATGTATCTCTTTCATCTGGATGTTTCTGAGTTATGTCCTTTTGTAATAAACCAGTAATCTAGTAAAAAAGAAAAAAAATTGTTTCTTGAAGCTCTGTGAGATGCTCTAGCAAATTAGTCAAACCCAAAGACAGAGTCCTTGAAACCTCTAATTTATAGCTTCCTGATTGAAAGCATGTTACTGAATGAACTTGAGACAACTCACTTGCCATATATAGCAAAGCCAATTTGCTAACACCAGGTTGCAGTGAAGGAAAGGATAGCATTTATTGCAGGGCACCAAGCAAGGAGAATGGGTAGCTCATGCTCAAAAGCACTTGAAATCCCTGGTGGTTTTCAGAGAAGGGTTTTTAAAGACAATATTTAAAAGTGAGTGAGGGCTATAGGGAGCTTGATTTTCTTCTGATAGGTTGATGGTGAGGTAACGAAGTGGTGTTTCAGAACACTTAATCATCAATCTTCTGGTTCCAACCAGTCTAGGTTCTATGGGTTATGGTCAGTATGTAATCACCATCCTCTTTCTGGAAGGGTGGGAATTAGTTTCTGAGATATATATTGTATTGTTATATATATTCCTTGCTCAGTCATATTCAACTCTTTGCAACCCTTGGACTGTAGCCCACCAGGCTCCTCTGTCCATGGAATTTCCCAGGCAAGAATACTGGAGTGGGTAGTCATTCCCTTCTCCAGGGATCTGTCTGACCCAGGAATTGAACCTGGATCTCTTGCACTGCAGCCAGATTCTTTACCATCTAAACTACCAGGGAAGCCCTGTCCTTGAGGAGAAACTAGGATTTTATTTTATCACCTGACTATTATTTCTTGACTGCCTTTCCTGGATTTCTGCATCCTCTCACTAACCTGATTAGTAACTATTTGAATTTGCTTTTTGTAACTCAGAAAAAGCCTAGGAGACCAAAATCTTTTCCTATAAATAAGAAATGGAGTACACAGATGGGGCTTTACAGCAGTGAGGGCTCCACAGAGTCCTGTTCAGTTTCAAGCACAGGTGATAACCTGAAATTGCTACTGACATCTGTTGAGGGTGGGGGACAGGGCAGTCTTGGTTTCCTGAGCTCTTAATCTGTGAAATCCAATGCTCTTTCTGGGTAGTGTCAGAATTGAGCTGAAATGTAGAACATTCAACTGGTATTGGATAATTGCTTGGTGGTGTTAAAAAAAAAAAGATGCACAAGGTAAGAATAGCCAATTAAGATTTATTTGAGGCAAAATGAGAACTTCAGCCTGGGAGACAACACCTCAGATAGCTCTGAGACACTTCTCTAAAGAGGTGAGGGGCAAGGTCAATATATAAGATTTTGGTGAAAGGAGAGTTCAATGCAATCAAGCACTTATCTTACAGAAGGTTTTGTGTTAGTCATGAGGAGCTGATGTCACTATGAAGGGATTTAGTGCTTTTCTAGATATTAGGAGCTACAAGGATTGGACTAAAAATCAGTTCCTAAAAGTATCTGTTCCACCAATTTTTCTGGAGCACAAATTGCCTCATTTATCCACCCTGAACTCCCTTTGGGGGGTGTGTAAGGTCAACAGCTGCAGTAGCACAGGATTCAATCCTCACAGAGGCAGATGGCAAATACCCTTGGCAAGCACCAATTTATAGTTGACAGAGGTATGGGAAACCCCTCATCAACATGTTTGATTTACATTCAAAACTTTAACTCCATTAATGTAAAGAGCAGTTTCACCAAAGATATTTTAGTTAATATGGTTCAGCAGCAAAACAATGGTTCAACTAACATTAATCCATTACTTTATATACTCTAGGAAAAATAAGTAGTACTTGCGTTGCTGTTGTTGTTAAGTCACTAAGTTGTATCCAACTATTGGCAACTCCATGTACTACAGCATGCCAGGCTCCTCTGTCCTGTGCTATCTCCTGGAGTTTGCTCAAATTTATGTCCCTTGAACTGGTGATGCTATCTAATCATCTCATCCTGAGCTGTCCTCTTCTCCTTTTGCCTTCAATCTTTTCCAGCATCAGGGTCTTTTCCAATGAATCAGCTCTTTTCATCAGGTGGCCAAAGTACTGGAGCTTCAGCATCAGTCCTTCCAATGAATAGTCAGTGTTGATTTCCTTTAGGATTCACTGTACTTCTTTCATTAAAGCCTCAAAACTGAACTGTAAGATGGGTATCATTATCTTCATTGTGTGGGTGAACATGGCACTCAGAGTATATAAATAAATTGCCCCAAATGAGTATGAGATGTTTTTTCCCCCACTTTTTTATTTTGAAATAATTATAAGCTCATGGGAAGTTGTGAAGTTAGTGTACTGAGTTTCCACCTATCCCTAACCCAGTTTCTCCCATTACTACATTGAGTCTACTGTAGAATGACAGCAAAACTAAGAATGGATATTTAGTACAATGTGTATATGTAGTTTTATCATATGAGTTGAGTTGATTTATGGAGCCACCATCACAATCAACACACAGAACTCTTCCCTCAACACAAAGATTTACTTTGTGGTATCCCTTTAGAGTCAAGTCTACTCCTTTCATCATCCACTATCCCTAGCCCCAACTAACCCATTTTTCATCTCTTTAACTTTATCATTTATAGAAAGTTATATAAGTGAAATAATCGTGTGTGACATTTTTAAATTGGCCTTTTCATTCTTGAGATTTATTATTGGAGTTGTGGCATATACCTCAATAGTTTCTCTTTTTTGCTGAGTAGTGTTTTGTTATATCAATGTATCCAATTTGTTTAACCATAAATGTATTATAGTATTTTGGTTGTTTCATTTTTTTGGCTGTAAAAATCTTGCTATTATTCTGCTGTGAACAATATTGATTTTTTTCCATTCTTTTATTTTCAGTCCACATATGTTATTGTATTTTAAGTAAGCCTTTTGTAGACATCATATAGATGAGTGAAGTTTTTTATACACTCTGACAATCTCCATATTTTATTGGTATATTTAGTTTATTTCCCTTTAATTATTGATTCACTTGGACTTATGTCTAATATCTTTTTTCTTTTGTTTTCTGTCTGTCCCTCCCTCCTTTTTTTTTGTTTCTGTTTTCTTTTTCTAGTTTTTGTATGTATTAACTTGAGCACTTTTAGAATTCCTCATTGTTGTAGTCACAGTGTTTTGGGGTATGTCTCGACATAATTTTTTAGTAGTTCTCTATGAATTATATTATATATATATATATAGATTATCCTAATATGAAGGTATTCATATTTTATTAGTTCAAGCGAAGTATAGAAACCTTACCTCCATTTGCTCTCCCACTTTTCTAATATAATTATCTTAAATATTTTCTATACATCATGAGAACCACATAAGACAATGGCATAGTTTTTGTTTCACCTGTCAAACATATTAGAAAACTAAAGAGAAGGAAATTATTTTGTATTTATCTATCTTTCTACTTTTACCATTGTCCTTCCTTCCTTCCTGCTATTCATTTCCTTCATTTCTATTTAGACAACTTCCTTTAGACGTTATTGATTGATTTATTTATTTTTTGGTGGTAAGTCCATTGGAGACAAATTCTCTTAATAGTCTTCATCTGAGAATGCCTTGATTTCGCCTTCATTCTTGAAGGATATTTTTACTTTGGATAGAATATTGATTTTAATAAAAACAGATCAGTCATTATTTAACATCAAGTAGTCTTAAAACCCGGAGAAGGCAATGGCACCCCACTCCAGTACTTTTGCCTAGAAGATCCCATGGACGGAGGAGCTTGGTCGGCTTCACTCCATGGGGTCGCTAGAGTCAGACACGACTGAGCGACTTCACTTTCACTTTTCACTTTCATGCATTGGAGAAGGAAATGGCAACCCACCCCAGTGTTCTTGCCTGGAGAATCCCAGGGACGGGGGAGCCTGATGGGCTGCCGTCTATGGGGTCGCACAGAGTCGGACACGACTGAAGCGACTTAGCAGCAGCAGCAGCAGTCTTAAAATGGCCATCAGGCAATATTTGAAAATCACATGAAGTATGGAAACCTTGAAAAATAAAAAGTAGGTAGTATTTGCCATGCTTTCTGTAAATATGCTACGGGTTTACCTCAGCTATAAGTTAACATAAACTGTTAATCGAGAATAAAACACATTTTTCCAAACTAAAAGATTTTAAGTCTTTTTTTTTTTTTTTTTTTGAAATGAGAGCTGTTTCAGGATAAACAAGAGGGAACATTTTTCAGTAACCTAAGACCGATGGGCCAGACTGGCCTGCTTTTATTGTTTACTCGCTAACTTGTATCTGACTCTTTTTGGAACCCAAGGAGTGTAGCCCACAAAGCTCCTCTGTCCATGAGATTTCCCAGTCGAGGACACTGGAATGGGCTGCCGTTTCTTTCCCCAGGGAATCTTATCGACCCAAGGATCAAATCCAGGTCTCCTGCACTGGCAGGTGAATTGTTTACTACTGAGCCACCAGGGAAGCTCCCCGCAAACTGGCCTACTGCATGTTTTTGTAAATGAAGTTATTGGAACTGCAGCCACACTCACAGCCTCACATGTTGTTCATGACTATTTTCTTACTGCAATAGTAGTGTTGAGTAACTACAATAGAAACCACATGGCCCGCAAAACCTAAACTATCTATTCTCTGCATTTAAGAAAAAAGATCGCTGACCCCTGCATTAGATACTTTAAAAGAGATTCTCATGCTAAACTGCATAGAATGCAAGTTTAGCACATTAAACCTCTTATAATCTTTAATGCTAATTAAATATAATAAAAAAATAGAAATTATAATTACTAATTATAAGAAAAATAGACTGAAAAAAATTTTTTATCTAAAAGCTAAGAACACTGCTGAAATCTATTGTTTAAAATTAATTCTGAAAATAGTTCAAGTTATCACAGACACTAACCATTAGTGCTCTTGATTCCAATGTCTTCCCCTTTTATGAAAGAAAGGCTTCTTTGAGATGCTTAAGTGATGGAACATCACCAAGGATGATATGACTTAGAAGCTTCATGTGGCAGCCTATCCTCTAAACACTGTAATTCTTTAAGAGCCTTTTTTCAAGTTTACAGTCCTGATATTGCACTTTACTCTTTAATATAAGGAAGAAAAAAATTCAGTAAAACCAGCAATTTATGGTGATGACATTTCAACAGTACCAGATCTTCAGATTATAAACTGTGGTTCTAGTTCCATTGTAGAGTTGCAGTCTGTGTGGAGCTTTGTGAATTTCCCTAATGGCTTTACATAATGGATAGTTGTGTAAAGAATAAATCTACATAATGATGGCAAGTTAAACTTTTACCATAAGATAGCACACCAATAATTTATATATATACAATTAAAATCACCTCTTTGTTCTGAGAGTTTCCTTTATAATTTTAACTTTTATTTGTCTGTTTCTAGAGTCCCCCCTACTTTTCCATCCATTAGTAGTGGACTATTCAGAATTGTTTGTATTCAGAACTGTTAATGCCTGCGATTTGAATATAGAAAGCAAGAATGATTTCAGTATTTTAAGACAAATATAAGGCTGAACAATGAGCCTGATGATATAATGAATCAATATAAAAATAATCCATTATTTTCAGAGGAAAATGCTTACCCATATAAAGTAGAAAACAGGAACCCACCAAGCATTTTAAAGCATTTCATAAAAGATCCGTTTTTTCTTTTTAAATGAAACTTGATTTTCTGAGAGAGCAGGCACATTAGGGGAAACAAAATAATACCACTCTAGATTAGGTCTCTGTAGTGGTCTGAATATAGGGATAATGATTTGCATTAGACTGTTTATATTTTAGGAATTATATTTTTTCTCATCTTTTTCCCAAGTGATTACAATGTCATGTTATTTACATGTATTACAGAAAAGTATTACATGTTATGTCTAAACAAGTTAAGAGCTCATTTAAAGTTATCATCTTAGAATATGCAGCTTTTACTTTGGTTGTAAATTACATGCTAATTCATTCTGAAGTGGGACTCCATGGGTGAAAATGTCATTAAAAATACCACAATAGATCCTATAAGAAATCAGAAAGAGCAGCAGTCAGTACCGTGAAAGCATAAAATGAGCCTAACTAATACTTATAATTTTTATTGAGCATGTAGTATGTCCCAGGCACTGTTACAACATACGTTAGATTAACACACCTATTAATTGCTTTAATGTGAAGTAGTATTATAACTTCATGTACCATATTCACAAGGAAAGGAGCATAATTTTTATTTGAACCCAGGTTGTGATGATCATTTGAACCCTGGCAGTCAATGAAGATGCAGTTTCTTTTTACTTTCCCATAAATGTAAGATCATGTCCATCAAGATTACATTTTATACAAATAAGGCCTATTAGAATTTTAGTGCTGTTCCTGGATTATTATTAAAATATATATAAGACAAATATATTAATAAAGACTTCTAAAAAAATCAAGGCCTATTGTGTCTATGACAATTGCAGATGAGTATATTGTTGGCTTGTAATAAATTTTTATTAAAGGAGTTATGACTGCTAGTGTAAAAGAGCATACACCATTTTTCTTGATTCAAAATTAAAATTTTTCTGTTGAATTTTAATTAAACTCCAGCTTGTTTAAAAATAACATTATTTTATTAGTTTGACCATAATTGACAGTAATGATCATTGGTAGAAAATTAGAATCATTTTAGTTATGATAGATCAATAAAACTACGGTGAGCAATTTTTATTTCTTTCAATTTTTGTGTGTTCTCTCTTTAAGACCCATGATTCAGGTAAATATAGCTACATAGTAGATAGTTAATAAATATCTATTAAATGACATAATATTTTAGAATACTATAAACTCTTTTCATGATTAATAAACTCATATTAACTAATGTTTTAAAATTAAAATTAGAGTAATAATTATTTTCATTTATGACCTTTGTGAATAGATTATTACCCAAAGAGGTTATAGAAAAAGCTGATAGCATTTTGTAATTATCAAACTCTTATTAAAAAAGGAATATAGCAAAGTGCTTAAGAGGACATAGTTAGTACTTGCACTACTTGGTTTCAAGTCCCTATTTACTCTACCATTCATTGTGAGTGTTAACCTGGACAAATTTCTTAAGGCCTCTGTGCCTCTGTTTCTCCATCTGCAAAAGGAGATGGTGATGATGATGATGCTGATTATACCATAGGAGATGCTACAGATAAAGTTTAAAAGAATACAAAATTAAAAAGAATTCTTAGCTATCGTTATTAAAATTTATTTTACCATTCATCTTTACATAAAAGTTACTTGAGGACAGATAAGATAGAAATAATAAGTACTGTGAAAAAATCAGATAAATGCATTGTAATGATTGCATTTCTAAACTAGTGAGATGTTATTTTATGTTTAGGATTTCCTACATAGAAAGTAGAAGAAGGATTATTTACTGAGAAGCAACCAGGGTGACCTTAAGAAACAAAAGTTTGAATTATTTATTCAGATGCTAATAAATAGAGGATGATGAGAGAGTAGGACAAGAAATTGGACAAGTATTGGAGGAGGGGTAGATTTGTTTTCTTTATTTGCATTCTGTGCTGTAGGAAAAAAAAAATCTGTAAAATTACAGAACAAAATAAGAGTCTTTCACAACTTTCACATGGCTTTAGATTTCCAAGTGGTTGCTTTCACAGTAAAGGAGCAAGTCTCTCTGAAATTTCTATGTGATTACTGACCTAACAAAGCCAAGGTTAAGGAAATGAGGATATTGTGACCATGAGACCATGGATAATGTTGCTCTGTATTTCTATATTACCATTGTCTATAAATTCTCTAATCCTAGTTTACTATGCAACTCCATTTCAACCTATTAAAGTTTCCAAAAATTATGGAATATTTTCTATCAGAAGCTGTATGTTCACCCTCTATGAAAACGTTGCAAAGGGAATGTTGTCCTAAGGGAAGAGGTTCAACATTCATGAAATGCTTCCTAGTGTAATGCATAATGTAAATGTCTCATGAAATGTTCAGGGACTAATTTTCCAGACTGACAGAAGAAGCAAAATGCAACACTTACTGCATGTAAACCTTGTAAACTTTGCCTGAGAGATTGAGACTTAAAAAACTAGATTCGTTGTATATTTTTTGTCTAAGACTATATTTCGTTGTAATCCTCAGATATTTATAGAATATACTCTTGCATAAATTTACAAATTCATAATAGGCTATACAAAAGTCTTGAAAACATGCCATTAAATATACAAGAATGTGGAATTCATTAAAATAACTTTTTATTTAGGTTTTTTTTTTTCACCTTCATTGTTAGCTATTTTTTTATTTTAATGTTTCCCTTTGGATTAGATTTGAATTTAATCCAGTATGAGCTGTATTGTTTCTGGACAGTACTGAAGCTCTGAAGATGTATTACACCCATGCATCACCATAGCATTGTCATTCTGGCGATATATTAGTGCAATACATCTTCAAAGTCCTCAAATGAGAAGCTGTCTGGAAGGAATGGGGCAAGGTGAAAATTCAATTCAATTACAGGACAAAAGAACCAGCTGAAGAGAAGAAGAAAACTCTCAAAGCAAGACTCTCAGTGGACTTGATTACAACCAAGTATTTCATGGAAGTATATTCCGTTTTTCCTTTTGTGACATGACAAGGAATAATTGCAGATTTTGAACATACATCTGTAAAGAGAAAATGGCTCCTCAACTTTGTGTTTGACTCAGTAGAAGCTGGATGTTTGTTGGGAGCCATTTAATTGATTTTTGGAAAGTCATATAAACATTGCTATTCATTCACCATATAAATCTAAGGCATATAGTTAATTTACAAATTGATTCATTAAAGTGTGCTAAGTATAAAGGAATGTTTACCTTTCCAATAAAGTCTTAGTTGGCACTTTAAAATTTTTCAGATGTATATAAACACAGTTGCTAACTGAAAAGTGATCATCAGGCAAAAATGTGAAAACTAACAACTCTTCATAGCCACCTCCTGACTATTCCCACTAGACACGGCTGTCTATAGTAATCAATAAGTCTTACTGTTAAGGTAAATTTTTCTTGGATATCTTTCATGTGTTAAAAAACAGAAAGACTCAATTTCATCATAGTGCAAATACATTCAGATTCTAAAGCCTTCAGTCTGTCTTAGATATGTTGCAAAAAATAATTTCTTCAGTAACCCCCCAACTCCTTATATAAAGCTTATATTATGAATAATCATTTTACATCTATTTTCTTAAAAAATCACCTATGTGCCCTTAGTGGCAGACAGTTCGCTAAACGTTGATTAAATAGATATAAGAGGAAAAAATACAGCTGCTACCTTCAAGGAGTTTACAGTTTTGTTGGAAGAGATATTGGTGGAGATGGAAACAATTACAATTCACATTAACTTAAGACAACAAATAAGTTATCTTTTAACCCAAGCCTTGAAGTTAAAGGAAGGAAGGCTGCTATGTGAAGTACTGCTGTGCATTCTGATTAGCGATAACAGCATTTGTAAAGGTTTGAAGACAGGAAATAATTGCATGTTTTGGCAAACTGAAATTTGTGGGCCTGAAACAAGCTGAAAAGGGGCGAATAGAAAAGAGGGTTTAAGATGAGGCTCGAGAAGATAAGATGAGAAGAGTCATCAGATCAACTAGGGTTTGTAGGCCATGTTGAGATCAGATTTATTTTTTTGTTGTTTTCCCCCCTCTGCCTCCTGAATAACAGAAAAACTCATGGGACCTTTGGAGCACAAAAGAGACACGATTTGATCTTAATATTTAGAAGATGCTTTTGATGCTGTGTAGGAAATGAGTTGCTCCAGTATTCTTGCCTGGAGAAGCCCATGGACAGAAAAGCCTAGTGGGGTATAGTCCATGGAGTCCCAAAGAGTTGGACACAAGAGTGTTAGTTGAGTCACTAACACTTTCATGTTCACCTGAAGCATAGTAGAGAAACCATTTAGGAAACCACCATCATAGTTGAAGTGGGAGATGATGTTGACTTTAATAAGGGTGATGGCAGTAGATATGAAGAGTCATGGGTGAATCCTAGATTACACAAGGTAAAACCAAAAGACAGAGATGGGAGATGGGGAATGCCTCTTAGTTTTCTGGCTTCATCAATGTGAAAAATGAGCTTGTTGTTGACTGAAATGAGACTAACTGTTACAGGAGAGTGGGATGAAAAGACAGCAACAACAAAATGATCTCATCATGTCCTGGGACCTGCATAAATTCCTGGGACAGGCCACCAAGTGAAAATCCTTAGTTTCCTGCAGGAAAAAATTCAAGAGAGAGCCAAAAACAAAAAAAATGAAAATTAATTTATTTAGAGAGATATGCACTCCATAAGCAGATTGTAGACCTTCTCAGAAAATGAGAGGGATCCCAGGGCATGGGGATATTGGGCTGAATAGTTTTATATGCTAATGAGTGGGAGGAATATTTTTGCTATTCTGGGAAAGGATTGAGCTAGTGCCCACGTTTTGACCTTTTATGGTCATTCTCAGAACTGTCATGTTATAAGCGGGAGTGATTTTTAGTACACCAATGAAAGTATTATGAGCTAAAGTTCAGTGACTGGACTATTCTAGAAACCACCTTGGTTTCACTCAGTTCTAGTCAGTTTTTATCATATCCTAACAGCTGCATCCCTTCTTCATTTATCTAGCAGTTGTGGCCTTCTCCTCTCTTTCCTTTCTCAAAACTGGGAGAAAAATGTATTTCAGAAAAAAAAAATGAGATTTCTATTTTGGCCATGCTAAATTATAAGACACATCAAGCATTCAAATGGAAATGTCAGTGAATAATGGGTTTCATGAGACCTGATCTCAGAGACAAGGGCAAGAATGAGACTTAGAGTCATGAGTGTAAGTTTATCCTAGGGAGGGAAAATAGACACATAGAAGAAGGGCCACAACCGATGTCTGAAGATTTGGACAACAGGAGAGCAAAAGAAACTTAGAATTGTTAATGTGACCGATGAAGACCTAGGAGGATACATCTCAGAGATGAGATTGTTTTGGTAATTAGAAAGAGATTTAGTGTATTGAAAAGTAACAAGAGGTAGAATATGATACAGAAAAGTCTCTATTGCATTGGAAATATGGAGATTATTTTTGACTTTGATAAAAGCCATTTCAGTGACACTGTGGAACAGGACTCAGACTGAGTTTGTTAAACAGCAGATGTAGTTGGAAGATGGTGAACAAGTAGAGAAAACTTGTCTTTTTCAAGAAAGTTTGTTGTGTTGAGGGAAGGGGAAGTGGGATGTTTGCTGGAATGTTGCGAAAGGTTCAGGAGAGGGATGCATTTTTAAGAGAAAGAGAATAATATAACAAACCTAAGGCACCAATCATATGGACTCAGCAGTTATAAGTGCATGACTAGTTTTGTTCATTTGTGCTGTCTCTTCCAACTCACAGGAGGATTTCTTTTTAATGCTTATTTTAAAAGTACCATAAGCAAAAAAAAAAAAAGTACCATAAGCAGTAGTAATTGCAGAACATTTAAGCCCTAGTTGATCAAAAAACAAACAATAGCAACTATTAAAGTGATGGAATCATTTCCAAGTGGCGCTGATGGTAAAGAACCCACCTGCCAGTGCAGGAGGCATAAAAGACATGGGTTTGATCCCTGAGTCAGAAAGATCCCCTGGGGGAGGGCATGGCAACCCACTCCAGTATTCATGCCCAGAGGATCTCTTGGACAGAGGAGCCTGATGGGTTACAGTTCATAGGGTTGCAGAGAGTTGGACACTACTGAAGTGACTTAGTACACAAACACATAAAAGCAATACCCCTTATCTTTTATGTTTTGTTCTTAAACTCATGATACAGAGGTTTCTGTTGAACCAATACAAAGTGCATAAGGAGCTGAAAGCTCTCAGCTGTGTACTTGTGCTGCTTCCAAGCTCCTCCTCAACCTTCTCACTGGAGCGTTCCTGTCACTTACATGGGACACAAAGCTCCTCAGTTCCAGCTCTTTCAGGAAAGCTTCTATTCTCGTTTTATAGCATGCTATGTCTCTTAGTTCTGTTCCATTGCTTTGCCCTGAGATTGTGTGTGCTTTATGCTCAATTCATCACCCCAGTCATCTGCTGCCCTGACTGGCACCAGCCTGGAAATATCACCTGGAAGTTTATTGCTCAAAGGAATCACCATCCTTTTTTTTTGCCTTGTGGTCTGTAACAGGAGGTACAGTCTTCGAAAAAGTCAGCCTTTCTCTTCCCAGGTGTTTTCTTTCTCTGCAGCTATCACATATTGCCAACTGTTCCTATCAAAATTTTAAAATGTTACAGGGCATATGTTAGATTAGATACATAGAGTTAAATGAAGAAAGAAGAAAGTGATTTGATGTAGTTTCCAGGTAGAAAAAATAAATGCTTCTGTCTACACACTTGTTGAATCTGATTTGTATAGTAATAGGTATACTATCTCATTGTGAATAAGAAAAATACTTAAATAATTCATGCCTATAATATAAAAATGAAACTTTTATGTGATATGCTTAGTGCAATTTTTAGATTCTTAAATTTCTATTGAAATTCTCAAATGCTGCTTCTGTGGTACATAGAGCCCATTCATACTCTAAGACTGTAGTCTAACAGGGTTGAGATGGAATTAAAATTCCATCTCAGGTAGTTTGGTAATAGAATTGGATTTCAACATTTACTTGGCTTCAATAGGCAAATGAATCTTTTTAGGATTTCTTCTTACAGATGGTGTGGTAATCAGATGTAAGGGGGTTGAATAGGATGTGATTTCTCCAAACCCCACTAAAGAGAAGAAGGACACATGTTAAGCTTGTTAAGGCCCTGACATAATCATCTTTAATCATGATGTCTAGACTAAACATCAAACATGCTTATATTAAGATATGCAATTTGGAGTGTCTTTCAACATCAGCTTTCTTATGCACTGCCTTTCAATTTCATTATTTTTAATTTTTTTTTCATTTATACCTCTCAGACATTCACAAACTTTGAAATCTACTCAGGAAAGGTGTTAGTGACCTGCTAAATATAGGAGCAACCCATACTCAGAATACAAGTATGGATGCACATATGATCATTAGATAATCAGAGGAGGAATCTTGAGAATAATCCACAGGCAGAAGACAGTATTAGAATCAGTGATTCCCAACTGTAAATGTTGAAAAGGCAATATGTAGCTCTATGAATGCTGATAGGGATATTTATTATCATTTGGGGAGTATTCAAACATGGGCAAAAGACTCTGGAGATGAGCAAACCCACAGACTTGGCGAACTTTTGAAGATCCATGTTGATACAAACAACACCATCTTTTATCTCTGCTAGGGTATAATTAGATCTATAAGAGCTAAATCTACTTCTATCTGATTCTTCATTGTGCTTGACATGTGATAGATGCCTAAAAATATCTTTGAATGAATGATAAAACCTAAAAATTACTTCTAATGACTTTGGATAATGATTTAATTTCTCCTTCTACTATCACTGGTGACAATAATGACGTAAAGTATCCATTATGAGCACTTATTATCTGCCAGGCAATTTATATTCATTTACTTAATTGAACCTCAATAGTCCCGATATTGTAGGCAGTGTTATTTGAATTTTTGTGCTGGAGAAACTGGAAAGTAGCATTTAGTAATTTTCCCAAGGAATACAGGTAGTATATTTCAGAGTTAGAATTCACACTCAATTGATCAATAAAGGAGGGCATAGGATGTGAATTACTGACTACTTGGAGGTGCTAATAGTAGAATTATAATTTCTGGCTATTGGGCTTATTATTGTAGAAAGAAGTTTACCTCAAAATGGCCAAAGTATTTTGGAAAAACAGTGACAGCTAACATAAAATTGAATTGAGACACTATTAGGTAGTAAACTCCCTATTACTGGAATAAAGACTGCATAATCTCTATTCCAGAAAGCTGCTTAAGTGAACTCTGGCATTTATGAAAGTGAAAGGGTTCACTAACAGTTGATATCATAGTATTTTACTAAAAGACCAGTGTACTATCCAGAGAAACTGTTCTCCAGAGAAACAGAGAGAAACACATATATGTATATATATTCAGATACATATATATGCACATATATACACACCTATTTTTAACTATTTACTTTTACATAGCACCTTTTTTCTTTTATTGTAAATGTATGTCCTATTTATTTTTATATAATAAAAATGAGGCCAAATGACAATTTTGTTTCATGTCTTTGTGTATATATACACACATATATAAATTATATTTATATGTATATATGCATTAAAATGATAAAATGTTGCTTAATGTATGTATATACACACACTTTAATGAGGTAATTGTGATGCTACTGCTACTACTAAGTCACTTCAGTCGTCTCGGACTCTGTGCGACCCCATAGATGGCAGCCCACCAGGCTCCCCGTCCCTGGGATTCTCCAGGCAAGAACACTGGAGTGGGTTTCCATGTCCTTCTCCAATGCATGAAAGTGAAAAATGAAAGTGAAGAGTGAAAGCGAAAAGTGAAAATGAAGTCACTCAGTCGTGTCCGACTCTTAGCGACCCCATGGACTGCAGCCTACCAGGCTCCTCTGTCCATGGGATTTTCCAGGCAAGAGTACTGGAGTGGGGTGCCATTGCCTTCTCCAATGGTGATGCTAAATGATAGTAAATGACATTTTATTTAATGTTTATATATGATATATATTTGATATATGTATATTATATAGAGAAGGAAATAGCAACCCACTCCAGTATTCTTGCCTGGGAAATCCCCTGGACAGAGGAGGTTTGTGGGCTATAGAGTCCATGGGGTTGCAAAATAGTCAGACATGACTTAGTGACTAAACAACAATATATAATACATACACACATTTGGTGTCACCATTATTTCATTAAGATGATTTATTAATGCTGATAAAGACAGGACAAATATTTAGTATAAAAGATCATCTGGTGTAAAAACAGATATTTGATAGTCTTACATTAAATACTCTTCTTTGTCTGTGTATCTAGTCAGTAAACTGAAACTGTGTATTTACTGTGGATTAAGAATCAACATCCTACAGCCTGTGGGGAGAATTCTTCTGCTGCCTGTTTCTGCGAATGAAGTTTTATTGGAACGCAGGCACATCATCTACGGCTTCTTTCATGTTGCAACAGCAGTTGACTTGTTGCAACAGAGACCCTTTGTTCTGCATCTGAAAATATTAACTACCTGATCCTTTTACATGATAATTTTATTGAACCCCGCTGTAAATTATAAAAGGATTCCATCTCCTATTTTTAGTACAGGTTTTCTTCTCAGTTTCTCAAGTTTTCACCCTGAATGTAGACAGCTGCAGCTGCATCTTTAAAAGGCCAAGACTTGATTTCATGGTTAGTGCTTTCTAGGTATTATACAATTCCAGTAAAGGTCTATGTCTCTATTTATTCTTCAACTAATTCTTCAAATATATCCTTTTTTTTTCTTTTATTTTGCCAGATTTCAGTCAACCAGTGAACCTGCTGACCACTAAATTCCCTCAGTCTCTGAGTTTTAAAATTTCACATTATCATGTTCTTATATGTTACTTTCAACTTCCTCTATATCTACACCAAGAATCATTTTTATTACAAAATTTGGAAGGATTACATCTTTGACTGCGTTGTACTATTGATAGAGAAAAAAAAGAAAAACGCTTCTCTGGACTTTTCTCCAGGAAGAATGTAATTCTGAGCCAATTTATGTGGCTACTTTTGAGTGAGGCAGGATTTTTTTTCTTGAAAAGAGAGCTGGGAGCTTGCACATTTGCCCAAAAGGCCTGTGGAACTTCACTGACTGACAGGTATAGAGGCATCTCTAGGCTGAATAACTCCTGCGTAGTAAGATAAAAGTCACTGTTTGATCAACATCCAATGGGTAGAGAAAGCACAAGAAGCAAACAGTGGGGGAAAAAAAAGTTGTCAAGTAAAAATCAATAAGGCCTCTGTCTGGGATCTGGGAAGCCAAACAATGGGAAAATGTGTGATTTAATAGTATTGATCTTCAGAGGCATCCTCAGTACTGCCTCTTCTGCCCTTAACAGGGATTCATTGTGTTAAATGTTGTTCACTCACTATTGTAGGAGTCAAATACATTTCTTGATGTGTTCAAATTATACGGCAATCTAAACTATCATAAGCACTATTTCTATACTTCAGAGATGAAATAAGTAAACTCTATAAATAAATGTGAAATGACAGATTAACAGATCTCGGGATACTTATTACTGACCTTTGACAAGTGTTTGTCTCTTACTGAAGAGGCGATAAACCTGAAATCACTGAATTTCTCAATCACGTTGGTTATTACTCTGTGCTGGGGGATGTGGCTGAACCAGAAAATGAAAACCACAAAACAGGGAATGGCAAATTTACCCCAAGCATTGTACTATATTCTTATTTGATAGGATATCTTTTTAAGAGCAAGATATTATGCTTAGTGAAAAACAAAAAAGTCATACATTTAAACCCTGTTACCTTACTATAGGATCTTGGGCAAGTCACTTAACTACTTAAGGACACAACTTTCTCACCCCTAAAATGGAGGTATAAGAGAGTCTCTAATGTATTTCTTGCTCCAAACTCCTTTGATTCTGTGAATCCGGTTACAAGCTAAGTCCCATAGATAGGGCATACAAATTCTGTCTCAGTACATTATCCTAAAATACAAATATGTGAAATTCACATACATGTGTGTACGTGAACACAGAATCATGATCTGACTAAAGAAATTTTGACAGGCAATCAAACCAAACTATCTTAACAAAATATGAAAGACAGAAATTAAGTAATATATATATGCTTTCTGGGAAAACATATATCAGCTTGGTAAAAATCTAAAATTTGAGTTTATTAGCACACAGGGCAAAAAGAGTAACACAATGATGTATGTAAAATTTTTTGTCCAAAGATGGGAGCAAAACATTTCATCAGGTGAGATTGATTTCTTTTGTGAGGTTTCAGAGTAATCTTTACATGTGTCAGTAGTGTCTGTGAATAAAGGACACTAAATAATCCACAAGGCTCTAATGACTGTTTGTATATTAATCCTTGGTAAATGCTAAAGATAAGCTCCAATATTTTGGCTGCCTGATGTGAAGAGCTGACTCATTGAAAAAGACCCTAATGCTGGGAAAGACAGAAAGATTGAAGGCAAAAGGAGAAGAGGGTAGCAGAAGATGAGATTGTTAGAGACCATCACCAGCTCAATAGACATGATTTTGAGCAAACTCAGGGAGATAGTGAAGGACAAGGGAGCCTGGAGGGCTGCAGTCCATGGGGTTGCAAAAAGTCATACATGGCTTAGCGACTGAACAACAACAACACTGAAAGCAGTCATTTGGGAAGGAGAGAGTCCTGTAGTTGTTACTTTACAGTGATCTAACTTAATAAAAAGATACAGCATTTAAATACTGGAGGGAAAAATTTCCAACACAGCCAGTTGCTTTTTTTCTAGATTTTGAACAGAATTGGCTCTTCAGAAATTTTAAAAGTAAAGTTGAAATTATCTGATCAGGTTCTATGATATGGAGCTAGATCTGGGGCAAAAAGTTTCTTCCCAAGAAGAAACAGAGTAACTGCATCAAGATGAAGGTACCAGTCTCATCCAAGAATAGGAAATGTGAATAAAAAGGAGAGACCCCAGGTAGCATCAGGATGGAGCTGCCTGCTTTATCAAAGAACATAAAATATGAACTAAAGTTTGAGGCCCCAGGTAGCAGTCAAAGATAAGGTGTCTAAGACAATAGCTTGAAAGTGTAAATAGCTTTTCTTTCCTTAGTATGTACATAACGCCAGATACTATGCTAAATGTTTTAGGTGTACTATATTGTATGTTTTTATAACAACCCCCCAAAAGATGTGTTATCATGTCAATTTTACTCACAAACTGAGGTTTAGAAAAGTTAAATGAAATACTGAGACACCATTGCTATATATTTGCCATATAAATTATTTTTTCCTTGAGATAATATCATATTCAGTGTTCAAGATGAAATTACCCAAAGAGGATTCAGTGAATAATTATGCTATCACCATAATAGTTTAAGAGAAAGAACTGTTTTCTTAATTAAATCCCTTTCTCATGCTCAGTCACTAAGTTGTGTCCAACTCTTTGTGACTCTGTGGACTTGGCCTGCCAGGCCTATCTCTATGTAGGATTTCCCAGGCAAGAATACTGGACTGGGTTGTCATTTCCTTCTCTGAGGAATCTTCCCAACCCAGAGACTGAACCCGAGTCTCTTGCATTGACAGGCAGATTCTTGACCACAGAGCCACCAGGGAAGTCCATCTTTTAAATAAATATGCCCCTCTAAATTGCATCAGAGTACTTCAGTCCAGATTTTATTGTTATAACAAGGTTTTGGTTACTTTTTGGTCATATCAGTATATTTTGACACATAGTAAAAACATCCTTTTTAAGTAAAACTCTTTATCAGTTTTTAAAAAAAAAGACAATAGTAATATGAACTTGGGTAATATTCCTGATGAGCCTTTAAGTTTGGCTCTATTCTTCTTGTGCAATATTTGATTCTATTTTTCTTCAAATAGTTCTCTTTGATTAGTCTCTAAATTATTTTTTTTCTCCTCTTTTGTTAATCATAAGTATATTATGGTCCTTTATACAACTCACTCCCTTCATTAGAGCTTCCAAGGCACTGTCCATTTTTCTTACCAAAGTGAAATTGTGTTTGTTTCATTTCATTTACTTTAAATTATACCATCATGTAAGAACCAAATGGTCCCTGGGTATTATTTTCTGAAAATCATAATAAAATTTTATAAGGGCAGAAAAAGGCATTTTATTGGGATTAGTCAACTAAAAACTAATAAACCCACTCAAATAAATAAACATACAAAATCAAAGGGCATAGTCTTTGAACTTTTCATCTATTTTTTTCCAGGGTATAGATATCATACATCATTGATAGGTCTCAATGTGTAGCATTTCTCCATTTACATGAAGACTGGCAGTTTTTAAAAAATACAACAAAAGATAGCAGTCTAACTTTTAATTAAAAGATTAAGAGTAAAGATACATATAGTTCCTCAATGATTTAATGCTAACTTACTTGTATTTTTCATCAGGAATGAGCTTCACATTTGCCCAAAGGGAATTACATTGTAAAATAACATAAACAATTATCAAGAAACTTTAACAGTAACATTGGAGAGAATGATTCTCCTTAAAAGTTAATTATACACTGTCAGAAATTCTGTAAAGTGAAATAAGGAAAATAGAAAGAGCACTGGATTGGGAGTCGAAAAGAATTATTCTCTCAAAGCTCTGCTCTTGTGCCAAGCTCATTGAGTAAGCTGCTAAACCTCTTTAGAATTAAATCTTCTTATATCAGAATAAGAAATTTACATTTGCCCAACTGAATTGTTTCGATGACAAGACGAAATAATCAACGTGAAAGCATTTCCAAAGTCAGAAGTCTTCAATGAATATAAGTAAAATACTAGCAGACTTATTGTTTCCCATAAAATTGGATTTCAAAGGACTTTAAACACTCAGAAATAGTTTTAATTTCCCCAACTCTATTTTTTCCCCTAAAACTTTGTAACCTAGATTTTCTTAATAAAACTTAAATGTAAAAATTCAGGGTTAAGGGTGGGATATGAATGGAAAAAAATTAAGAATAATTTTGCAAAATTAAGAAATCAACTCATCCCACTTCTTATATTAAATGGTTTCTGTTATTACATAAAGACATTGAAAGAAGTTTTTCCCACTCCTCTGTTTTTACTCAGAGATGACATTAAGTGATTTCAACACATATTTATATGAGTTTTAAATTGATTCTGTGTACTGTACTGAGCTGGATTTAATGGAAGAGGATTGACTGACTGATCTGCCTGTCTAAGGCATCTGAACCCTTCTGGTAAATATTAATATCTACAAAGAAAAGAACTGACTTTGTTTTAATGAGTTTTATATACATGACATCAGAATAGTTCTCTTCAAGCATGTCTATTTGTCACTAAGTCAATTGCCCCTTTATATGGTAAAAAGCTGGTGCATTTTACTACTCACTAGAGGAAATAGTCTTAAGAAAGATAGACTCCCTCCTACACTCAATTAAATTGTCATTTGAAAGCCAGTAATGTAGCCGAATCATTTACACTAGCTATATCCTTTATTTTCAGAAGAGGGTTGGAAACTTCAGTGACCCTTAGAATCAGATAAGCTTTTTATGTAATTGAGACAAGCAATATTCCATTTTTAATGGCTAATACCCAGGCAGACTGAAAGGCATTTTAGAGAGGGAATCTCCTATATAATTAAAAGGAGATTGGTACTGCAGAAAACATCTATGGATTTCATTTGAAAATTCTATTAATATATAAATACATAATTATATGTAAATATATATTGAGATAGATATTTACATTTCAAGTAAAGTGATATTATGTGAGTATTGTAACAGAACTAATTGAACAGAGAAAAAAGATTTATCCATGAATTTGGAAATTAACTTCCAGGGAGCATTAACAAGACATTTTTTTTTCCCCAGGAGTTAGATAATGAGCAATTAAAGATAATTGACACTTCTTTGCTTAAAAAAAATAAATCGTAAGATATTTAATAGCTTTCAAGTCTAACCAGATAATCTCAGACAAAAGAATACTTCAGATAAACTGATGCAGTTTGCTTAGGTTTTCTATCTTCTGTTAGAAATCCCACTACTTCCTCCAGGTAAGCTTTAGCTCTTTACTCTTGTAGTCCTAAACAATGAATTTAATTACTTTATGTATTCATTAAGTAAATGTTTATGTAAACCCTGCCACAAAGTGCTATGCTAAATTTCAAGCAAATACATGACCAACAGCAGTCATGGTTCAGCAGTTTCCTTGCTGTGTTCCTGTTTCACTTAGTTTGAACTTCAACTCTGCCATGGTAAAATTATTTTTAGTGTACTCTTTTCTTTCCTCAAAGACATCATTTTTTTTTTTTTGATTATTATAAATCTTCAATCTTAGATGCTAGCTATCCTTCCTGTTCAGTTTATTGCCCCTTTTAGTCAACTCAGATATTTTCATATTTACCCATCCTCAGCTTCTTCATTAATTCTCTGCTTCATCCCTTCCCTGGTCTCTAAAATCATTCACGGTTGGAAATCAAGGATCACATCTTCCTTTTCATCTGAATTTGGATGTACAACTGTATCTCTTGCAAGGACTCTTTTGGTAACATTTACTTTCAGATGACTGGAGTTGAGCACACAGATGACTGAGTCAATTCAGAAAATACAACATTTTAAAGTAGTGTTCTTTTTTTCTACAAGCTGTTCTTGATAATGGATTTTCATGGAATACACTGGTTCTTTAAAACTACAATTCATAATAAATCTGTTTCTTACTTGTTAGGAAATAGTTTAGACTTTTTTACTGCAAAATGTTGTCATAAGCTTTCTTTTTAAAAAACGTTATTTCACATTTTACAATGGAAATTCTTGGAATATTTAAAGTTTGTTAGCCACACAGGCATGTCCGATTCTTTGCAATGCCATGGACTGTAGCCCATCAGGCTCCTCTGTCCATGGAATTCTCCAGCCAAAGGATACTGGAGTGGGTAGCCATTCCCTTTTCCAGGGGATCTTCCTGACCTAGGGATTGAACCCTGGTCTACTGAATTGCTGAGCGCTGAAGAATTGATGCTTTTGAATTGTGGTGTTAGAGGAGACAATTGAGAGTCCCTTGGACTGCAAGGAGATCCAACCAGTCCATTCTAAAGGAGATCAGTCCTGGGTGTTCTTTGGAAGGACTGATGCTAAAGCTGAAACTCCAATACTTTGGCCACGTCATGCAAAGAGTTGACTCATTGGAAAAGACTCTGATGCTGGGAGGGATTGGGGGCAGGAGGAGAAGGGGATGACAGAGGATGAGATGGCTGGATGGCATCACCAACTCGATGGACATGAGTTTGGGTGAAATCCTGGAGTTGGTGATGGACAGGGAGGCCTGGCGTGCTGCAATTCATGGGGTCACAAAGAGTCGGACACGACTGAGTGACTGAACTGAACTAAACTACTGAATTGCAGGCAGATTCTTTTCCATCTGAGCCACCATTGGAGCCCATTTAAGGTTTAATTCAAATGTAAATTTAAAGCCCCTTTAGAGTTTGATTCAAATATAATTAAACTCTATATTGTTATTGTTATTTAATTTTTAGGACTGTGTACATAATGCTTAGATAATAGTTATTTTCCAGTTCACAGCATATTGTCATTGGTCCATGCATAACTTCTTTTATTTTCTTTTATTTTATATCCTTTATTTTCAATCCCCTTTCCCTCTCCTGCCTTATCCCACTCATTCTAATGTGTTTACTATAAATTCATGAGTGTGAATATTTTCTTATAAAGCGTATAGAATTATTTTGAGACTTTACATTTATGTAAATGTCAATGCTTAAAGTTTCCTTTCCCAAATACCCTCCAAAACTTCTCATTAAGAAGCTTTGTGATTTTTGCCAGTTTCATGGATGTGATTTCTCATTTTATTTGAATTTGTCTGGTTACAAGTGAATTTGAGCATCTATTTATACATTATCTTAATTATTCAGATTTTCTACTTTGAGGATTTTCTTTTGATACATTTGACTATTGCTCAGTTTTTAATTTTAGTTGTTTTAACAGATGATTTAATGATATTCTTTGTATATTATTGATATTGATTCCTTGTTTGTCTTAGACATTTTGAATAATTTTTCCCAGTCTCCATTAATTTTACTTAAACTTTTTTATTTAAAATTCTTTGTTTATCACCAACCTTTTAAAATAATGCTCCTACTCTGTCAAGTGTATCTTAATTTTGCTTCACTTTTCTTTTGTTGAATTAAAGTTCATAATTTCAATATGGCTAAACCATTAACATCTTACCTTATAGTTTTTGTTGTTGTTGTTTTTAGATCATAAATATACTCTGCTATGCTTTTTGCTTTTTATATGTCACATTTTTATATGTCATATTTAGGCATTTAATCCATCAGAACATTTATACATAATATAAGGTGAGGGTACCAACAATGATTTCCTCTATATGGTGAACCAGCTTCTCTGGTGTTATGTAACAATTTATTCTTTCTCTATTGATCTGAGGAATGATACTTTATTCTGAACAGATGATTCTCTTCCATACAAGTATAATCGTCTGTCCCTGAACTTTGTTGTTCACTTGTTAAGTCATGTTCGGCTCTGCAACCCCAGGGACTGCAACACACCAGCCTTCTTGTCCTTCCCTATCTCCACGAGTTTGCACAAACTCATATCCGTTGAGTCAGTGATGCCATCCAATGATCTAATACTCTTGATGCCCCATTCTCCTCAGCCCTCAACTTTTGCCATAGGTTTTATTAAAATGGATTTATAGCAGCAACCACCAATCATTTGACTTCAGGGGCTCGTTTTGTGGAAGACAATGTTTCCACGAATCAAGGTAGAGGGATGGTTACAGGATGACTCAAGCATCACATTTTTTGTGCACTTTATTTTTATCTTTATTACATCAGTTCCACCTCATATCATCAGGCTTAAATCCCAGAGGTTGGGGCCCCTGTTTTATAGCATTCCTTGACTATAGTATGATAATTATCCCCTGCAGTTTTTCAAGATGACTTAGTTCATTTTTGACTGTTATTCTTCCATGTAAATAAATATGAAAGTTTTGAAATTTTCTTCAAATAAAAATAAAACCACAGGAATTTATGGAGTAAATAGGGAGAATTGGCAAAAAGCTTTTTTGAAAGGTTCTTTTGAAAAGTTCTTCAAACAAGAACAAGACCACAGGAATTTATGGAGTAAATAGGGAGAAGTTTTCAAGATTAAATCATCTATTCATGAACATTATATAGCTCTTCTTTAATAACAATCTTAATTTATCATCCTGAAAGAAATGTTAAATTTTTCAATATAATGATTATAGAAATACAAATGATAATAAACATGTATATGTAATGATCAAAGTCTATACTATTTCTCATATGATTCTTTGTATTTTATCAATGAAATTACAAAGAAAGTCATCAATTAAAAGTGAAGATAAGAAATAGGTGTTAGAGATTGAAAGAAAAGAAAAGAACTGGGAAAACTATTTGGTAAGTGGAGAACATGTTTTTTTGTTTTGTTTTGTTCTATTTTATTTTGTAGCTAAGAGAAGTTTTCAAATATCAAAAGACTATTACATGGATAAGACTTTCAACTGTTTATGTGTAATTCTGGAGGTTGGACAAAAAGCTGCCTAAACTCTAGAATTTACTTTTATGTGAAGAGTGTTCTCTATTAAGAGTTGAAAAATAAAAGAAGTTTTCGTTGAGTTAGTGAGATTAGCAATGTTCAAAGAGGACATCTTGCTGTTTTGGAGTATAAGAGGTATGACAGAGTATCAATACACACATGGGTTAAGGCTTGGACTAAAGTTTCTTAAAATTCTTGAAATTCCACCAGAAAATTACTAGAGCTAATCAATGACTATAGTAAAGTTGCAGGATATAAAATCAACACACAGAAATCCCTTGCATTCCTATACACTAATAATGAGAAAACAGAAAGAGAAATTAAGGAAACAATTCCATTCACCATTGCAATACTTAGGAATATATCTACCTAAAGAAACTAAAGACCTATATATAGAAAACTATAAAACACTGGTGAAAGAAATCAAAGAGGACACTAATAGATGGAGAAATATACCATGTTCATGGATTGGAAGAATCAATATAGTGAAAATGTGTATACTACCCAAAGCAATTTATAGATTCAATGCAATCCCTATCAAGCTACCAACGGTATTCTTCACAGAGCTAGAACAAATAATTTCACAATTTGTATGGAAATACAAATACAAAAAACCTCGAATAGCCAAAGCGATCTTGAGAAAGAAGAATGGAACTGGAGGAATCAACCTACCTGACTTCAGGCTCTACTACAAAGCCACAGTTATCAAGACAGAATGGTACTGGCACAAAGACAGAAATATAGATCAATGGAACAAAATAGAAAGCCCAGAGATAAATCCACGCACATATGGACACCTTATCTTTGACAAAGGAGGCAAGAATATACAATAGATTAAAGACAATCTCTTTAACAAGTGGTGCTGGGAAATCTGGTCAACCACTTGTAAAAGAATGAAACTAGAACACTTTCTAACACCATACACAAAAATAAACTCAAAATGGATTAAAGATCTAAATGTAAGACCAGAAACTATAAAACTCCTAGAGGAGAACATAGGCAAAACACTCTCTGACATACATCACAGCAGGATCCTCTATGACCCACCTCCCAGAATATTGGAAATAAAAGCAAAAATAAACAAATGGGACCTAATTAACCTTAAAAACTTCTGCACATCAAAGGAAACTATTAGCAAGGTGAAAACAGAATGGGAGAAAATAATAGCAAATGAAGAAACTGACAAACAACTAATCTCAAAAATATACAAGCAACTCCTACAGCTCAACTCCAGAAAAATAAATGACCCAATCAAAAAATGGGCCAAAGAACTAAATAGACATTTCTCCAAAGAAGACATACAGATGGCTAACAAACACATGAAAAGATGCTCAACATCACTCATTATCAGAGAAATGCAAATCAAAACCACTATGAGGTACCATTTCACACCAGTCAGAATGGCTGCGATCCAAAAGTCTACAAATAATAAATGCTGGAGAGGGTGTGGAGAAAAGGGAACCCTCTTACACTGTTGGTGGGAATGCAAACTAGTACAGCCACTGTGGAGAACAGTGTGGAGATTCCTTAAAAAACTGGAAATAGAACTGCCTTATGATCCAGCAATCCCACTGCTGGGCATACACACTGAGGAAACCAGAAGGGAAAGAGACACGTGTACCCCAATGTTCATCGCAGCACTGTTTATAACAGCCAGGACATGGAAGCAACCTAGATGTCCATCAGCAGATGAATGGATAAGAAAGCAGTGGTACATATACACAATGGAGTATTACTCAGCCATTAAAAAGAATACATTTGAATCAGTTCTAATGAGGTGGATGAAACTGGAGCCTATTATACAGAGTGAAGTAAGCCAGAAGGAAAAACACCAATACACTATACTAATGCATATATATGGAATTTAGAAAGATGGTAACAATAACCCTGTGTACGAGACAGCCAAAGAGACACTGATGTATAGAACAGACTTATGGACTCTGTGGGAGAGGGAGAGGGTGGGAAGATTTGGGAGAATGGCATTGAAACATGTAAAATATCATGTATGAAATGAGATGCCAGTCCAGGTTTGATGCACGATACTGGATGCTTGGGGCTAGAGCACTGGGACGACCCAGAGGGATGGTATGGGGAGGGAGGAGGGAGGAGGGTTCAGGATGGGGAACACATGTATACCTGTGGTGGAATCATTTTGATATTTGGCAAAACTAATACAATTATGTAAAGTTTAAAAATAAAATAAAATTAAAAAAATAAAAAAATAATAAAAAAGAAACTTTAAAAATATAATTCTAGAATGTAATAATGAAGTGTTTTCTTTTAAAATTGAAATAATCGTGCACTACTTTTGTTGCCCGTGCAAATTCTGTCATTTGACCGACAATGGTGGTGTTGGTACTAATAGAATCATCTTGTTATGTAATCAAATAAAATTATTTTTAAATAATTTATATCATCTATTGCCATCAATTTCTTAGTAAATGTTTTAATACAAAAAGAGAAGAAAGGACAGTTGGTATAAATGGAATCTCTTTAACTTAATCTTATCTTTTGAAAAAAAATTTTATATGTTCTCATTTCTCTAATAAAACTTTATAACAGACAGGCATTTGTCATTTTACTAGCTGGGTCTAGGAACAATATGCCATAGAGAATGTGGGTTGGAGACCTGTGTGAAAGTCTTCCTGTGATTTAGAACAGAGTCAGTGTCTTTGTCCACTTCGGTTACTATAAGAAAAATACCATAGACTGGGTCACTTAAACAACAGATATTTATTTCTTACAGTTTGAGAGGGTAGGAAGTTCAAGCTCAGGGCCCAGGTAGATTCTGTATCTAATTGAGAGCTAGTGTTGTGTTTTTGCTTTGTCCCCATGTGGCAGGAAAGAGAGTGAAAGAGCTCTCTGTGGTCTCTTTAAGTGTTTTTAAAGAATTATTTTTTTAGAGCAGTATTAGTTTCACAGCAAAACTGAGAGTAAGATACAGAGATTTTCCCATATACCCATCACCTACTTGTCATAGTGGTGACAAGTGATTAATAATGAATAATTAATTAATAGTTAATATTATTAACATTATACATTTGTTACCAAGGATGAACCTACATTGACATCATAACCACCCAAAACCCATAGCTTACTTTAGAGTTCAGTCTTGGTGTTGTACTTTCTATGGAATTAGACAAATACATAATGATATATAGCTATCATTGTAATATCATATGGAGCATTTTCATTTGCCTGAAAATTCTCTCGGTTCTGGAAACTCATTAATTTACCCTCCTTGCATTCTTGACAATCACTGTTGCTATAGTTTTTGCCTTTTCCAGCATTTCTTGTGGTTGAAATCATTCAATACGTAGCCTTTTCAAATTAGCTTCTTGATACAGTAATATGTATTTAAGATGCCTCCATGTCTTTTCATCATTGGATAGCTCATTTCTTTGTGGCACTGAATAACATTTCATTGTTTGGATGTACCACAGTTTATTTATTCCCCTAGTGAGGAACATCTTTGTTGCTTTTAAGTTTGGCAATTATGAATAAAGCTGCCATAAGCATCCATATGCAGGTTTTGGTACAGACACAAGTTTTCATCTGTTCTGGGTAAGGGACACCATTGCTGGATCATATAGTAAAATATTTTTAATTTTGTAAGAAATTACCAATCTGCCTTCCAAAATGGTTCTATCATTTTGTATTCCTATCAACAGTATATGAAAGTTCATGTTACTCTACATCCTTATCAGCATCTGGTGGTGACAATATTCCAAATATTGGACATTTTAATAGGGGTATAGTGGTATTTCATTGTTTCTTCAACTTGCATTTTCTTGATAGTGTATGTAGACATCTTTTCCTCTGTTTATCTGTATATCTTGTTTGGTGAAGTATCTGTGCAGGTGTTTGGCCTACTTTTTAGTTTGGTTGTTGGTTTTCTTTTTATTATTAATTTCAAGAGTTCTTTGTATATTTTCAATAACAATTCTTTATTAGATTTTTCTTTTGCAAATATTTTCTCCCTACTTGTGACTCATTTTCTGATTCTCTTGACATTGTCTTTTGCAGAGCAGACATTTTAAATTTTAATTATTATCAATTATTTGTTTCATAGATGGTGTTTTTGGTTTTGTATGGTGTCTCTTTTGTAAAGGCACTAATCCCATTTATGACAGCTCCAGCTTCATCAACCAAAGGCCTTACTTGCAGATACCATCACATTGGAGATTAAGCTTTAACATTTGAACTTGTGAGGACACAAACATTCGTCATAGTTATCCACAAATTATATCCAGCTTCAGTTCAGTTCAGTTCAGTCGCTCAGTCGTGTCCGACTCTTTGAGACCCCATGAATTGCAGCACGCCAGGCCTCCCTGTCCATCACCAACACCTGGAGTTCACTCAAACTCACGTCCATCGAGTGAGTGATGCCATCCAGCCATCTCATCCTCTGTCGTTCCCTTTTCCTCCTGCCCCCAATCCCTCCCAGCATCCAGCTTAGCTTCATGAATAAATCCATCCTCCTATTTTTGTAAATAAAGTTTTATTGGAATATAATGTTCTTGGCCCCTTTCATGCTATTATAGCACAATTGAGTGTTTGTGATAGAGACAATATACCCCACAAAATCTAGAATAATTACCTCTGGCTGTTTATTGAAAAAGTTTTCTAATCCCTGTTTTAAAAAATGGACCTGAAAGATGAGCAGGTGTTGCACACCTAAAACTGTCTGTCATGGATAGGAATAAACAGTGTTGATATTGACTTACGTGTTTTCAACTTACATGGCCCAATATTGCTAATATTTATGGAACACTCACTATATAGTACATTTGCCAAGCATTTTATATCTTTGTCTCATTTCATAATTATAAAGGAGAAACTAAGGCTGAAGAACAGAGTTAGGTCTTGGAACCTAAGGTTTATATGATCCATGCTCTTATTCTTTATGTTAATATCTGAGGCTTAAACTAATAATAATCATGTCCAAACATCATCTGCCCAGGCTCAGTTGACAACTTTGGCTCCCCAGACGTAGAACTATATCAGCACTACTTTTAAAAATAATCCTAAAGTTATTTAGGCCACCAGCAAAAAAGGATAGCAGAATTAACCAGAAGGGAGAGTTAATTAATTGCAAGGCAGATCATATTGCCAATTCTTGACAGAAAGGATAGAGTTATTTTATCTGCAATTTTCAGTGTAGAGATGATGCTTGAGTGAAGAGGAGCTTAGAGTATACTGCTTCAATTATCTGACTGAGGGAGGACAATTCAATTCATAAGACCTAAGTGCCAATTAGCTAAATGAGAAACTCAAGCATGATACCCAGTATTTAGGCAGAAAGAGGCTCAGAAAAGCAACAGAGCTCTGCAGCTGTAGGCTGATCTGCAAGGACAACAACACCTGGGAAAGACATGACCCATTGAAGATAGTGTTGCAGGTTGTTAGGGCCTGAGTAGGGTGTTCGAGAAAACAATGCAAACCTTTTAAAGGGAATCTATAAATAAGGTTCTGTTTGGAACATAGGGGACATTATTTTTAATAATACTATGTTGAAAGACATTTTGATATTCAACGTGTTCAATTTCATATTACACATTAGGTAAATTTAAAATTCTTTGTTAACAAAAAGACTGATCTGGTTATGAAAATTTTAGTTCTTAAGTCTAAGAAATCAATGACAGCTAAACTATTAACTTTCCAAATCAAAATCTTAGTGATTAAACCAGATAAATGCAATTGCCTTGTTTACATATCCTATCTGAATCTCTGTAAAAGTTATTTTGTTAAGTACATTCAACTACATCTTACCCTCCTGAATAAATATACCTATGCATTACTTATTTTTGATCCTCCATAGTGAAAGTGAAGTTGCCCAGTTGTGTCCAACTCTTTGCGACCCCATGGACTGTAGCCTACCAGGCTCCTCTGTCCATGGGATTTTCCAGGCAATAGCACTGGAGTGGATTGCCATTTCCTTCTCCAGGGTATCTTCTGACCCAGGGATCGAACCTAGGTCTCCCTCATTGTAGACAGACGCTTTACCATTCTGAGCCACCTTGATCCTCCATAGTTCCTATTAAAAATCAATGCATGTGGTAGGTATTTGGCAAATATTTACAGGAAGGATGAACGGATATTTGGAGAGATAAATTTAAGTTTTCCCAGGAAGATGAACCTGGAAAAATTAAAGCCCAGATCATTTACTTTTGAAATAGAAAGGAATGGGAAGGTTGGAGCTAAATGAGGAAGGAACTATCACATGACTGAAAAACAGATTGATGAGTAGTACCAAAGATGATGAACACAAACATGGTGATATTCACTGTCATTGCTATTATTTTTGCAACGCTTCTCAGTGCACAGAGCACCATATCGTTAGAAAGGTTTTAAGATATTTTCTGAACCCTCATCTTAGTGTAATTGTGCACCATGTTCTACAACTACAGTTGTTGAACCCAAAAGGAGCCACAAGGGTCCTTTCTGGTGTCTTTTCCTCAGAGAAGTAATGAGTGTACCGAAATTTAGTGAAAAATGAAATTAAGCGGTTCAGTGCCTAACTGGAACTTAGTAAATTAGTACACTGACTCATGCGGAGGTCAAGCAATAATTTTACAAAATAATTCCTGAAAATAAATTTTCACTTGTCAACTCTGAAATGTCCAATGGCTTAACTTGACTGTAGACTTATTATTTAAAACATCCCCATCATTTGTTATGAAGGTAATGCAAGGATAATATTACAATGTGCCTGTCTCCTGGTTGCAAATGAAACAAAAGATGTGGTCCCTTGAGATTTGCTGGAGACAATGTTGAATGATGTATTTTATAAATTAAATCTTTACTACATCAAAGTGTCAGTCACTCAAGCATTTATTTAATTTTCTGGTATACAGAAGACAAGCTCTTCCATTATTGTCCCAGGAAGCATCTTTGTTGCATGAATGAGCTCATTTTTTTTTTCCTTAGGTCCCAACCCTGTTCCTTGGATGTAGGTTATTCTTGAGGGAAATTAGACTTCATGTTTTTCATGCAAACTAGTTTTTTAATTCCATTTAATTTTATATATCACTTTATTGAATCATGGTTATATTAATCTTTATATCTAAATTCCATTATTGTCTTAGAGAAGTAAACCTAAAGAATTTACAAATATTACATAGCAATGGTGGAGTAATTCATTCACAGTTTATTAAGAACTATCTATATTTCATGCTGTATTAGAGGCCCAAATGTGAAGAATGGGTGAAAAAATTGAAAAACCATATTAACTACATTTGAAAGTTTATGTGTTAGGAAGATTAAGGCTATAAATATCTATATTATAGAAACAAATGATGTAAATTACCTGAGAAATACAAATCAAATTCAAGGAAAATGATAAATGAGAGAGACCATATTGAGAAAGGACAAATTTGTTTCCAGCATCATGAGGTATCTGAAGATGGTGATACCCACACCCACCCCCCACCCCGTCCATGGATCGTAGGAGAGGAGGAAATGTCTGAGTCATGAAGTTTTAGCATGCAAGGAGTATTTGGGGAACGGCATGAGGATGCTTAGGGCAAATGGTAGGGTTTGGGGCTCTATGTTTTATTTGGTAAAAATGGAAAGCCATTAAGTACTGTGGACAATGAAGCAACATAAGTTGAATTGTGTGCTTTAGGATGATTTACTCTATAGAGATTTGGGAGCAAAAAGACAAAAATCTATTGACTCTATGAAGGTAATGCTTTTTATCTTTATGCTTCACTATGATACTTCTGTCACCTAGATCTTAATATGTGCCCAATAGCTTTTTTATTGAATGTATGAATCAATTTCCTGATTTGGGGAAGGTTAGGAAAGAAAAACGAACTTTTATCTGAGATGCTCCTAAAGTTCATTGGAACAAAGGTGCAATTGCACAAAGATAGGATATGAGGGAAACAGCCAGCCTTTGAATGAGTGAGAATGGTTTAAAAGGGTTTTGTTTTTTTTTAGTTCCTGGACTGTTTTTCGTTAAGTTGTCCCTGGGCTTTCTTCAGTCTCTAATAATAAATAGGTAATAATTTAAATTAAATAATGAAAGCAGTGAGCTCATATCATGTAATTTTGTGTAATATCAGTAACTGGAAAAAAAATTGAGATTCATAAAAGGCTTCACACAGAGGGCAAGTGAAGTCAGCAGGTGTTTTAGAGGTCCACATCCGGGGAAAATAGATGACATAATAGTAACCCAGAGAGAAGCAGGAAGATGGATGATACAACTATTACTTCAACAAGGCCTGTTCCCTCCATAGCTATGCAGATAGATGGAAAGTCATCTGATGTAAGTAGCAAGCCCTGACTTCGGGCAGAGGCATAGCTGCCTCAAGGGACTATAAACCTTGCCAGCCATGTAGCATGTAAACCTGAATTAGAGAGATCCCATAAATGGGTCAGAATGAAAGAGGGGGTGTTACCTATGGAAGAATGGTGAGCTGTTGAATCTAAATTTACCTTCATGATAAACAGCACTTAAAAAATTAGCTCCTTTTTTCCTTTTCTTTGCCTGAAGGAAGAAAACATAAGAAAGCATAAAATATGTTTTACTCTCTGTTTCATTTGTTACATTTATACTGAAAAATTCTTAAAAACAATGGCAAGATAAATGACCAACTTGCATAGTGAGAGCATTCTCCAATGTACTTCATTAAATTCTTCCTTTCATTATTTGTCACTGTAACATAACATTTCTACATTTTTATCTACATTTTAAGGGATGGAACAAACTAAAATCTAGGCCTTCAGCCAGCATTAGCATTCCTCTCTAAGGACAAAGGTTATTTTCTTACCTCCATCTAAGAAGTATTGGAATATGAAATATATATAAAAATCAAGATCAGAATTTGTAATTCTAGAATTATTGAAAAGCTAGTTGAGTAAAAGGTCACATTTTAACAGACATTTTGGGATATAATATGGTTGAGCTGGTTTCATTTCCTTTTTCATAAGTTGAAAAATCTAAAGGGTTTATTTTAAATTCAGGTTGCATCTCTACTTTTGCTTGGAGTTTATTATAGCTGAAAGACTGGGTTTTTCACTTTTTTTTTTTTTTTTTTTTGCTTGAAACATGCATGAATAGTTTCTGATTTCTTCTCATCCAGATATTGAAGAACAATTTTAGGAAGGACCCAACTTTACTGCATTGCATCCTCAAGTTTCCTCTCTCACTTCCCTTACAAAGCTCATCCAAAATGTGCATTCATGATGTTAAATACCACTTGGCAATTTTAGTTTGGTTGGAATAGAATTGCAGAATTTTCCATTTCTTAATTGTGAAAAAAGCAAATAGATATCTACACTTTTCTCCTGCATGTCTAAAAATGCGTCAGATTTTTCAGCAAATATTTAGTTCTCTTATTCCAGATAGCAGAAGGCGTTAACCCAAAGGACGGACCACAGAGGAGGTTCTGTGTTGTAAGTTAATCTCCTGTGGAAACTGTATCTAGGAGGATTTTCCTGATTCCATTCTATGTCCTAGAGGCAACTAGGACTTCACAACGTGCACAGCACTGAGAGGCTCAGATAGGAAATATAACTCTTCTAGAAACTATGTTCTGTCCAATTACAAAGCCATTTGCCAATTACTGATTATTGAAGACATTATGATTTTCTCCAGTGTTGCTGCTGAACCTTAGAAAGAAAAAGTACATTTTGAATGATAATTTGATGGTGAATCAACATTTAAAGTCAAATGTATTGCTTATATCTTCATAATCTCTGAATTAATGCATAAAACAGAAGAAAAATGTTTTTTTCTAAACATATATATATACACACACACAAATACAATCAGACAAGGTCTTGAAATGTCAAAACCCAGATTCTGCTTTGGACTTAAAATTCATCAAAATATTTTCAACAAATAAATAAAAGTAGAAAAATCTAATGGTATAATGCATAATATTATATGCAATAACAGAAAACAGCCAAAAATTTAATATAATCTCAAACATTAAAAGGTATTTTCCTTTATTTTTAAAATAAGATAAATAATCAAATTGGTTTTGATCAATATACCTACTAATTTTGATCTTTTGCACTGAGAATGATGAAAATATTGGGACAGTAGCAATCTAGGGAGATTATGCAGCACATGGTCAGAAATTCTATGGATATTCTCTTTTCCTGAATATTAATCAATCATTTCAACAGAATGTAAAAACTTTCAACCTTGAGGCATAGGTATAAAGCAGATGACTTTCTCAGTTCCTCCTAGCCCTTTGATTCATATGGAACAATTTTAAAATAATTTTTCTCAAATGCCCTTGAGCACATAATATTATTCTAGGATGAGTCATCTTCATTTGTTGCCCTCTAATACTGTCATTACAAAAATAGCACAGGTAATGGCATATCTGAAATACTAAGCAAAAATATATTTATATATTATACATATTTCATTATATATTTGCATAATTAATCTTATGTGTTAACATTTTATATGTTTAATTATATGTATATACATTAGTTAAAATGTGTATATAAATATTCATGTTGACCATTCTTATCATACTTATTAGGAATCGTGTTCTTTTTTTTATTCCAGTGACTGTAATTGTACTATGTTCCTGTATGTTTTTGTATAAATCATGTAATCACTCCATTTCATTTACCATTTTAAAAGGTAATGATTCCCTTTACATTCACTATTCACCTTAGCAACCATTCATTAAATATCAAATTTTTTGTTCACCCTGTCATTTTTTAAGTACTTTGAAAATTATAGTTTTTAGCCCTTAACAGTTTATATTAGTGGTGGGTTAATTTGATATATAGTAAAAATAACCACAAATAAGAATGAGATTCAAATGAAGAGTGGAGTGATAAAATTTAACTAGAGCCCTTAGCTTTGTAAAGGAGGTTCTGTTTGAAGTGTATATTGAAAGGTGAATACTAAATCTGGCAGCATTGTAGTAAATGAATCAGAGAATCAAGAAATGGGAAAAATTCATGCTGAGTTAGAGGTGTTCATAGGGCATCCATGTGAAAATGTCAAGGTAAATGGTAACTGAAAATCAAGAAATAGGCCACATCTAGTGAAGATAACTTAAGAGTTAGCAAGATAAAACTAAAGAGGAAAAATGTTTCCCAGGTAGAAAAGATGTCGATTAAACTTAAAGATGCTGAGGGTAGGGGCTTAGGAAAATGATTATAATTCCCAAGTGGAGGGAAGAATCACTTTAGGTGACTGAAGAGATGTCCATGAAGAGAAGGCATTTAAACTTATCAAAGACATTGATGGCAACACTGTGGGGAAATTGCTGCTTATAAAATCAAAATAATGATAATTATTTGTTGAGTTATTATTGTATGCTAGGCAGTATTTCCAACATTTTATGGAAAGTAAGTTTATATATTCTAATTCTGGGAGGTAGATACTATTATTATATACATTTTAAAGATAAGGATATTGATTAAGTGGTTAAATAACTTGCCTAAAGTCACCCTGCAAGGGAGAGATAGAGAAATAACTTGAATGAAGGCCATCTAGAATCAGAGCTCCAATTCTATAAGTAAACCATTTTATATCTTTTACTCATTTAGTTAAAAATTCCCAGTTCAGTCCAATCCAATTTTTTTAACAAAATTTTGAACTTGAGAGGAAAATCAAATCCTTCTCTGAGTTACTTTGTACTCTGAAAGTGAAAGTTGCTCAGTCGTGTCCAACTCTTTGTGACCCAATGAACTATACAGAGCCTCTTGATGAAAGTCAAAGAGGAGAGTGAAAAAGTTGGCTTAAAACTCAACATTCAGAAAACTAAGATCATGGCATCATCACTAAATGGCAAATAGATTGGGAAACAGTGGAAAAAGTGACAGACTTTATTTTGGGGGGCTCCAAAATCACTGCAGATGGTGACTACAGCCATGAAATTAAAAGACACTTGCTCCTTAGAAGAAAAGTTATGACCAAGCTAGACAGTATATTAAAAAGCAGAGACATTACTTTGCCAGCAAAGGTCTGTCTAGTCAAAGCTATGGTTTTTCCAGTAGTCATGTATGGATTTGAGAGTTGGACTATAAAGAAAGCTGAGCACCAAAGAATTGATGCTTTTGAACCGTGGTGTTAGAGAAGACTCTTGAGAGTCCCTTGGACTGCAAGGAGATCCAACCAATCCATCCTAAAGTAAATCAGTCCTGAATATTCATTGGAAGGACTGATACTGAAGCTGAAACTCCAATACTTTGGCCACCTGATGTGACCAATGGACTCATTTGAAAAGACCCTAATGCTGGGAAAGATTGAAGGTGGGAGGAGAAGGGGACGACAGAGGATGAGATGGTTGAATGGCATCACCGACTCAATGGACATAAGTTTGAGTAAGCTCTGGGAGTTGGTGATGAACAGGGAGGCCTGGCATGCTGTGGTTCATGGGGTCGCAAAGAGTGGGACACAACTGAGCAACTGAACTGAACTGAACTAAACTATACAATCCATGGAATTCTCCAGGCCAGAATACTGGAGTGGGTCGCCTTTCCCTTCTCCAGGAGATCTTCCCAATCCAGGGATCAAACCCAGGTCTCCCACATTGTAGGCAGATTCTTTACCAGCTGAGCCACAAGGGAAGCATTCTTTACTCTGGGCCATCCTTATTATCCTAAATAATGTTTAGACTTCATCACTCCCCTCCCCCTCTTCCTAGACTCCAATCGTGAATTGATTGTTCTCAGTGATGTGAGAAAATCTAGGCTCATTTATATGATTTTCATAAAAATATGAAAAGTATTACAATTAACCAGATTTTCTGGGTATTAATAATGTTGAAAGATTCAATTTGGGGATTTTGCACATAGTGTTTGGAAATGAATAAGTAAGTTGTCCATGATTTGGATTGAGGGGGGTGCACATGACATCTCAAGTTTCTTGTTTGTAAGAGGCTATCATTGATGTGGCTGGATGGCATCACTGACTCAATGGACGTGAATCTCAGTGAACTCTGGGAGTTGGTGATGGACAGGGAGGCCTGGCGTTCTGCGATTCATAGGGTCGCAAAGAGTCGGACACGACTGAGCAACTGATCTGCTCTGATCTGATCTGATCATTGATGTGTCCTCTTTTGAAATTGATACTGTTAGAAAACACATCTAATTCTATGCCACTTGATTTTGGTATGTTATTATATTACTATTGATTCATATTCTTCCATTTTAATAAATGAACTCTGAATGCTTTGTCAGTATTTAGCTTCCTAAGGCTCTTATTTGTACTCTCTTTATCCTAGGTTTTCTAATCTTATACTAACTTCCATCATTTTTGCTTTATTGAAAAGTTCTTAGAGCCTTGGGCTGTTCAGCCAAAAGTGTGATATGAAGCTGGAATATAAATAATACATCAGATTGACTTTACTAACTTCCACTCAATCTGGGCAAGTGACATTTACAGTTTTAACAAACTGGAGGCATGGTGGTGAATGAGAGAATATCTGAAACAGGGTAAACTTCAGTTAGAAAATAGACCAAAATTTCTAAGAAGTGTTTTCTTTTTCATTTGGCTAATCTATATAATTCAGGTTCACTGGAGGAACATTGCCTCTCAGATGCTAAAATGCACATCTGCAAAATGTTATCACAATCTGAGCAACACCACCCTTGGAACCCTCCCTGATTCTTATCATTTCTGCAGTGTTTTTCCTTCCAAAGAAGAACCAGTGCATCAGATGTTGGAGTATTAAAATGTCGATACACTTGCCTTTTAAATCTCTACCTAATCGCTGAAGTTAATCAGTACACTGTGTTAACTTTCCCAAAGTGCTTTCTTTGGAAGAATAATTCTAGTAGATGATCTATAGAGGGACAAAAAAAGCACTGTCCTGTGACCAAATTGAGTTGAGAAAAACTGAGCCCTCCTGTCTTCACAAAGCATGTTAGCATATAAAAGGATCCAGGAAATCGAAGAATATGGAACATGTTCCTTCTGCTTAATCTGGTATCTCCCAAGCTGATCTGAAAATGGGAAATCATTTTCTACATCGTCCTATCAAGAAAACTTCCTGTAAAATGGAGTTTTATTGATGGAACTTGTTTTGAGGTCTCTTATCCACCCTCTAAAGCACATTTTGTGCAATGCTGCAATCTCTGATTTGCCCTGTGCTTTCTGGCGTAATAGAGATAAAAAGAAAAGTCATATTCTTCAGTATTTATGTATTATTTTTCATATGTTAGTAATAAAAAGTTGACAAATCTTTGCAAAGCATCAGAGAGGTAAATTTAATTTCTTCTAAAGGCATTGTGTTCTCATAAAGCTTTGAGGGAAACTTGCAAGAGACATGGCATTTTACCAATGCCAATACCTTTAATAAAGTCTAGGAAATGCAGTCTTCTGCAATTGATACTTATATTTTTACTTTTTGGTGGAAGGATATGGCATTAAAGGTCCTCTTCCAATTCCTCTGCAAAATTACCAAGTATTAGGCTAAAGACTAAACAATATATGCATTTACAGAAAAATAATAGCATATTAATTAGGTAAGCAATTTTATTATGCTTTATATTCCCACTGTATATCGTGGAAGCTAGCAAAAAGAAAAAATGGCAGTCAGTAATGTGGGGTGCGTGTGTGCTCAGTCATGTCCACCTCTTTGCAACCCCATGGAGTGTAGTTTGCCAGGCTCCTCTGTCCATGGGATTTACCAGGCAGAATACTGGAATGGGTCACCATTTCCTCCTCCAGGGGATCCTCCTTACCCAGTGATCAAACCCATGTCTCTTGTATCTCCTGCATTGGCAGGAAGATTTTTTACCACTGAGCCACCTATGAGACCCCAATAATGTGGCACTAAGAAATTAAAAGTAGTAATTGTTGAGTATCAAATTGAACATACTGGCTGGGCCTTGGTCCCTGAAAAAAAATCCAGATATATTTAATTCATATTGGCTTGTGAAATATAAATACATTATCATTGCTTATGAGCACCAATGTCACATGAAAACTGGTTGCTTCTATTTAAATCAATTAATATTAATATCTTCCCAGTAAAAGTATAAATAGAATTCTAATGGGTGATCAAACTTATTGATTCACTCCTTTCTCTTCCCTTTGTTTATCTGTTAAAGTTAAATCCCAACAGTTTTATACCAGTTTTGTGTAATGGTTATGTGCTAGTAAAGCACTGGTCTTAGTTAAAGAGATGCCATATATGAAAGTAACATGTCGGTCTTGTATCTTTTCCTGAAGCAGAGTATAACAGTACCCATCATTTTAGGCAAATGTAATTTTGTCTGCTCCACTGATGGGAGCCAAAAAAAGAAGCAATATTCTATTTAAGTGAAATTTGTACAAACAGAAGGGGAACTCTTGTCTCTGTAGTCTATACTGAGGACGTTATCCCTTTCCTCTTATATTGTTTTACCAAAAGAGTTACCTCTAATTAGCAATACTTCTGCTAGCTTTCTTTTAAAATATATCTCACTATATTCTCTCTGCTTTAAAAAAAAATGATACCACAAGGGTTAGGAAAGTATGATTTGAGGTATCAGAGTGAATGGTCCTCCTAAATGTTCATCAGGAGAGCTAAATTGCACCATCACGTAGTAATCATGCAGTGATGGCCATTTGTCAAAAGTGCCACTCTGAATAGAGGGACCTCCCTGAAGAACAGCACTCAAAGTTGATTTCTGAGTTGTAGTTTTATTCTACAAAATATGACATATATTGGCCTAAAAAATGAGGAAAGAGTATAGAATATACCACAGAAAATACATCATGTACAATTAACCTTCCTGACTTATATTGTCTTGTTAATAAGAGTGATATCCTTGGTTTTTTCTTCATTAAATTGCATAGTCACTATGCTATGTAAGGACAAAATCCCACAGCTTTCTTTTCTTATTTTCTGAGCCTCAATACTTATTAGGAAAAAAAAACAAAGTAAAAAGCCTAATAATGACAAAATTAAACCACTTCTTACTTGCTGTTGACCTTTCACTTTTTTTTTCCATGCTCATTTCTTTATAAAGGTAATCACAGACACACACACACACAAACACACACACACATATGCATCCTTGTAATAGAAAGAATGGATAAAAATTCATATCTAAATACCAAACAATTTGGCTACTAAAGCTAAATTAGAACAGATGTTTGTGAATATTGGAAATAATTTTTATTTATATTTTGTGGCTTTTCATAAAAATTATAGATGTTAATGGTCTACATGATAACTTTTTGGGAAATATGGCAGTGAATTTAAAACACTTTTCAAAAATGTGTTTCCAGAGTATGGAAAGTAGATCAACTTTCCAGATATAATTTATGTATATGTATATATATGTAGGGCTTCACTTGTAGCTCAATCTGTAAAGAATTTGCCTGCAATGCAGTAGACCCAGATTCTATTCCTGGGTTAGGAAGATCCCCTGGAGAAGGGAATGGCAACCCATTCCAATATTTTTGCCTGGAGAATCCCATGGACAGAGGAGCCTGCCAGACTACAGTCCATGGGGTCGCAAGAGTCGGACATGACTTAGCGACTAAACCACCATCATATATATAAGAGGAAATTGTATGGTAATGAGATGTGTCATATGCATGACTGAAAACTTGTCTTTCATAAAACTTACTTCAAACAAGAAGGCTATAAGTTTTGCCATAACCATTTTGTGTTTTTCTGTGTGTGTGTGTTTTATCATGGTCATCACTACTATGATCTCATGATTTGCAGATTAGAAATGATCTATTTCTAGATTTCCTGAATTTTATCTCTTCTTCCAAATTGTTTCTTGATTCTGTGCTATTGATGTTGTGAACTCTTTCTTTGATTGAAGTGAGAAATAAATATTCCAGACCCTCCCTCTGATGTTCTGATTGTCACTATCCCCTTACCAGACAAAATAATATTTATTTGTAATATCCTGTACATCTGTAGTATCCTGTACACATGCAGTTATTTTTCTATAAGTTACTTTGGACTGTTTGTGTCCCTTTATTGTAGAAACCACTTTGTAGAGTCCTTCCATGCTCTTTTGCATTAAGTGTTTGTACCTGTCACCAAATTCCTCTTTCTGCTCCCCATTTTAATTAAAATATTTAGCAGAGGTTTTTTCATTTGAAATCGTTTTGATTGACTTTTACCTGATTTCATTTCAAAGTTAGTTTTGAACTCTCTCATAAGTATTGTCTTCCAGTTAAAAATCTAATTAATTATTTTCTCACTAAAACTACTCAACCAGAACTCTTAATAAGTTTTTTATTAAGTTACTAATGTAAATATTCCATATTTACGTTAAAAACACAACCCTTACTAATTCAGTAAGTATTTACTAAGAGCCTAACATGTGCCAGAACTTAGGATAAGGCATTGAACAAAACAGACAAAAGCTTCTCTCTTTGTAGAGCTTTTATTGCTGTAAGGAAGATGGACTATAATTAATAAATAATGAATCACATAGTACACTAGATGATTAGATTAGATGGGGAAAAAATTTCAGCCCAGTAGAAAGGATTTGGAATGTTGAAGCAGGAAAGATGATTTTGCAAATTAAATATGGGTGTCAGAGTAGCCTCACTGAGAAGGTGACATTTGAACAAAGATGCGAAGATGGACAGGGAGTTATCCTCACCGCTATTGGTGGAAGGACCATGCCCAGCAGGGGGCAGCAGCCCGTGCAACAGCACCGGTGCAGAAGAGGTGGGAAGGCCACTGTGGCTGGAGGAGAGGGAAGACAGCAAAGAGAGGTGAGAAAATCAGACCTGAGAAAACCCAGAGCAGGCCAGAGCACTAAGTTTTAGGCTATTGTGAAGATTTTACGTTTCTTCTATTAAAAGATTGTGCAGGATACTGACTCTTTAGTATCATGGAAAATGCCTGGCTCCCAGAAACATGATCCTTCTCTTCCTGTCAGAAATTTCTCAGGGTAGAATATCACTATGAAAAGAATAACTTGATTTTTCAACTTATTGCTTTTCTTAGCTCCAACATCTTTCAGTACATGGAGTGAGAAAAAGGAAAAAGAAAGAAAGCCGTGAAGAACTGAAAAAAACTTGGATAAAGGAGCATGTGTTTCATGTAGCTTTGTGCGACTTACTGGGATATATTTTATATCATTTAATCTTCATAACACTAAAATGCAAACATTATTTGTTTTCATTTTAACAGAAGAGTAGAATGAAGTTCAGAGAGGTTGAATAAGTTGCCTAAAATTGCACAGCCAGCAAAACCTCCTTTAAAATCAAGAGGAGAAAGCAGCATTGTTAATTCTGGTAAAAAAAAAAAAAATACAAGACTATTAATAAAAGATAGGTTAAGAGCATGTAAGGAAAGATAGAAAATCAGAATACAGAACTGTGTAATGTGTTAGGTCTGTGGTCTCCATCTTATATACATCCAAGATTCAGTTCTAGTTTTAAAAGGGGAATAAATAAACAAAAACTCAAGGCCAGTCCTATTTTTTGATACCTCATCTTTCTAATGCATTCTGCCAGAACCCCAATTCTGTTGTTTTATAGCTCTATATCTCCAGTTTTTTGCACAAATCTTGCTTCCAGAGTCTGGTTGTATATTTGCTGAGTTGAAATGAAGTGAAGCAATATTCTGCTCTCCACTGGCTCCTTGCGTCTTTGCCTATCTAAACAACCCACTTCATTCAGTGCCTCCTATCTCATTAGACCCTCTGAGTCATGGTTTTCCTGCTCAGACAAAGAACTTTTACTCCGCTCTTTGGGATTCGAGCACGAGCCTAAGTGCTGCTTGATTCATGGTTTCCATACACTGCTCTTCATATCAGATGGTTCAGGTTCATGGCTCTGTGCTTTGTTACACTTTGTCCTACTCTGGTGCATCTCTTTTTTTGTTTTTAACTTTTATTTTATATTGGAATATAGCTGATTAACAACATTGTATTACTTCAAGGTGTACAGCAAAGTGATTCAGTTATACATATACGTGTATCTATTCTTTTTCAAATTCTTTCCCCATTTAGGTTGTTGCAGAGTATTGAGCAGAGTTCCCTGTGGTATACAGTAAGTCCTTGTTGGTTACCTATTTTAAATATAGCAGTGCCTCTTTCTAATTTTATTCTTTGTTTGTGCAGTTTCTTCCTAACTTTTCATACTGATAAGACTTCATACCCTACCAGCAGCTCTCAGAGCATTTCCCACTATTTAACATAAACCAACATTCTGCTCAAGCAGACATAGGACTGGGTCCTACACATTTGAAATGAAATCATTCTTGCCTCTGAACCTATTTCACTAATAGGAAATGCTTTCCATGAAAGCAACTCCTTTCCTTCAGACGGTGCAAGTCTTGCTTTTCTCTCAAAATCTTCACTGAGTACTTCATTTTATGAATGTCTAGTACATGTAAGAGTTTATACCATACCATGCTAATTTGCTTCAGTTGTGTCTGACTGTGTGCAACCCTATGGACTGTAGCCCTCCAGATGCCTCTGTCCATGGAATTCTTTAGGCAAGAATACTGGAGTGGGTTTCCATGCCCTCTTCCAGGGGATCTTCCCTTCCCAGGAATTGCATCTGCATCTCTTATGTCTCCTGCATTGGCAGGAGGGTTCTTTACCACTAGTACCACCTGGGAAACCCACATGTAATGTTTTACCATAGAATAAAAATCTGACTGTTTTTTAATCTTTTTTTTTTTATGCTTATGTACCTTCTGAAGCATGTTTATCTCAGGATATTGAATATAGTTCCCTGTGCCATTCAGTATGACCTTGTGGTTTATCTATCCTATATAGAGTAGTTTACATATGCTAATCCCAAGATCCTAGTCCTTCCCTCCCTCATCTTCCTCTCCCTTGGCTACCAGAATGCTGTCCTCTATATCTATGAATCTGTTTTTGTTTTGTAAAAAGGTTTATTTGTGCCATATTTTGGGTTCCACATTTGTGATATTATATGATATTTGTCTTTCTCCTTCTGACTGAGTTCACTTTATATGATAATCTCTAATTGTATCCATGTTGCTGCAGATGGCATTCTTTGTTATTTTTATGGCTGAGTAATATTCAGTTATCTATATGTACCACATCTTCATCCATTCATCTGTCCATGGATAGTTAGGTTGTTTCTATGCCTTGGCTATTGTGAACAGTGCTGCTATGAACATAGGGGTGCATATATATTTTTGAAGTATAGTTTGTCTGGGCAGATGCCCAGGAGTCTGATTGTTGATCATGTGTTAATTCTATTTTTTAGTTTTCTGAAGAACCTCCACACTGTTTTCCATAGTGGCTACACCAGTTTATATTCCCATCAACAATGTAGGAGGGTTCCCTTTTCTCTTATGCTCTCTCTGGCATTTGTTATTTGTAGACTTTTTGATGGTGACCATTCTGAGTGGTATGAGGTAGTATCTCATTGTTGTTTTGATTTTCATTTTTCTAATAATTAGTGACATTGAGCATCTATTCATATGCCTCTTGCCCATCCATATGTCTTCTTTGGAAAATGCCTATTAAGGTTGCCTGCCCATTTTTGATTGGTTGTTTTTTTGTGTTGTTGTTGAATTGTGTGATCTGTTTGTATATTTTGGAGATTAAGCCCTTGTCTGCTGCATCACTCACAAACGTTTTCTCTTATCTGTGAGTTGTGTTTCATATTTGTTATGGTTCCTTTGCTGTGTAAAAACTTATAAATTTCATTAGGTCCTATTTGTTTATTTTTGTTTTTAATTTTTTGTCTTGGGAAACTGACCTAAGAAACCATTGATACAATTTATATCTGAAAAGATTTTGCTTATTCTCTCTTCTAGGAGTTTTATAGCATCATGTCTTATGTAGATATTTGCTACATTTGTATGCCAAGGATTTCTTCTTTCTCTTTTGGTTATAGAAGTCACTTCTTGGAAGGAACTCTCTTAGGTGGCCATATGTGCTGACTTCTGATGTCAAATGTCTGCGTTCTTGATACTAGCCCTTAACTTTGGACTCTTCCGTTACCTAAAGCAGTAAAACTTTTTTTTTTGTTTAAGTATTTTAAACCTAGTTTCTCTTTGAAAGAAAAGAATGGTGGATAGCACAGTATTTACATGGTAACCAGTAGAGCGACAACTCATTGTATTAGTGGGATGAGCAAAGCAAAATCAGAAAAATCTCTCACAATTTCTTTCTCCTATTCATACCAGAACTCTATGGGGGGAAAAAAATCCATACTTTATTACTTGCAAAAGGTAAAAAAAAAAAAAAGGCAGTCTGGATTTCACAGACCAAAACATTATAGTTAATATTTGACAGTAACAGCTATACCTAAATTTAAGAGTCATGTAAGCACTCTCAAAGTTTTCTAAATACTAACTCCAATAACTCAACAGCAGTAATTTGTCATTCAACATCCTTTCCAAATATCAGTAATGAGAAAGTACCTTTGATCAATTCTTCAGCACAACTTCGCTTTTTGAAGGTAGCATTTTTGTAAATATTTTTCATTCATACTACTGACAGACATAAGCACAACTATATACACACACACACACACACACACACACACACAGAAGTACAGAGAGAGACAGAAACAGACAGAGAGATCCTGAGCAAATAAAATCGATTCTTGTATCACTGAAGAGCAGCAGTAGTACGGACCTCACTTAGCATATCATATTATCCTATTCAAGCTTCAAAATATACACTAGAAACTGTGCCATAATCCAAGATGGATTATGAAATATATCACAAAAAGGAAGAAAGGATGGCCGATTTAGATCCTTCAGAGTATTTTCAAAAACAATAATAACGATAACAATAAAATCCCAGCCTACAGAGATTTGCAATAATGGACTCTGGTAATGAATTCTCCAGAGATCCTGAGAAAACTAACATTGCGTTTTGAACAGTCTGTTTTCTTTGTTCTTAATTTTGAGACATAGTTACTTAAAATAGAAAGTGATTGATATTTAAGTTCAGTGTATTTTCTTCACTTACGATGCAACCACATGTTTATAAAACAAAATTAAGTAGAAAACTAAAAAGGCTATCGAATTAATTGGTGGTTAATATTGTAGCTAACACATCCCTTTAAACTTCTTCATTTTGGATGGAATTTAAATCCTCAGGCTATACAAAAAGAAGTAGTAAAGTGAGGAATCTACAACTATAAAGGAAGTGAAAGTGAAAGTCACTCAGTTATGTCTGACTCTTTGCAACCCCATGGACTATACAGTCCATGGAATTCTCCAGGCCAGAATATTGGAGTGGGTAGCCATTCCCTCCTCCAGGGGATCGTCCCAACCCAGGAATGGAACCCAGGTCTCCTGCATTTTAGGCAGATTCTTTACCAGCTGAGCTGGTAACATAAAACTTCTCATCAAATATAAATGGATGGAATACGTAGTGAGGAGAGGGTCAGGCAAAGAAAATACCATGTACATAAAAGACCTGGTATAGATACTTGTATACCTAGAAGATCAAGTATAAAGTCTGGCACATATTAAAATTTAGCCTTTATAATTTGTTGGTACCCCTGTGAGCTGGCTGAGGATGTTTTGAAAATATTGTGACTTCCATTTCTAGGCAAGAAGTAATAGAGATCAGATTTCATCTCCTGCTGATGCACCAAAAAGTTGGGAAAATATGGGAAACAGAGGATTGAAAAACATTGGACACTAGGGAATTAAGAATGATGATTGCTCAGAAAGAAAACATAGAAGAAAAGCCCTCTAGTTGCCCAGTTAGCTACTGCTCTGAGAGGAAACCAAGCTGAGGTGCAGGGAGGTGAAACTCAAGCAGAGTCTGGTGGACTCACTGAGGGGCAAAGCTGAAGCCAAAAGTCCAGGGAGAACATGATGGTTATCTCCGCAGAACAGAATTCCATAGAGAGCTAGAAAGGGAAGAGGGATAAAGAGAGGAAGATGAAGGGAGAACACTTTAGAGATCTGCAGAGCATCTTCCTTAAGTATTTGTACATTTAGCATAAACACAGGAAGAAAACCACCTGAGACTGTACAATGAATCACCAACAAGGATGCAACTGTACCGTGGTGTAGTGGGGAATAATTAAACCCAGACCAAGCACTGTGCTGGTCCCACCTACAAAATCTTAAAAACAAGAATTAAAAAAAGGTAAATAAACTGTTCTCAAGAAACTTAAATACATCCAAGCTCAAGAATATTTATAGGAATACAAAAGTATCCAACAATCAGTCAAGTAAAATTAACAATGAATGCTATCCAATAATAAAATTGCCAGGCATGAAAAGAAGCAGAAAAAATGTGACCCGTAAGAAGGCGATAAATCAATTAATCAAAACTGATCCAGAATTGACACAGATGTTGGAATTACCAGATAAAGTGTTAAACAGTTTTTAACACAGAATATATCTGTATCCCTGTCTATGTATCTTTGTATTTATCCACCTATCCATCCATTTATCTATATTTTTAAAAGACCCTAAATTAACTTCTACAAATGGAAATGACACTATATGGTACAAAAAACATACTAGATGCAATTAAAGTTGGCTAGATTGCACAAAAATATTAATAAACTTTAATATATAGTCATAGAAAGCATCTAAAATGAAACCAAGTGAATTTTAAAAATTAATAGGATAAATAACCTTTGGAATAACTGCAAACAGCCAAATCTCTTTGTAAGTGGAGTCCCCAAAGGAAAGAGTGATAAGTATTAGGAAAGAGGGGGAAATGTTAAGAAATTGAGGACTTTATTATCAAAAGTTTTCCAAACTATAAACTCAGTGAAATGTTTTCCCTTCTGACACCAAATAACTGTGGTCTTTTCTAAGACCACCAGTTCTCTGATGGTAAATAGACATTTAACAATCAATCCTGACACTATCAGAAGTTAGCATTTGATCCCACAAGTGGGTTCAGTCCTGCATGACTTCCTTCCACTTCAGGCATCAATCACAAGTCCCAGATAACCTGTGCTTCTGAATGACTGGCTATAAGTTCGAGATTCCTATGACCCCCTCCTCAGCTTCAGATCAACGAACAAAACTTAGGAGGCAACTTTACTTATGGTTATGGTTTATTATAGAGGATACAAATGAATAGCCAGATGAAGAGGTACCCAGTAGGGTACTGCACACAGGAGCATTTGACCCCATGGAGTTGAAGTACACGACCCTCCCAGAACACAGATGTGTTCACTGATCTGGAAGCTTTCTGAACGCCATCATTTAGGGTATTTCATGAAAGTTTCATTATGTAGGCATGGCTGATTAAATCACTGGCAATTGACGGTTAGCTCAATCTCCATCCTAGTTCCCTTTCTGGTAGTTGAGAGGTGAGACTGAAAGTTTCAATTTTTTAACCATTGGTTGGTCTTTCTGGTGACTAGCTTCCATCCTAAATAAATCTAAGGGAGTCTACCAAGAGTCGCTCCATTGCTGGGAACAAAAGACATTCCTGGCACCTTTAATCCCTTGAGAAAGTCCAAGGGTTTTGGGAGCTTTGTTCAAGGAACAGGGGACAAAGACCAAATATCTTTGTATTATACCACAGTCAGAGACCAAAAGTGTTCAATAATATTCAAGCCCAAGAAAGATGAAAAAACCCTACAACAATGAACACCACCAACAAATGGCTAAAATAAAGTGAAAGTAAAATCTTAATAGCATTTAGGGAAATGAACAGTTTAAAAAGAAGAGCAAAGATAAAGACAGCATATTTTTTGAAGAACTGTGCAGTAAAGAGTATGATTCTATTCATATAAAACACTAAGTATAAACTGCTGCTGCTGCTAAGTCGCTTCAGTCATGTCCGACTCTGTGTGACCCCATAGACAGCAGCCCGCCAGGCTCCACCGCCCCTGGGATTCTCCAGGCAAGAACATTGGAGTGGGTTGCCATTTCCTTCTCCAAATAAACTAGAGTCCATGAAAAGCAGTATTCCTGGGATGTGGGCATACATGGGAGAGCAGGAGGGAAGGATTACAAAGGTACATGGGGCCACTTTTGAAGGTAATGGATATACTTATTATCTTGACTGAGGTGATGGTTAAATGGGTGTATTCATACCTTAAAACTTGCAAATTGTATCTCAGTGAGTGCAGTTTTCTTTGGAAAAGACCCTCATGCTGGCAAAGATTGCAGACAGGAGGAGAAGGGAACGACAGAGGATGAGATGGTTGGATGGCATTATTGACTCAAGGGGCATGAGTTTGAGCAAGCTCCAGGAGTTGGTGATGGACAGGGAAGCCTGATGTGCTGCAGTCCATGGGGTCACAAAATGTCGGACATGACTGAGCAACTGAACTGAACTGAATGCAGTTTATTATATGACTGCTATATCCGAATAAAAATGTTAAAAATAAAACAAAATATGCATTAAGTGGCCATTTTTTCTTCTAATTCATACAACATGAGGCAAAATATATAGTTCTTATATTTTATAGATAATTGAAGAATTCAAGCCATTTTAAAAAGACTTTTCCATGGCTTAAAAAAAAATACATCTACCTACTTTAATGGCCACTTACTCCTATTATTCCTTCCTGTCATAGACAATATGAAGAAATTCTAAAAGATCTTTCTGATTATAGGAAATAAAAATTTCAGACATATTATTATATAAAACATTATATTCAGTGAAAAATTAACTAATGACAAGGATAATATGCTGTTTCTTAAATCCCTTAATGCAACTCGATTTTATTCAATAAAGAAGTGAATTAACTTTAAAAAGTTGTATAAATGAGGAAAAATTAATGGTTTATCATACTTAAGAAAATAGGAAAACATATTGCAAAGCATAGCAAAGAGAAGAGGTGGCCTATACACAAGAGAAGGAGAAAGGAAGAAAAGCAATATGTAAAATGTATAAATGTTGATCATGCTTACTAGGGAGAATTTAAATTTGCAGATAATTGAGACCATCATCATCTCACTGTTTCTGCATTTATTGCCTACTAATTAGTCTTCCTTCTTCTACTCATGGTGCCTCAATTCATTCTCCAGACAGAAGCTGGAGTGACTGTTTTAAAACATAAGTCAAGTAGTATTACTTCTTGGTTGAAAACTTCCTCCAATGGCATCTCATTATACTTAGAATAAAGTGAAAAACCCCTTACCTGGCAAAAACCCATATATGAACTGACTTCTTTTCTCCACTCTCATCTCATACTTCTGTTCTTTTATCGGCCTCCTTTCTGTCCCTCAAACCTGCCGTTCTCGTTCCTGCCTGGGCGCTATGACACTAATTGTCCCCTTTGACTCTGTCATTTTCTCTCTTGTCTTTACATGGATAACTCTCCATGACATTAAGGACTCAGCTTAAATGGCCTTTTGTGACCATCAAATGCCACTCTTTCAGTGACAAGGCAATCAGTCTCCATCATATTACTTTACTTCATTGATTCTCAACTGGGGAAAAATACGTCTCCTCAAGAGGCATTTGGAAATGGGTGGTGGATTTTCTGAGATAGGTATATGACCTTATTGGAATCTAGTGGGTAGAGGCCAAGGATTTCCTAAACACCCCACAGTGTAAAAGACAGCACCCTCCCACACAAAGAATTACACAGGCCAAAATATTAGAAGTGCCAAATTTCAGAAAGTGTGCTCTATTTTAATTCTCTGCCCATCATGTATAATTACCTTATATTCTCTTCTGCATTTACTTTTTTTCTTTCGTTTTTCATACCTTGGTAGACTAAAAATGCAATGGGAACAGGAGCAGTAGCTGTGTTGCTTCGTTTTACATTCCCATTTCTTAAAAGTAATGACTGTCCCAGAATGTTTTATTGATAAGTGTTTACTGAATGACTGAATGCTGCCTACATTTTCCTTTAAAAGCATTCGAAAGAACTATTTGAGTATTTCTGCAAGTGACCTCCATCATCAACTTAGACATGTTTTCCCCAGAGTACGGTTTAAGACTAAAGGGCAGGGGAATCAACTTTTATAAGTTTTAAAACAGAAAAATGGTGTCAATAGCAGAAATCTTCAAGAAACGAAAACTGTCAAGCATATGTGATTTTAGAGTTAAGTATTTTTCATAACCTGGAAATAAATCTGCTCTCTCAAATCTCTGTCATGATTGATATTTGTATTTAAACATGCAAACTTGTTGCATCTCTGATTTTCCCTCTGTCATGCTATAAATAAATTAACATTTTATCTAATCTGACTTGTTTTCACTATTGTATTTGAAAAGATATTGCAGTGCTAGCCGATGTGTTCTCTGGAGAAATGACTTTTGACCTCATAGTTTCTAGTAAAAGTAATAGTTTTAACTGTTGATTTTCTGTAGGAAAAAATTCCAGAGGGAACAGGATTGTGAATAATGGTGCTTACATGCCATGATTTGCCATGGCAAATCATGTTGCAAGTAGAAGTTTGGAAATTACCAAAGCATCTGTCTATAGGCCCCCATAAGAAAAAACCTGGTTCTACTTAATTTTCTCCTTTATTCTCTTTACTCCTGAATAGTGGCTTTGGCATAACATATTTGTTGTTGTTGTCATTTAGTTGGTAAGTTATGTCAGAGTCTTTGTTTGTGACCCGATAGACTACAATTCACCAGGCTCCTCTATCCATGGGATTTCCCAGTCAAGAATACTGGAATGGGTTGCCATTTCATTCTCCAGGGGATCTTCCCAACTCAGGGATTGAACCTGCGTATCCTTCATTAGTTGACAGATTCTTTACCACTGAGCCACCAGCGAATCCTACAACATATTTATCAAAGACAAAAATCACGGCTGTTGAAATGAGGTCCAATAATTTACTTAGGCCCACAGAGTGGTAGAGCCAAGATTTGACTTTAAGCCTATTAAAAAAATAGGTACTAGTATGTTCACATGTGTTGCTTCTCAAAGTATTTACATTTTAAACAAGTATTTCTAGGGAGAAATGCCTTCAATTAAAAGAATAATTAATAATGATAAGTAATTTTAGGTACCAGAAAAGCCATCAGTGAACATATTTGATAACCGGTAAAGCTTTTCATGCCCATTATATCATATCAGCGGAGAAGGCACTGGTGACCCACTCCAGTACTCTTGCCTGGAGAATCCCATGGACGGAGGGGTCTGGTGGGCTGTGGTCCACGGGGTCGCTAAGAGTCGGACATGACTGAGCGACTTCACTTTCGCTTTTCACTTTCATGCATTGGAGAAGGAAATGGCAACCCTCTCCAGTGTTTTTGCCTGAAGAATCCCAGGGACGGGAAGCCTGGTGGGCTGCCGTCTATGGGGTCGCACAGAGTTGGACACGACTGACGTGACTTAGCAGCAACATATCATATCAGCCATGCATATATGTGAATAATTTCCATACTTCTCTCTGATTTAGCTTATATAGACACAAGCACTTACAGTTTCAAACAAGTTTGTTTTTTTTTTCTTCCTGTTGCATAGAGATGTCATTCATGGTATCAATATATTATACCACCTTTATTGAATCAGCATATTATATCACCTGGTTTTTTTTGATGCTTATATATTTCTGGCTGTGCTGGGTCTTGCGGGCTTTTCTCTAGTTGCAGCGAGCAGGGGCTACTCCCTAGTTGTGGTGCACGAGCTTCTCATTACAACGGTTTCTCTCATTGCAGAGCACAGGCTCCGTGTCACATGGGCTTCAGTAGTTGTGACTCCTGGTCTCTAGAACACTGGCTCAGTGGTTGTGGTGTACAGACTTAGTTGTCCCACAGCATGCAGGATCTGCCCAGATCAGACATCAAACCCATGTCTCCTACAGTGGCAGGTAGAGTTTTACCACTGAGCCACCAGAGAAGCCTTCATTACCTATTTTATATCACAATATATTTCTCTATACATGGTCACAATATTGTACAATGGAAACAGTTGAATTATTTGTTTAAAAACTTTGTTATTAAATATAATTTCTGATTATTTTTTCTCATTCAATATGGTTGTCATTTTCTTATTTCCTTTTCTTACCATTTAGTAATATCAAATAATCAAAATGAAAGTGATTGTATTCTACTATATACATATATCATGATTGCCTTTTCAGTTGAGCTTTCTTTTTCTTAGTGAATGAACGCTATGTGAGATTTAGCCATCATGTTAAGCACATGATCTTTTATGGATGTATGAAATTATATTTTATAGAACTAGAAAGTTTTGTATTCTAAGTACTCTAAATTATCTTCCTTTATCACTTTGGTCATGACAATTCAGAAATAATGGGGCTTATATAATCTGTCCACAAATATTTGAAAGATATAGAAATGCAATGATGAAAGGTTTTTCCATTACTGCTAGCTTGAGGTCACCAGAAGTTGATGGCAACAACTGCTTTGCCTCTATTTTTAGATATTAGTTTTGGATCCACCAATAAGAAGTTACAATATATTAAATATATATGGGGTGGCAATTGCAGTGATGGTCAAACTCTAGAAACGCTAGGCATTTTATTACTTTGTACATTCATTTTTGCTTCATTCTATTTCTCTTTCAATCATCTATCTTTCATTTTGTAAGGTAACAAATTTAATGAACAATTAATATATGTTAATAAGCCAGAAGGACTTCCCTGGTTGCTCAGACGGTAAAGCTTCTTGCTTACAATGAGGGAGACCTGGGTTCGATCCCTGGGTCAGGAAGATACTCTGGAGAAGGAAATGGCAACCTACTCCAGTACTCTTGCCTGGAAAATTGCATGGACGGAGGAGCCTGGTAGGCTACAGTCCATGGGGTTGCAAAGAGTCAGACACAACTGAGAGACTTCACTTTCACTTTCAATAAGCCAGAACTTTCTAAGTTACTGGCTGTAAAGAGAGTAGGGAGTTAAGAATAGAACTTTTTCATATTGGTTCATGTTAAAAAAGGGCTAAACCAAAGACTTTTGCAAAAACCAAAGGCTTAACATGTTAAGGGATAAAAACATGAAGAATTTTTAAAAACTTTCCCCAGAGAGTGGCACAATTTTATTTTCTCATTTATTTTCCATAAAACTTATAACTTAAACTCTTAGTTTATTCCTTTTCCCAACACTAGCTTCAACAATGAGGTAAACAGTACTTTTTACAGAAAACGTTGTGGTTTTTTTCCTTCAATTTGGCTGAAGTTCTGTAAGAGGGAGGGATCAAGGTATTGTACACATAGGCAGACTCTTAAGCATATAGAAAGAGATACTTCATTTACTAAGAATAAAATTGGTTATAAGAATAGAGACAGAAAAATATAAAGGATACAAAAATAAAATAATGAAAAGGTCATGGCTGCTTTGATTTCTTTTACATGTTACAAATGTTATTAAACAGAAAAACTGAATGCATTATAAAAAATGACTGGCTCTTACATACATCTTGCAATAATTTACATGATGTTTGGAGATAAATATTGGAAACAAATAGTTGGAATTTGTTAAAAAATAAAATAGAATTGAAGGCAATGTGTCAAATTGCTAGCATTTTAAATACAAATAATCTATTCTAAGAGACAAGACTTGTCATTCACTGCTTCATATATGCTATTTGTATTAGTTTATTAAAGCTGCCATAACAAAATAGCCTACTGGGCAGCTTAAAAGAAATTTAAATTCTCAGTTCTGAAGCTAAAAATTCAAGATCAAAATGTTGGTAAAGTTGGTTCCTTCTGTGGTTCATGAGGAAATCTGTTTCAAGCCTCTCTCCCTGGCTTATAGAGTCAACTTTTCTGTATGTCTGCTATTTGTCATCCCTCTGCACTTCTCTGTGTCCAAATGTCCTCTCCTCTTTTTACAAAGACACAAGTCATACTGGTTTATGGTCCACTCTAATGATTTCATTTTAACTTAATTGAAGACTTTCTTTTAAAATCTTATCTACATTCTGAAGCACTGGGTGGAGGAGGTGATTAGTATAATACTACAACATATGAATTTTGGGGATTAAACAGTTTAGTCCATAATATTCCGTGATGTTAGTCAAAAAAACATCTATTGAAGTATTTAGATTTCTTTCTGAAACCAAAGCATTTTAGATAATAGGTGCAACTTTAAAAAAACACTGGTAAATTGAATCTTTGAACTTGATGAAAATTATGAAAGATATATAGACACACAGGAGACAGATCGCACAAAATTAGGATTAGCTCTACAGATCTACAGAGGCACTAGGCTGTTTTACATAAGAGAGAAGACAATACTGGAGGTTTACTCAACAAAAGTAATACAAGGAACAAAGGAATTCCTATTTTTCAGATGCAAAAATAAGCAACAAATATACTGAGACATGTAAAGCCATTGAGTGAGTTATAGGCATAGTAGAAGTATAAACAGTATTTTTCAAGACCCAGCTGAACCTCCTATATCTGCAACTATTGTTATTTGGAAAAATAGTTTTATTAAGCTACAGTATATATAGACTAGTGCATTCAGGTAACTTATAATACTTTCAAATGGAACATAATAGAGGTTTCACATGGTGCAGATCAATAACATATGGCTCCATTCAGAAAGACAGTAAATAATGCATTGCTAGTAATAGATTCAGCCTGGTCAGAACAGAACCTAGCTGCAAATAACCATATAAACAGTAACAGCCTGTTCCTTTGCAGGCACTTTCATTTCATAATTTATCCTCCTTGAAGAAGGTGTGTGTGTTAAGAGGCGGGTAGGGTGAAGGAGGAGGAGGGGTAAATCTTCCCCCAAAACATAACAATATGTTATTTTGCTTCTCTTTTTGTGATTTGAATTTTGAAAGGAAAAACAATGACTAAACTTGCCGTTGAAAATTGAATCTTACTTTCTGGGGAAAATGAGCCTCAGACTACCAAATATCGAGGCCAGAAAAATAGTCACAAAACCCAAAATGTGAGATGGCAGCTAGAAAGGATCTGCCTGGGCTGTATTGAGTGAATATGATCTCTACCTGACAGGAATAGGCATATGTGTTTTGTCTTCCACTTTAAACTGCTTTTTCGGCTCTGTAAGCTTAATTGTGTGTGTGTGTGTGTGTGTGTGTGTGTGTGTATGCACTCAGTTGTGTCCGACTTTTTGTGACCCCATTGACTATAACCCAACAGATTCCTCTGTCCGTGGCATTTTCCCAGCAAGAATACTGAGTGGGTTGCCACTTCCTCCTCCAGGGGATCTTTCTGACCCAGGAATCAAACCTGAATCTCTTGCATTGGCAGGCAGATTCTTTACCACTGAGCCACAAAACCTGAGTAGGCTTTGGGTAGAAGAAAACAATTAAGTTATGAGCTCACACAGCAGAATACTTACCTCTTAAATAGAAACACTATAAGCATTAAATGATGTGTCATAATTTTAATCTCATTTTTATCAATGTTTTTATCAATAAAAATTTTTGTTTTAATTTTATTGCAATTTTGCACAAGACTTTATGCATTTTCTCATAGTCAATGCTCATAATGTCTCTATGAAATACATATTGTCTTTGTTTATGTAAGGAAACTGACCCCAAGAGAGGTTAAAACCATTACCCAAGATCACACAAAACCCAATAAATCTACTCTGAAGTCCACATTTTACTTTTATCTATTATTGTTATATAATCTCTCCTTTTTGCTAACAATGACATCCATATGAACACATTTATTTATTTTTTCCTATAATTATTAAGTATAGTGGATTTACAGTGTTGTATCAGTATTTGATGCACAGCAAAGTGATTCCATCATACATATACATGTATATATTATTTTTCATATTCTTTTCCATTATGGTTTGTTAAAGTATATTGAATATAGTTCCTCATGCTATAAAGCAAGACCTTGTTGTTTACCTATTTTATATACAGTAGTGTTTATCTACTAATCCCAAACTCCCATTTTGTCCTTTCCACATCTTCTTTCCATTTTGATAACCATAAATTTGTTATCTATGCCTGTGAGTGTGTTTCTCTTTCATAAATTAATTTGTGCCATATTTTAGAGTCCACATAGAGGTAATATAATATGATATTTCTCTTTCTTTGCCTGACTTCAGTTAGTATGATAATCTCTAGGTCCATCCATCTTGCCGATAATGGCATTATGTCATTCTGTTTTGTGGCTGAGTAGTCTCCCGTTTGTACATATATCATATCTTCTCCACCCATTCATTTGTCAATGGACATTTAGATTACTTCCATGTTTGACTATTCTAAATAGTACTTCTATGAACATCAGAGTGCATATATCTTTTTGAACTAGGATGTTCTCCAAATATATGCTCAGGAGTAAGATTACTGGGTCATATACCAATTCTATATTTTAGTTCTAAAGAATATCCACACTGTTTTCTATAGTGCCTATATCAACCTACATTCCCACCAACGCAATAGGAGGGTTCCTTTTTCTCCACATTCTCTTCAGCTTTTGTTACTTGTAGACTTTTTAATGAAGGCAATTCTAGACCTCAGTAAGGTGGTACCTCATTGTAATTTTGCTTCAGTTCAGTACACTCACTCAGTCATGTCCAACTCTTTGCGACTCCGTGTACTGCAGCACACCAGGCTTCCCTATCCATCACCAGCTCCCAGAGTTTACTCAAATTCATCTCCATTGAATCAGTGATTCCATCCAGCAATCTCATCCTCTGTTATCCCTTTCTCCTCCCACCTTTGATCTTTCCCAGCATCAAGGTCTTTTCAAATGACTCAGTTCTTCGCATCAGATGGCCAGTGTTGAAGTTTCAGCTTCAGCATCAGTCCTTCCAGTGAATATTCAGAACTGATTTATTTTAGGAGGGACTGGTTGGATCTCCTTGAAGTCCAAGGGACTCTCAAGAGTCTTCTCCAACACCACAGTTCAAAAAAATCAATTCTTCAGCACTCAGCTATCTTTATAGTCCAACACTCACATCCGTACATGACTACTGGAAAAATCATAGCTTTGACTAGAGGGGCCTTTGTTGGCAAAGTAATGTCTCTGATTTTTAATATGCTGTCTAGGTTGGTCATAACTTTCCTTCCAAGGAGCAAGCATCTCTTAATTTCATGGCTGCAGTCACCATCTACAGTGATTTTGGAGCCCAAGAAAATAAATTCTGTCACTGTTTCCACCTTTTCACCATCTATTTGCCATGAAGTAATTGGACTGGATGCCATGATCTTCATTTTCTGAATGTTGAGTTTTCAGCCAACTTTTTCACTCTCCTTTCACTTTCATCAAGAGGCTCTTTAGTTCTTCTTCACTTTCTGCCATAAGGGTGGTGTCATCTGCATATATGAGGTTATTGATATTTTTTCTGGCAATCTTGATTCCAGCTTGTGCTTCTTCCAGCCCAGGATTTCTCATGATGTAATCTACATATAAGTTAAATAAGCAGGATGACAATATACAGCCTTGACATCCTCCTTTCCCTATTTGTAACCAATGTGTTGTTCCATGTCCAGTTCTAACTGTTGCTTCCAGACCTGCACACAGATTTCTCAAGAGGCAGTCAGGTGGTCTGGTATTCCCATCTCTTTCAGAATTTTCCACAGTTTGTTGTGATCTGCGCAGTCAAAGGCTTTGGCATAGTCAATAAAACAGAAATAGATGTTTTTCTGGAACTCTATGGCTTTTTTGATGATACCATGGATGTTGGTAATTTGATCTCTGGTTCCTCTGCATTTTCTAAATCCAGCTTGAACATCTGGAAGTTCACGGTTCACATACTGTTGAAGCCTGGCTTGGAGAGTTTTGAGCATTACTTTATTAGCATGTGAGATGAGTGCAATTGTGTGGTAGTTTGAGCCTTCTTTGGCATTGCCTTTCTTTCGGATTGAAATAAACACTGACCTTTTCCAGTTCTGTGGCCACGTCTGAGTTTTCCAAATTTGCTGGCATATTGAGTGCAGCATTTCACAGCATCATCTTTTAGGATTTGAAATAGTTCAACTGGATTCCATCATCTCCACTAGCTTTGTTCATAGTGATGCTTCCTAAGGCCCACTTGACTTTGCATTCCAGGATGTCTGTCTCTAGATGAGTGATCATACCATCATGATTACCTGTGTTGTAAAGATCTTTTTTGTATAGTTCTTCTGTGTATTCTTGCCACCTCTTCTTATTGCAACAATTTCATGTTGCAGCCATGAAATTAAAAGACACTTACTCCTTGGAAGGAAAGTTATGTCCAACCTAGACAGGATATTGAAAAGCAGAGACATTACTTTGTAAACAAAGGTCTGTCTAGTCAAGGCTATTGTTTTGCCAGTGGTCATGTATGGATGTGAGAGTTGGACTATAAAGAAAGCTGAGCGCTGGAGGATTGATGCTTTTGAACTGTGGTGTTGGAGAAGACTCTTGAGAGTCCCTTGTACTGCAAGGAGATCCAACCAGTCCTTCCTAAAGGAGATCAGTCCTGGGTGTTCATTGGAAGGACCAGTGTTGAAGCTGAAGCTCCAATACTTTGGTCACCTGATGTGAAGAGCTGATTCATTTGAAAAGACCCTGATTCTGGGAAAGATTGAGGGCAGGAGGAGAAGGGGACGACAGAGGATAATATGGTTGGATGGCATTGCCGACTCAATGGACATGGGTTTGGATGGACTCCAGGAGTTGGTGATGGACAGGGAGGCCTGGCATGCTACGGTTCATGGGGTCACAAAGAGTTGGACACAACTGAGCGACTGAACTGAACTGAACTTCTCAGTATCTTCTGCTTCTGTTAAGTCCATACCATTTCTGTTCTTTATTGTACCCATCATTGCATGAAATATTCCCTTGGTATCTCTAATTTTCTTGAAGAGATCTCTAGTCTTTCCCATTCTATTGTTTTCCTCCATTTCTTTGCACTGATCACTGAGGAAGGCTTTGTTATCTCTCTTTGCTATTCTTTGGAAATCTGCATTCAAATGGGTTAATCTTTCCTTTTCTCCTTTGCTTTTCTCTTCTCTTCTTTTCACAGCTATTTGTAAGGCCTCCTCAGACAGCCATTTTGCTTTTTTACATTTCTTTCTTGAGGATGTTCTTGATCCCTGCCTCCTGTACAGTGTCATGAACCTCTCTCTGTAGTTCTTCAGGTGCTGTGTCTATCAGTTCTAATCCCGAAACTATTTGTCAATTCCACTATATAATCATAAGGAATTTGATTTAGGTCATACCTGAATGGTCCCTACTTTCTTTAATTTATGTGTGAATTTGGCAATAAGGAGTTCATGATCTGAGCCACAGTTAGCCCCCGGTTTTGTTTTTGCTGACTATATACAGCTTTTCCATCTTTGGCTGCAAAGAATATAATTAATCTGATTTCTGTATTGACCATCTGGTGATGTCCATGTGTAGAGTTTTATCTTTTGATTAGCATTTCTCTAATATTTGGCAATGTTGAGCATCTTTCATGTGCCTATTGGTCATTAGTGTTTCCTTTAGAAACGTCTGTTTAAGTCTTCTGTCCATGGTTCAACTGAGTTGTTTGTTTTCTGTTGTTGAATTGTATGAGCTCTTTGTAGATTTTGGAAATTAAGCCCTTCTTGGTCGCTTCATTTGCAAATATTTTCTCACATTTTGTAAGCTGTCTTTTCATTTGGTTTATGATTCCCTTTGCTGTACAATGGAGAAGGCAATGGCATCCCACTCCAGTACTCTTGCCTGGAAACTCCCATGGATGGAAGAGCCTGGTAGGCTGCAGTCCATGGGGTCGCTAAGAGTCAGACACAACTGAGTGACTTCACTTTCCCTTTTCACTTTCATGCATTGGAGAAGCAAATGGCAACCCACTCCAGTGTTCTTGCCTGGAGAATCCCAGGGACGACAGAGCCTGGTGGGCTGCCGTCTATGGGGTCGCACAGAGTTGGACACGACTGACGCGACTTAGCATAGCATTGCTGTACAAAAGCTTATAATTCTGATTTAGGCCCTTTTCTTTATTTTTGCTTTAATTTCTATTGCCTTGAAAGACTGACCTAAGAAAACCTTGGTGCAATTTATTTCAGAGAATGTTTGCCTATGTTCTCTTCTAGGAATTCTTTGGTGTCATGTCTTATATTTAATCTTTAAGCCATTTGGAGTTAGTTTACTTTTTTGTGTGCCATGAGGGTGTGTTCTAGCTTGACTGATGTACATGTAGATGTACAGCTTCCCCAAAACCACTTACTGAAGAGAATGTCTTTTCTCTATTGTTATGTTCTTGTGTCCTTTGTCAAGATTAATTGACTGTAGGTGTGTGAGTTTATTTTTGGGGTCTCTATTCTGTTTCATTGATCCATATGTCTTTTTATACTAGTACCATGCAGTTTTGATTACTGCAGGTTTGTAGTATTGTACAAACAATACTACAATAGTAATGCAGTATTGATACAAACACATTTAGAATTAACTATTGTCATATGTCTATTTCCTCAAGATGCTAAATGACTTTTAGATGCCTCAACAAGATTAATTATTTGAAAGTTATGAACTCAAGATGGTGTCATAATTATTGCAACATTCCTGTTAGGCACCATGCTGCTTTTTTTTCTGTCTGCTCAGCAAATATTTTTGCTTGTAGCAAAGTAATATCCAAAGGATCTATTATAATATCCAATAGAAAACCATCTAATTTATTTATTTCAATACAAGTCTGCTTATTATATGTAATATAGCTTTTTTCAAATATTTTCACCTTTATATTCTTATTTATGATGTTCACATATTATTACTTAATGATCCTCAAAACATGCTAGGTATAGAGAAATCAAAAATATAATTTCCTTTATTTTGGTTTTAAATTATCTAGTGGCCTAGAAAAAAGAAGGAAGAGGGGAACAAACAATGTATACAGTCATGTATTATAATATCAAAGCAAATTAGAATGTCAAAAGTAAGAGCTTTTCCTAGTACTAAGATACACAGTGAATTTTTCCCACGGGTCTTCAGTAAGTGGACACATCAATTACAGCAGTAGGACCTCAGTAACTTTTCTGATAATACTATAATGGAAAATTTCATATGGGCATTCTTATAATGGCTCTCAAAGACTGGTATGATAACACTAAAGCAAAGTTTGGTAAAGGAAATTTTAATAGGAACTATAATATAATAATGAAAGGGACAGTCTAATATGCTGGCTTATTCTGAAAAGAAAAAATTAAACAGCCGAAGAAATGAATGAATTTCCTTCAAGTAATCCCTTATGAATGCTATTCCTCTATGTGAACTTGTGATAATAGAAATCAAACTTCCATTCTCTAGCCAGACCCTGGAGTACAGAGTGTATTATTCACAGAGGGCCTTGGGTCACAAAGCTAATGTAATAGGATGCTAAAAGGAACCTTCAGCTCAAATCCTAAGGCAACAGATAGCAGAGTGAGTTGTAATTCACATCACTGCTGCAGAACTTCTAAAATATGTTCACCATGAACTGACGGATACTCCTAAAACTCCCCTTCCCTCTAGGACTGAAAGGATTGGAAAATAATTTTTCATGTGTTTTCCTTAGGACAGAGCTGTGTTATAGGCCCCATTTCATCACCAACATTTGGCATTGTCTTTTTTATTTGGGTCATTTTATTGAGTATGTAACTGTATGTTACATATCAATATTCTTTGTCTATTAATTTACACAAAGTAAATAACCATGTTATGTTATGTTAAGTCGCTTCAGTCGTGTCCGACTCTGTGTGACCCCATAGATGGCAGCCCACCAGGCTCCAACGTCCCTGGGATTCTCCAGGCAAGAATACTGGAGTGGGTTGCCATTTCCTTCTCCACTGCATGAAAGAGAAAAGTGAAAGTGAAGTCGCTCAGTCCTGTCCGACTCTTAGCGACTCCATGGACTGCAGCCCACCAGGCTCCTCTGTCCATGGATTTTCCAGGCAAGAGTACTGGAGTGGGGTGCCATTGCCTTCTCCAAAATAACCGTGCTTAGGTATCATAAAATTCTATGGGTTTTAACAAATACATCTGCATGTGTTCACCACCACAATCAAGATACAAAACAGTTAAAGGACTCTAAGAAATTCCTGCATGATGCTCTTCTATAGTCAACCAGCTTTTCCATCTCCAACTCCTGTCAAAAACTGATCTATTCTTTACATCTATAGTAATATGGAATGTTATACAAATGAACTCATACATGTAGCCTTTTGGGTCTATTTTCTTCCACTTAGTAAAATGTATTTGAGATTAATCCATGTTGTGTATATATATATATATATATATATATATGTAAAAACATCTCTCATTTTATAACTTTATTGACAGATGTTATTGCATTATAGGGATGTACCACAATTTGTTTCTTCGTTCACTACTTAAAGGACCATTGGGTCGATTCATTTTTAGTAATTGCCAATAAAGTCAACATAAACATTGTATACAGGTTTCTGTGTAAATGTACATTTCTCTAGGAGTAAAATTGTTAGGTAACATGGTAAATGCATACTTAATTTTATAAGAACTGACAAACTTTTTCAAAGGACAGTGCCATTTCACATTCTACCAGTAATATAGATGAGCTCCCAGTACTCTGCTTCTACCAGCACTAATTAGTGTTGTTTTGCATGTGTTTGTGTGTGTGTGTGTTTCCCATTTTTATACATATACAATGAAATCTCATTTTGGTTTTGATTTTCCTAACTTTAATAATGACTAATGATGTTTATTGGAACTTCCTTGGTGGTTCAGTGGTAAAGAATCTGCCTGCAATAGAGGAAAAGTAGGTGATGTGGGTTCAATCTCTGAGTCAGGAATATCCCCTGGAAGAGGGCATGGCAACCCACTCTAGTATTCTTGCTAGGAAAGTCCCATGGACATAAGAGCCTGGTGGACTACAGTCAACGGGTCAAAAAGTGTTGGACATGACTGAAGCGACTGAGCACTGATGTTTATCACCTTTTGACATATCTATTTAATAATTGATTTTCTTTAAAAAAAAAAAGGCATCTATTTAATCTTTTGTTCATTTCTTTATTAAGTTGTATATGTTTATTGAGCTTTGAGAATTCCTTATGTATGCTTAAGTCCTTTGTCCAATATGATTTAGAAAGTTTTATCCTGTTATATGGCTTGACTTCCTATTTAATTAATGGTGTGTTTTATAAAGCAAAGTTTTGTTTAATTTTGATGAAATCCAATTTATCCATAAATTCTTATATGTCTTGTGCTTTAGGTGTCATATCTAAGAACCTTCAGCCCAAAACAAATTTTTTCCCCTTGTTTTCTCATAGAATATTTATAGCTTTATGATTCACATTAAAGTCAATGATGATTGTTGAGTTAATTTATATATAAGATGTGAGCTTTGGGTCAGAGTGGACAATCTTGCCTTGACGCTCATCTTAGGGGGAAAGCATTAACATTTACATCATTAAGTATGAGGTTAGATGTAAGGTTCTCACAGAAGTTTTGTCACGTTGAGAAGTTTCCTTCAATTCTGTTTTCTGAAACATTATCTTGAATGAGTGTTGAATGCTTTCAATGATTTACCTGCATTTAGAGATAATGTAGATTGTTGTTGTTCTTGATAAAGCAAATTAGATTGTTTGATATTTCAGTTGTACCACCAGCCTTTCAATTCTGGGATAAAGCATACTTGATAATGGTATATTATCATTTTTATATGTCACTGGGTTTGTTTACTAAGATTTTTTTAAAAGACTTTTGTGCTTACGTTTATTTTTTTTCTCTTTTGTTGTCATTAGTTTTGATGCTGAAGTAATGTAAGTCTTACAAAATGATCTGGGGAATTCTCTTTCTCCTCCATTTTCAGAAAGACTTTGTATAAATTGGCAATATTTCTTTTTTAAAATTGTACTAAACATGATTCTGGAGTTTTCCACGTGGGAAATTTTAAGTTATAAATTGAACTTCTTAGGGCTTCCCTAGTGGCTCAGCTGGTAAAAAATCTGCCTGTGATGCGGGAGACCTGGGTTCGATCCCTAGGTTGGGAAGATCCCCTGGAGAAGGGAATGGCCACCCACTCCAAATCCTGGCCTGAAGAATTGCATGGACTGTATAGCCCATGGGGTCACAAAGAGTCAGACATGACTGAGCAACTTTCACTTTTAATTTATTATAATTGAATATGTATTGAATATTCAGATTTTCTGTTTCTTCTAAGTCAGTTTTGAGATTTGTGTCTTTCCAGCAATTTGTCCATGTAATCTAAATTCTTGAGTTAAATGTTAGGGAGTTTTTCTTCATATTTGCTTAGTAGCTATTCAATTTTTCTTATGACTATAGCAATATCCTCTCTTTCACCTCTGATATCGATAATTTGTGTTATCTTCCTATTTGTTATCAGCCTGGCCAAGCTTTTCCCACTTCAGTGATCTTTTAAAAGACTAATTTTGGTTTCATTAATTTTCTCTATTGACTGTTTTTAATTTTACTGATTTCTGATTTTTATTATTTCCACAAGTCTATTTAATTTAGGTTTCATTTGTTCTTCTTCTTCTAGCTTCTTAAGACTGAAGCTTACAGGACTGATACTAGAATTTTATTCATTTTTGTGGTGTTCCATTGTCTTTTGGCTTATGTACTTCAGACAAGTGCAGCAAATATTTATTTCTCTTTCTTGACATGTAATGTTTATTTTGTCTCTGGATGCTTTTTAAATTTTCTCTTTCTCTTTGGTTTTTAGCAAGTTGATTATATTGTGCTTTTGAGTGATTTTTATTTGTGTTTATCCTGATTGGAGATTATTAACTTCATTTATCTGAAGTTTTATTGTATGTGTCAAATTTGGAAAAAAAATACCTCCTTTATTTCTCCAAATATTTTTTCTATCCCCTTTAGGGGACTCAGTTATCCATATAAGAGAAATTTATATTTTCCATGTATCACTGAGGCTCTGTTGGTTTAAAGATTTGTTTGGTTATTTGTACTCTTTTCTCCATCTGCTTCAGTTTAGATAAATACCTCAAAATGCTTGGATAAATACTTTAAAGTTTAATAAAGTTTTTTCTCGGTATCTAGACTTCCAATTAATTTAAATCAATATTTCATTTGAGATATTTTATATTCCTATGTTAATAACTTTGAATTTTTAGTATTTTTCATTCCTTTTTTCATTATACTTCTGCAGAGTGCTAATATGTATATATATTATACTATTACATATTAGTAGTTTGTGCATATATATTTATGTGTATATATATATATATATGTATTTCCTATGATGTATCAGTGTTCTAAACACTTTACTTGCATTAACCCTCTTAATCCAACCATACATAGGAGGCAGTTCCTGTTACTCTCCTCACACATCATATTTGAGTAAACTATTGGTCAAATACCTTGTATCAGGTCACAGAGCTTTTAAATGACAGAGCTGACATTTGAAGCCTAGACTAGTTCTAGAACCCTCATCCCTAACCACTCAATATGGTAAAATGCATAGAGGAGATACTTACATAAATATGCTGGTAGACAACAAGATGACAGAAAATGATTACAATCATAAATGTAAGTGAAGCATTCAAAGAGTGTTTTAAAATTCAGTTGCAGAGTACTATGTAGTAATAAATGGCTATGAGACCCTAAAAAATAATATTCCTGCAGGGCAGCCTTGAAAAATGGGTTGACTGTTTCTGAGCAAGGGTTTTGGGAAATGACTGAAATGACTGCAAAGTAGTATGCAGTCTTTGGCACATCTGAGTATATGCAGTCAGAGATAAGTAACTGAGACAGAGGGGCTCCTAGGAGAGGTTTGAGAATTTATTTAGGAGGTAAAATTGACAGGACATGGTGACTGATGGTTTATGAACTAAGACAAAAGGTGCTGTCAAAGTTAATACTAAGATTTGTGGCTTGAGCAACTGGATGATAATCAGATCACTCATTGAGACTTGAAACTCAGGGGGTGTTTCAAGTATGGCAGGAAAGGTAAGTTTAGTTTTTGTGATTTGATTTTGAGATGCCTGTGAGACATCCAAAGGGAGATGTCCAGCTGAATAATTGTGCCCAAGATTCAGGATACAGATATAAGTTAAACAGATCAATAAGATACTAATCAGCATGTAGATAATAATGAAATGAAAATGAGTGAACAAGACCCCTTGAATTTTGGAAAATGTGCTGAATGAGGAAAAAAGATCATAGGGCAGAAGCAATATTTGGGAGACGTGAAGGATTTTGAAAAAGTGAAAAAGTTAGAGAGATGAGAGGAAAATTAGTGAAGGATAATGTGCTAGAAGGGCTTCCCAGGTGGCCTGAGTGGTAAAGAACCTACCTGCCAATGCAGCAGACATAAGAGACAGGGTTTTGATCCCTGGGTCCAGAAGATCCCCTGGAGAAGGGCATGGGAACCAACTCCAGTATTCTTCTCTGGAGAATCCCATGGACAGAGAAGCCTGGAAGGATACAGCACATAGGGTTGCAAAGAATTGGATACCACTAAAGAATCAAAAAGAGTTCCAGAAAAACATCTATTTCTGCTTTATTGACTATGCCAAAGCCTTTGACTGTGTGGATCACAATAAACTGGAAAATTCTGAAAGAGATGGGAATCCCAACCACCTGACCTGCCTCTTGAGAAATCTGTATGCAGGTCAGGAAGCAACAGTTAGAACTGGACATGGAACAACAGACTGGTTCCAAATAGGAAAAGGAGTACGTCAAGGCTATATATTGTCACCCTGCTTATTTAACTTATACGTAGAGTTCATCATGAGAAATGCTGGGCTGGAAGAAGCACAAGCTGGAATCAAGATTACTGGGAGAAATATCAATAACCTCAGATATGCAGATGACACCACCCTTTTGGCAGAAAGTAAAGAGAAACTAAAAAGCCTCTTGATGAAAGTGAAAGTGGAGAGTGATAAAGCTGGCTTAAAACTCAACATTCAGAAAACGAAGATCATGGCATCTGGTCCCATCACTTCATGGGAAATAGATGGGGAAACAGTGGAAACAGTGTATGTCAGACTTTATTTTTTTGGGCTCCAAAATCAGTGCAGATGGTGACTGCAGCCATGAAATTAAAAGATGCTTACTCCTTGGAAGGAAAGTTATGACCAAGCTAGATTGCATATTGAAAAGCAGAGACATTACTTTGCTAACAAAGGTCCATCTAGTCAAGGCTATGGTTTTTCCTGTGGTCACGTATGGATGTGAGAGTTGGACTGTGAAGAAGGCTGAGCCCCGAAGAATTGATGCTTTTGAACTGTGTTGTTGGAGAAGACCCTTGAGAGTCCCTTGGACCGCAAGGAGATCCAACCAGTCCATTCTAAAGGAGATCAGCCCCGGCATTTCTTTGGAAGGACTGATGCTAAAGCTGAAACTCCAATACTTTGGCCACCTCATGCGAAGAGTTGACTCATTGGAAAAGACTGATGCTGGGAGGGATTGGGGGCAGGAAGAGAAGGGGACGACAGAGGATGAGATGGCTGGATGGCATCACCAACTCGATGGACATGAGTTTGGGTGAACTCCGGGTTTGGTGATGGACAGGGAGGCCTGGCGTGCTGTAACTCATGGGGTCACAAAGAGTCGGACACGACTGAGCGACTGAACTGAACTGAATTGATAGAACTCTTTCTACTGCTGCTGCTGCTAGGTCGCTTCAGTCGTGTTCAACTCTGTGCAACCCCAGAGACGGCAGCCCACCAGGCTCCCCCATCCCTGGAATTCTCCAGGCAAGAACACTGGAGTGGGTTGCCATTTCCTTCTCCAATGCATGAAAGTGAAAAGTGAAAGTGAAGTCACTCAGTCACGTCCAACTCTCAGCGACCCCATGGACTGCCTAGCCAGATTCTTATCAGAGATCAGTATGAGAGTGATGTTATAAAGCATAGCTGCAGCCTATTTCTCAGCTTTCCCTTTTAAGAGGGTAATAATAGTGGCATGACCGAAAGTGTGGAATTTCTTCAGTTCTCTATTTTCTGGAGAAGCATCTACACATGTCTGCTGCTGCTGCTGCTAAGTCGCTTCAGTGGTGTTCAACTCTGTGCAACCCCAGAGATGGCAGCCCACCAGGCTCCCCCATCCCTCGAATTCTCCAGGCAAGAACACTGGAGTGGGTTGCCATTTCCTCCTCCAATGCATGAAAGTGAAAAGTGAAAGTGAAGTCACTCAGTCGTGTCCAACTCTTAGCGACCCCATGGACTGCAGCCTACCAGGCTCCTCCATCCATGGGATTTTCCAGGCAAGAGTACTGGGGTGGGTTGCCATTGCCTTCTCCCTACACATGTCTAGAAGACATTAAACACAAAAGAAAACTATTGTTTAGATTACAGGCAATATCTATCTTTTTTCTTCAATATTATATTTAAAGTTTTTGTTAGTCTTTATAATCTTAAAATAGGATCTATGACAGCTACACAGAAAGTCTGTTCTCACCACTGCCATCACTGTCCTGTCAAGAAGTTAGTAAGGATGATAACTCTTTAAAGTTCTTTCCCTTCCTCTCGGCTGAAAGAAAACTGACAACTTCTTTGCATATGGGCATTTACTTTAGATTCTTTGTGCACTACCTTTATAGGACTTTATTAATTCTTTAATCAATATATGCATTTACCTATTCAATAAATATTTACCAAGTGTATACTGTTTCAAGTACTATGCTAGAGCTAGAAACACAGAGACAACGAAACAGGAATTATTGTTTGTACTCATGATGAATGGTAAAACCCATACACAGAAGAAGTCAAAATAGTTTATGTCTCACTAATATTTATAATTGGTATCCTAAGAAATAAAAATACTCCATAATTTTTAATACATCTTCAGATTTATAAGGAGTACCCTGGGATAGTACATCAACATCATAAACATTGTGAAGTTATGGCAGTGGTAAGGATTCCAAGTCAATATATCCCTTCAGCCTTGGTCTTTCCCCTCCATTTGTGGGAAAAATTGAGTTATATTGCGTGAACTGAAATGTCAATCTTTGCATTTCAGTGTACTATGCCAAATTTTCTCACCTTGCTAGGAGAATGATGGAAATAGAGGGAGACCCTGCCGAGTATCTAAGGACAAGTTTGGTTTCCTTGAGTCTAAAACTAAGGTAAAGTATTATGGCAGGAAAGCTGAGGATAACAAAAGCCAGAGAAACAACCAAGAAAATTATTGACAACCAGTATACTCCAGGGTATAAATTCTAGGCAAAACAACTCCAAGTTTCAAATTTAGAATTCAAGCATGGCCAGATTAGACTGAGAAAAGAGCAAGATGAGTTCAGGATGGAAACAGAACTGTATTTGTGTAAAAACAAGAGAATACTTCGAGCACACCTTTGGGAAGAGCTGATGCATAGTAAATGGAATTAAGGGAGTAGATTAAAGTCTCAGGAATCTAGTGAGGAAAATTAAGATGTTGGCTATACATTTATGCTTCTTTTTATTTGTGTCATCTTATCGATAGCTAGTATTGGCAGTATCGCCCATTCACTGGCTCTATAGGTACTGCTCTCAATGCATAAATCTGGTAGTTGTAAATACATTGTTCCCTGATGAGGCTGGAGAAGGATCTTTGAATCTAGGTGCATAGATTGTACAGTGAACTCTATGAACAAACATTCAATAGATTTTAAAAGGTGTTCTCTAGAGTTGAATGAAATTTTATCACATGACTTCTTTAGTTGCTGTCAATCTTTCAAAATATGTCATTTAACCATTTAGGAGAGGAAAAAAATGCTTTTTTTTATATTTCAGAAACCTATTTTTCCCTTTTTTATTATACTTTTTATTTCCCATAGACATACAAATCTAATGTATTTCTTTAAACAATAGCATACACTAATATACATCATATTTTATGATTTATTTATCAAAAACATGCATTTTAGGGGGTAACACTTCTTAAAATTATATCAGTACACAAAAATGGGAATATGCATGTAAAATTTTCAGATACGCATTTCTTGGTTTTTTTTGCCACACTAGGCAGCTAGTGGGATCTTATTTCCCCAACCAGGGATGGGATATATGCCCCTATAGTGGAAAGGTGGAGTTGGAGTCCTAACCACTGGGCCACCAGGGAATTCCCATGTAAAATTTTTTTGAACAATAATTATTATTAAAAAGCTATATCATTATTATGATATATATGTATCTATGTATATAATATACGTTATATACTCTATAATACACTATAAAATCACATTATAACACAAATTTACTAATTTTATGCTGTTCTAAACAATTATAGTTTGTGATCATTTATGTGCATCTTTCTATTTCTTTGGTCCTATGACGTTTTTCTTCTCATTCCCAGTCATTTAAAAAAATTAAATATATTTATTATTTGATTGAAGGATGATTGCTTTACAGAACTGTGCTGGTTTCTGTCAAACCTTAACATGAATCAGCCATAGGTATACATATGTCACCTCCCTCTTGAACCACCCTCTCATCTCCCTTCCCATCCCACTTCTATTGAAAATAGGTTTAACCCTTATAAAATATGCTTTTTTACAAGTTTTCACAACATTTTACCTTTTCATTTGTGATTGGCTTCATTTTATACTGCCCAATGAGATTATTTAATTCTGATATAGGATATCAATTTTCCCCATACTTGAATTTCTGTTTAATACCCCCCTTTATAATCCATTATATTTTAAAATTCTTAGATGTGAATAAGGATTTTGTCCTCCCTATATTTCAATAGTTTTTACAGACACATTTAAGCCTAGATTATCTTCATTGTATAGGTGAAAAATAAGAGAAACAGGAAGAAACAATAGAAAATCAATATTACTTTAGTGAATTGGAGTCAAATAAAGGAACTAGCTTAAGCAAAGAAATGATTATAAAATCAGATTTTAAGCATATGAATTTGAAGACAATTGCTTCTTTTATAAGCTCACCTCTGTATACCTGCAATAGCTTATCAACTGATCATCATCTCAGAAGAATAACTCTCTACCTACAAGCTGTGATTGGCCAGATAAATGGAGAAATGACTTAATCATATGTATTCTAAACATGGCAAATTATAGGGCTTCCCAGATGCTGCTGGTGGTAAAGAACCCACCAGCCAATCCAGGAGACGTGAGGGTTCAGTGCCTGAGTTGGGGAGATCCCCTGGAGGACGGCACGGCAACCCACTCCAGTATTCTTGCCTGGAGAATCCCATGGACAGAGGAGGCTGGTAGGCTCCAGTCCATAGGGTCACAAAGAGTCAGAGTTGAAAACAACTGAAGCAACTTAGCATGCATGCACTGCTGCTGCTAAGTTGCTTCAGACGTGTCCGACTCTGTGTGACCCCATAGACGGCAGCCCACCAGGCTCCCCCATCCCTGGGATTCTCCAGGCAAGAACACTGGAGTGGGTTGCCATTTCCTTCTCTGTGTGTTATATATAGTGTACCTTCCTTTGAACCTTAATAAGTATGAACACTAAAATATGGTAATGTTTTAGTACATCTCCATACTTTATTAAGCCATCTAGCTAGAAACCTTGTGAATGAGTGTGAGATTTCCCCAAAAGAAAAGTAACATTTAGTTAGGTTAGATGTCAAGTTGCTAGCTTACACTATATAAAAGTCAATATGTACCAAGTCATATTACTGAATTTGCTCTACACTGCTAGGAGGTTGTTGAACTCAATTACAGAAATGTGCAGAGCTTGATTTGATGTGTGAGGAGGTTAGGAGACCACAATCAATTAAAAAGAACACATGTATATCCTGTTCTAGGGAAACAGTTGTTTTAGTATCCCTTGTTCAGTTTCTGCTTTTTTCTCTGATTTTTCTGAACATAAGAGAACAAAAGGTTTAATAATTCCCCAGTTTCATTTGGAATTATTTTGTCAGCAATATCTAATAGGAAGACATGTGATTGTTGTTTTACTTGAATGAAGCCTCAGGCAGATACAGTTAAACACACTGTACTTTTTAAAATTTTTCTCATGTAGCAAAACCATTTGAAAACGGACAATATTTGGACATCTATGGAATTACAAGGGACCAGGCTGGAGAATATGAATGCAGTGCAGAAAATGATGTGTCATTCCCAGATGTGAAAAAAGTGAAAATTGTCGTAAACTGTAAGTCCCATCACCTTTTATTAAAAAATTTCAAAGGGAAGATTAAACACCTGGAAAATACTGTCTGAAGCTTATGTTGCTATTTTTAAAGAGGAAGTCTATTGATAAACAGTACTTTTTGGCAGTGCAAATGTTCGCCTGTTAGAATATTGATTGAATTGTTTTAGTAACATCAATTGCCCCAAGTAATCCTACAATAATTCAGTTTAATGTGTAGATGGCAATGTTTTCAATATCATACCAATCCTAAACTGCGGTGTCCTTATTTCTGAAGCATCCTGGACTCATGGGGTTGTCTCAATTCTCATGGGTTTCACTTGAAGTGTATTCTGATTAAATTTAAGTGTGGAATTCCAGAAGCATGTTGTTTTGTACTTAAAGAGAAAAACTGTTACTATGATATTCCTATCATTTGAGTATTTAATTCTGTTTGGCTTGGACAATATTGAGAAAATGAATTTTTTTCATGAACCTCATTATTAGGAAGTTAGATTATTAAGTGATACTTGCAGAACAATCAATGTCATTATGTTACACCCTTCTTCTAAATGCATTTCAAAACACTGATGACAGACATTTTTTCATTAATAGCTTATTTCATGTGTTATGATCTCAACAGTAATGACTGAAATAGTTTTTACTTTTCAAAGATACTCCCTTAGTCTTTCTCTCAAAATTGTTCACATTGTTTGACTTATTCTAATTGAATATTTGGAAGACAATAGTTTTTTACTAGAAGTGTTTTCAAGCTACAACTTTCAATTTTTTTTTCCTCACATTTATAAATCTTTCTCTATGCAGCCAATGTTAATAATGAATACATAGAATTCAGATTATATGAATGAATTATATATATGAATTACATATGAATTCCACAGATCAAAAGAAAATTTTCCAAATAGATCCCCAGATGCTAACACTAAGCATTTTTCATATATTTAATCTCAATTGTATGGGTCAAAAAGTATCTATCAAAACACACTCAGTAGTTGACTATTGCCAGGGCAAATTTTTGCCACCAACTAACATTTGTCAGTAGCTGAGCTATACATTTGGTGTTGACTCGTTGAAAAAGACCCTGATGCTGGGAAAGATTGAACGCAGGAGGAGAAGGGGATGACAGAGGATGAGATGGTTGGATAGCATCACCTACTCAATGGACATGAATTTGAGCAAACTCTAGGAGATGGTAGGAACAGAGAAGCCTGGCATGGGGTGGCAAACAGTTGGACATGACTGAGTGACTGAACAACAACTGAGCAAATGTGCATAATGCCAGAATGCGGCAGTTTCTAGAGCAGAGTTTCTTATATAATACTCTGAGACAAACTTTAGGAGAGTCACCCAAAAGGTTACTAGAAATGGAAAATCTGTGTCCCACCAGGCCTACTGAATGAAAATCTTTAGGGTATATGGCCTGGAAATATGCATTTATGATAAGTTTCCATTGAATCTTAGGACTCCTGTTGCAGTGAGTTACTGCTCACCATTCTGGAACTCTCTAAAATAAGAGTTAATAAATACTATTCACTCAAATAAAAGTTTCTGATTATTTTATCACTAGCCATGCTTATCTGAACATGAGTCTATAGATTCTATTGTTGGGGGGATTGAGAGAAGAGGTGAGAAATAGGCCTGAAAGGAAGTAATACTTTTAGCAATGAGCCCTAAGAAAAGAGAAAGCAGAGTCAATCTGTCAAAGAAGCAAGACACCCAGCCTGACAATGCAGCCTACTCTCAACTGTTAAAATTAGTGTATCTCTACAGTGATGTATCCCATGGGGATACAGTTGAAAACAAGCTGCCATATGGATTTACATGGGTCTGTACTCCATGTCGGAGAAGGCAATGGCACCCCACTCCAGTACTTTTGCCTGGAGAATCCTGTGGACCGAGGAGCCTGGTGGGCTGCAGTCCATGGGGTCGCTAGAGTCGGACACGACTGAGCAACTTCACTTTCACTTTTCACTTTCATGCATTGGAAGGAAATGGCAACCCACTCCAGTGTTCTTGCCTGGAGAATGCCAGGGACGGGGAAGCCTGGTGGGCTGCCGTCTCTGGGGTCGCACAGAGTCGGACACGACTGAAGCGACTTAGCAGCAGCAGCAGCAGTACTCCATGTATAACTCACTTGTGTGTGTGTTCACACTTTCGTTTCTATCCTTTTTACCTCTCTGACTTTAGTTCATTGTCACTTATTTAACTTGATTTTTGTTTTGTTTTTTATTCCAGACAAGTTGGTACTTTAGACTGATACAGTTCAAGTAAGGATGCAGAAATATGGACAGAAATTGAATTGAGAGAAAGACTGACCAATGAGTTATCATCTGAAGGATTTGTGTAGAGAAAAGCATCCTTATATAAAGCCAAAGGACAGAAATTAGGGAGACAGATGTCAAGAACTGTGAGGGATCTGCCACAATTTCACAAATGCTGACAGAAGACAGAGACAAAGGGCAATTTATTACTCATAGAAATAGCAATAGCCAGAGTATTGTCATTTTCTTATGTCAGTTCCCCAAGTCCCAATTACGATATGATGAGGGTTAAGAGAAATCTATACACACAGTAGGTTTATGTCATAGCTGAGGTTCCTTTAGCTTAGAAACTCAATTTTTTTTCATATATAATGGCAGCAAGCAAACCAGCCTTTTGCCACAGAGAGAGAAATTATCTTTATGATACTGGACCATAAACAAACCTGCCCTTTGCTCCATGGAGAGAACCACTTCTTCTATCTTCTAAGACTGTTCGCTATACAAACATCCTTGAAAAGATTGTCAGGAACAAAAGCTGTCAGTGCCTCTGCTCACAAGATGTGCAGAAACACAGGAGACCCCTGGAAGATTGTCTTCAAACACAAAATGGGAGGAGGAAAGTTTGAAGCATAGCCTCAAGACATTCCATCAGTTGAAAAGGGTGCTTCAGTGGCTTTTGTAGGGTTTCAGACATCTCAAACAGGTAGAAAGGAAAGTGTTGTTAACCAACTTTAACTTGAGAAGGAAAATCAGAAGGAAAAAGGGGAAAGTTAAAAAAAAAAAAAAGTTAAGGATGTGTTTATTATAGTTATAATACAGACTATGTTTTATAAGAACTAATTTCAGTGGAAGTATAATCATAAGTAGAAATATTGGTACTAACATAATATTAAAAATATTAAGAAAATGAACTCAACAGGACTTTTTACATGGATTTAAACATTCAATGTTTACTGTTGCTTCTCAAATTATACCTTTGGTAGCTAACATTTTCTTAAATGTGCCATGAAGAACTGAATACTGATCGATCAGTTAAATTTACATCTCTTGAATAAATATTTTATGTAAGTTTGGTCAGATTTCTGGTCATGCCCTAAATTTTGCTTTAATTTGGAATAATTTTGTCACATGTATACCGGTGATATACAGCCATATAGCTGTGTGAGTGTAAGTGTATATGTTTCTGGTTTTGAGGAAATTTGAAAAGTATTAATTTTGTGAATTCACCCCTTTCAAAATCAGAAACTGAGCACTATCCATGGGTTTTACTGATTTCCCAAAGGAAATTAGCCAAAACCTACTGAACAAACTTCGGTTTGTCAAAGCCCAAAATTGAGCACAGTGCTCTGTAGCCAGCATGAAGCTTCATGTCCCCTGATAATCTGAAGATTCCCTGAAGATAGAATTACACCAGGTTCAAGGCAGCCCTCTTTTCATGGTTATTAATCAATATTGATTGCGCATATAAAATTGCAGCAGCTTTGTGAATAACTTGAAGAGAAACTTTGTCCCTGTTCCCAAATGAGGTTCAAGATGGAACGTAATAAATTTTCATAAGCTCTGGTACATTCAGTTATGCGGAAGTCAATTTGAGGAAGAGATTTATGTTCCCTCTAATTTAGAAATATGTACTATGTTAGTATTCATCTAATACATCTGCCTCATTCGCTGCATATAGGCACATGTATATTTCTCACACCTACAGTAAATAATGTTCACCACATACTTTGTACTTATAGCACTTTCATGTGGATTTCTATTGAATTAAATTAAACAACACTTTAATGAAATGATTAGTATATTCAACTTATTTTGTATAGATTGGACTAGTTTGTTGATCAAATAAGCACATTATGAGTTATTTACAGAAATTTAAAGAATAAATTTATTTATTTACATATAAGTTCTTTTTGAGTTATTTATTAAATTTGTAAGCTTTTATAAAAAACTTTGTTTCTGGGTAGGGAGATTTTGTAGATGATTATTTTCCTGTTTTTCTCTGTATATTCTTTTATCCATTTGTATATGAATATAGTATATTTATGATTTACAATAATGGCACCCCACTCCAGTACTCTTGCCTGGAAAATCCCATGGACGGAGGAGCCTGGTAGGCTGCAGTCCATGGGGTCGCGAAGAGTCGGACATGACTATGCGACTTCACTTTCACTTTTCACTTTCCTGCATTGGAGAAGGAAATGGCAACCCACTCCAGTGTTCTTGCCTGGAGAATCCCAGGGACAATGGAGCCTGGTGGGCTGCCGTCTATGGGGTTGCACAGAGTCGGACACGACTGAAGCGACTTAGCAGCAGCAGCAGCATAGCTATAATAAATATATGAATATGTACATTACTCTATATTTGCTTATGTATGTATATACACACATCTACAAACAATTGGATAAGAAATATGTGTATATACTTCTATGTCTTGGACTTCCCATGTGGCTCAGTGGTAAAGAATCCACCTGCCAATGCAGGAGATGTGGGTTCAATACCTGGGTTAAGAACATACCCTGGAGAAGGAAATGGCAACCCACTCCAGTATTCTTGCCTGGGAAATCCCACAGACAGAGGGGACTGGCGGGCTAGAGTCCATGGAGTTGCAAAAAGTTGGACACAACTTAGTGACTAAACAACAACATATGTATTACATATAAAATATGTAACTATATATTTCTCATCAAATTAAAACAAAATCAAAAGAAATCATGACATTCATTATAAATAGACCTTAAGAGATTAATACACACACACATAAGAAGAAAGAAAAAAATGTGAACCAGCCGATTAGCTAAGCCAAAGGGAGCTGGTGGATTCAATTTGGACAGATTCTCTGTTTTATCTGCATGTGCATTCCAACCCTGGAAGTGGCCTAGAGGGTACTTGTTCCATAATTTTTATTGTTAATTAAAAGTGGAAAAATGAGTATCCATAAAGCCCATGGATTCAATTAAATTTGGATAAAAAGGAAATGAGAAAGCAGGTCTAAAAAATCAGTAAAGCTGATTCATGGAAATCAAATCTAGAATCTAGAAAATGTAGATTATATCTTAGACTAATCAAAATCTCCATACAGAAGCAGAATCTCAGATATTAGAAATCAGGAAATCCTGCAAAACCTAGCCCTTCAAAAGGAATGCTGCTGGTAAAAAGGGCAGGGTTCTCTGATCTTGTGACAAGTTGTTTATTTTCCACTTTATTTGTATGTACTTTTTCAATTAAGAGTAACTCTTTTAGAGCTTCCCCAGTTACTCAGAGGTAAAGAGTCTGCCTGCAATGCAGGAAACATGAAAGAGGCCTGTTTGACCCCTGGGTGGGGAAGATCCCCTGAGGAGGAAATGGTAATCCACTCCAGTATTCTTGCTGGAAAAATCCCATGGACAGAGGAGCCTGACAGGCTAGAGTCCATAGGGTTCCAAAGAGTCAAATAGTACTGAGCAACTAAACACACACACACACTTTTAGAAATGCAGGCCTTATAGTCAGGTATAACTTATTTGAACCCTTGTTATATAATTTACTGAACTTTGAGATCTTGGGAAACCACTTTACCTTTCTGAGTCTCAATTTCCAATTCTGTAAATTTGGAGCAATAATAGATAATTTTCAGGGTTTGGGTAAAGATTAAATGAGATGATACGATATACATACAGCACCTATCACAGTGTCTGGCCCACTAACAACTGAAAAAATATAAATCTCTCTTTGCATGAATTTACTTTAGAATGTAAGCTCTGTGTCATAAGGGATTTTCCTTTTCTTTCTGCAATAATATGTTCCTGTCACATAGAGCACCAGGTTTATAGGAGGCACTCAAAAAATAGTCGACGGGTGAACTCTTTTAAAGATTAGCATTAACGAAGTATAATGCTAATCTTTAAAAGAGTTTTTAATGCTAATCTTTAAAAGAGTTTAGACAAAACAGGAAAGAGATATTAGGTTTATTCCAAAATTATCTATATTTTTCTCCCGGACAATAACTTATTTCTGATACCATTTGTTTAACCAAAATTATCAGGTGGATTCAATAAAGATAGATTGCCATTTATATATGCTTTCACCCAGAGAAAAGCTTAATTCCATTTTTTACAGATGAGAAAATTAAAGTTCAATGAGATTAAAATTATTAATAGCATCCTGATTTTTAAGAAGAAAAAGACATGAAGGAAAGAAGGTATTAATTAACCAGAAAAAAATATAGTCAACTAGTTTAAGGTACAAAGAGGTGTGGACATTATTTCAATTTTCACTCATGTCTGTAAGATTATATATTGATCATTGTATTGGGAATCAGAAATTATTTTGCACACAGAATATCCAATAAAATAGAATTCAGTAATTCTTCCTGTGGTCAAAAGGTAAAGATACTTTTGAGTGCACTGTGAACTAAGATTTTATCCAGTAAATTACAGGCACATATTTGTGCATTATTTTGCATCTGATACATATTCATTTATGCAAATATGCACTTTATCTTCCAATATAACTAACTCCAAACATGTGGAATAGAATGTACCAATTAGTATAACTTAGTACGGTTGTATCAAAACCTGAAATGAGGGGCCACCAAGGAGAGATAAGAAGAGGAAGAGGACTCTGAGGAAATGACCACTTTTCTTAGGCTGTTCATAAAGTTTTCTCCAAAACTTTGGGCAAGTTAGATATACATGTCCTGTATACAACTAGAAGAAATGGCAGGTAACAAGTATATACTTTAAATACAGAGAAAAACTCAGCATTCAGAGTTGGAATTGGATGAAGATACTAACTATCATAGGACCAGAAGAAAAATGAGCATTATTTGTATTCACAATTATCACCTAAGCTTTTGTTTCTGTTCCATTTTGTGCCCCTACCTTAACTTTCCCTTTTTTCATCTTTCACATGGCTAATAATTTAAGCTACTCTCCTGTTTTTAAATTTCTTGATAAGCTAATTAACACCTGGAACAACTCAGGACATAAAAAACACATGTTGTTTTTCTTCTAAATGAAGTACTAGCTCATATGACATTTATAGAATAATGAAGCACTTTAGTAAATCTACATTTATCTATGTATTTATTTACCTATTTACTTATTGCTTACTATGACCCTATCAAGGTCTTGGGGCCAGGGATATGAGTCTTCAATCAGTTCAGTATCTAGGAGAGGAGAAAGACAAAAGAAACATGAAGTTGTAATAAACTGTGGCAAGTGCTTTGATAAACCATTAATAACGTGCTAGTCAAGGCTATCAGAAAGATGCCTTTGGGTATCAGTGAAAGCTTCCAAGAGGCCTTGGCCTTGATGATGTCTGAAGGATAAAACTGAGTTTGATAGGTACTCAAAAAAGGTACCAAAAAAAAAAAAAAAGGATCCCTGGGTTGGGAAGATCCCCTGGAAGAGGGAAAGGCTACCCACTCCAGTGTTCTGGCCTAGAGAATTCCATGGACTGTATAGTCCATGGTGTTGCAAAGAGTCAGATATGGCTGAGTATGAGACTTTCTTTCTTTTCAAAAAAAAGGAAATAAAGGAAAGGGTGATCTCCCTGACAGAAACAGAAGAATTTGCTTAACCCCTTAGGAATTAGGGAGCATGGCTCTACTTGATCTGTCAGACTGCCATGAGCTGGAGGAGATCAAAAAGGGAAACAGAAAGAAGGGTTGGGGTGGGTAGTATAGAGGAAGCAGGGCCAGATTCAGTGCAAGTTCATGAATTTTCACAGGCAGACATAGATCCACTGTTTCACTATCAAAGAAGAATAACTTTGAGATCATAAAACTATTCAGAGATATATCTGAATATTAAAGAAATGTATTTAAATATTTTTATTTCCTACATACATGTATTGTACTTGAAAGACTTCTGTTTTGTCATGACAAGGACAAAGGAGAGAATTAAAATGATAACACTGAGAACAACAACTGCATCTAAGAGAGATATGAAGAGCTAAGAAATTTGAAGGAAAATCCCTATAGATATTGAACACGGAATATTAGAAACATATGATAATCACTCAGAAAACATATTTTTAAATAAAGCATTTTTCTCAATCAAACAACATAAATATCTACAAATTAAATCTTTTCCACCTTGGGACTTTGATGGTTTAACAATTACAAATTTAATTCAAAGCAAAACTGTGTTATTAAACATGTAGCTAAGGAATACATGATTTCTTCTTTTGAGGGCAACATAATTGGTCCTTTGTTTTAAATCTAAGACTTACACTTCAGTTAATGACTAGGGTGCAAAGCTATTTTTACTTAATGAGTTTGCTACCCAATTTAATCTATTCTTCCATACTTGCATTGAGGTTTTGAAAGGGTCTTTAGTGTTAAGGGTCTATGAGTGATCATTGACCCAATTGTTCATAGAAAGTCAAAATGCATCTTCAGTGACCAGATGGCCAAATTTTTATTATTCCTAGTTTTTTTTTTTAATTTCCTAAAAATGAGAGATGAAACTATTTTCTCGCTTTAGTACATAAGCAAAAATTTGTGCTCAATGACAATCACTGTTTGTTATGTTTGTTTTTGGTTCTTCCTAGATTAGCATTTATCCCTTTAGAAGAAAGATATATATCAAGTATTAGATATAAGAGAGATTGACCATCAGAGATTGACCATCAACTATCAGTAAGAAAGCAATTTCTAACAGGTTGAAAATGCTTTAGGTTGAAAATGATTCCATGTCAAACTGAAGAAAAGTGGTAAAGTCCAAAAAAGAAATACCAAATATTAATATATGTCACACACTTGTGTGTGTTTATGCTTCTGTAATATTGTTCTCATCCAGATCCATGCTCCAGTAAGCTGCCCAAGGGTCAAAATCTGAGAATTGCAAGGTGGCTCCTTCTGAATGTATTTTTCAAACTGATCTTGGAACTTGAAACCTTGCACAAACATGCAGCTTATAAACCTGTATTTAAGTCCAACTTTATCAGAAAACTTTCTCAGTAAGCATATATATCAAGCAAGATAATTTATGGAACTGAATTCTTTGTAACTGAACACTTGAGAGCAATGCAGAATTAATCTTCTTGAATCTTTTCTGTATCATCATAATTAAACTTCACAAGAATTCTTAAGTTGTCTATGTCTGCTATTGCACATGTGTGCATGCTTTATGTTCAGTGCGGTTCAGTCACTAAGTCGTGTCTGACTTTTTGCAACCCTGTGGACTGCATCACGCCAGGCTTCCCTGTCCATCACCAACTCCCAGAACTTACTCAAACTCATGTCCGTTGAGCTGGTGATGCCATCCAACCATCCCATCCTCTGTCATCCCCTTCTCCTCCCACCTTCAATCTTTCCCAGCATCAGGATTTTTTCAAATGAGTCAGTTCTTCACACCAGATGGCCAAAGTATTGGAATTTTAGCTTCAGCATCAGTCCTTCCAATGAATATTCAGGACTGATTTCCTTTAGGATGTACTGGTTTGATCTCCTTGCAGTTCAAGGGACTCTCACGAGTCTTCTCCAATACCACAGTTCAAAAGCATCAATTCTTTGGTGCTCAGCTTTCTTTATAGTTCAACCCTCACATCCATACATGACTACTAGAAAAACCATAGCTTTGACTAGATGGGCCTTTGTTGGCACAGTAATGTCTCTGCTTTTTAATATTCTGGCTAGGTTGGTCATAACTTTTCTTCCAAGGAGCAAGTGTCTTTTAATTTCATGGCTACAGTCACCATCTGCAGTCATTTTGGAGCCCCCTAAAATAAAGTCTGCCACTGTTTCCACTATTTTCCCATCTATTTGCCATGAAGTGATGGGACCAGATGTCATGATCTTAGTTTTCTGAATGTTGAATTTTAAGCCAGCATTGTCACTCTCCTCTTTCATTTTCATCAAGAGGCTCTTTAGTTCTTCTTCTCTTTCTGCCATAAGGGTGGTGTCATCTGCATATCTCAGTTTACTAATATTTCTCCCAGCAACCTTGATTCCAGCTTGTGCTTTCTCCAGCCCAGCGTTTCTCATGATGTACTCTGTGTTTGAGTTAAATAAGCAGGGTGACAATATACAGCATTAATGTGCTCCTTTCCCGATTCAGAGCCTGTCTGTGTTCTATGTCCTGCTCTAACTGTTGCTTCTTGACCTGCATAGATATTTCTCAGGAGGCAGGTCAGGTAAAAAAAATCCTCCTGCAATGCAGGAGACCCTGGTTCAATTCCTGGGTTGGGAAGATCCACTGGAGAAGGAAAAAAGCTACCCACTCCAGTAATCTGACCTTAAGAACTAGTCCATGTGGTGGCAAAAAGTCAGACAGGACTGAGCAACTTTCACTTTCCTTTCTGTGATACAAGTATCTAAATTTGTTAGGAACAGCATGGATTCAACTGCCAGCAGACAGGAAGCAAAGGTTTAAAGCAGCTGTTTGATTGTAGAGTAAAACCATTCTAAATAATCTTGTTGTTTTGGTTTGTGAATTCTTTGAGCAGTTATTAAGGATGATGATTTTGTTCTTCCATGCATTGTTGGCAAATTTGGGCAACCTATTTATTTTTCTTTAAAATTGTAATTTCATGGAAAGAATAAGTACAACAATAGAGAAATAAATTTCAGAGTATTTCAAACTAGGGTTGCTGTGTATGCAGTGGAGTGTGACAGATTACCATGTGAAATCAGGCAAATATGATTTCTAATCCCAGCTCAGACCAATACAGTACTGGGAAAATTAATCAAACTCTCATAAACTCAGTTTTCTTACATTAAACACACACACACACACACACACACACAAATGGAGGATAATTATACCTACTTTGAAGATTTGCATTGAGGATTGTGTCATAATACTCTTAAAACAGCAGTGTGACTAGCACAAAGCAAGCAACCTTCTATATTGTATGTATTAGTATTAATATATGGCACACATCACATTACCCTAATTGTTTATGTTTTAGCTTTCACCTGTGGCTTGTGACCTCTGTAAAGAGTCAGAGTCCTCGTTTATGCTTAAGGCAGTATACAGTAGTTCCGGGGACAGGCTCTACAGCCAGGGTCACCCTGGCTTTGAATTCTACCTCTGCCATTATGAAGCTTGGTCAAATCATCAAGTTGTGTGTGTGTCAGTTTCTCAACTATTAAGTGAAGACAGTGAGGTAAGTTGGGTGCCCAGGTGGTGCAGTGATGAAGAACCCACCTGCCGATACAGGGGACGTAAGAGATAACAAGTCTGATCCCTGGGTCAGGAAGATCCCTTGGAGGAGGGCATAGCAATCCACTCCAGTATTCTTGCCTTGAGAATTCCATGGACAGAGGAGCCTGGCAGGCTACAGTCCACAGGGAACCAAAGACTCGGACATGACTGAAGCGACTTAGCACACACTTGAGCTAAGTTAAGGCATAAAAAGGTTTATTATATTACTTTAAATCTCAATATCTAACATATCTGGTGATGCATGTATATAGGTTTAATACATAAATAAAATAAAAATAAAACAAGCACACATGAAATTTAAGATAGTAATTGCAAAATCACCCAAGTTCCTTTGTCTTATGGATGTATGCTTGGGTAACTTTGGAAATTAGGTGATAGAGTTGGAATGATCCACTCAAAATGGAATCCTGAAATCCTGATTCTAGGTCTGAGGCTATTTCATTATACCAGCCTGCATCCATGTAAATAAAAAATAAATTTTAATTCTTTTCAGTAAACTGTGTAAACACCAGAGACTTTGAGAAAGATAGTTTTGTCTGAAGAAGGGTAAGGAAGCAAGATCACTGTGGACAAGGAGGAAAATGTTTGAATAACCAGAATATGCACAGGTGCTACCTGTCAGAATGGCTGTCACTGAAATAAAGAACCAAGACTATTAAGATTCTCAGTGAATAGATAAAACAATCACAGTAAATAATCCTTGGGAATGACACTGCACTCAAAATAAGTTTGTTCACGTATTGTATGAAATAAGAGATTTTAATAGCAAATGTAATGAAGTCTCAGCAACCTGTCTGCTTGCTCTAGCCAGTAAAGGTAACAGAAATGCAAAAACTACCCAAAATAACCCCCCAAAAAAGTGCCCCTTGTGAGGAGGCTTGAAACAGTTACAGTTTTTATAGGTAAAATGAAAAATGATATAGTTCTATTTAGAATACTCTGTGTATGTTCCAGGCTTAAGATTCACTACTCTATTCTTATTGCTGTGAGGTCATAGTTCATTCAGTTTATCAAAAACTTAAAACGTAGTTTGGTGGTAATTTCTATCTTATACACACTCCCCACTTGTTTCAGAATTAGAACTGGGGATTTGGATAATATTTCTAGAATTTTGAATAATACAGTGAGACATGGTAGCTTAATGCATATAATTATTTTCTTTAATAAATCATACTTTGACCTAGCCTATACAAATCAGCATTCTGTAGCCTAGAGCAGATGTTCAAAGAGTTTCTGCATTTGGTTCAAGCAGCTAGTGTACATTTACATGACAGGATGGAGGAAGTGTACCAGTAATTAGCTAAAGATCACAAATGCTACATTTGTTAATGCTGTTTCACATTTGTGAGCATATTGGTTTTGCAAACTGTTCTATTTTTCTCTGTGGATGTTGAAAGGACTTTGAAGCTCAGTGTAATTCACATGCAGATGCAGTCCTTGCTAAAGCATCCCATGAACTGTTCTGCACAGCCCAACAAAAAGAGCTGAATCTGATCATCTGTGGCTTTGGGGCAGTCAAGTTGCATAACACTAAGAATTCAATGTCCTGATGGGATTTTCAAGATAGTCCAATGGGGCAGAAATTTCAAGTTGTTTATCAAAGCCTATTTTTATCTTCTTCTAGAACAGCCTGCCTTTCTCCCCCACCAATCTTGGACTGCCGGGACTAACTTGTTTAAGGGTTAGTTCTGGCTCTGTGACTGAGTTCCAGTGAATGAAAAGTGAGCAGAACTGACCTGGGTCACTTCCAGGCTTGACCTACAGCTGCCCAGGTGGAGTTCTATGCATGTTACCCTTCCTGGCTAGTTGGAATAGTAACCACCAGGGTGATCTTGAAATCTAATGATTGGCAAGAAGAAAGCTATCATTTTCTTGAGCCTCTGAGTGATTTTATACCAAAAAATACCCCTACCTCATTATCTCATTTCACTAATAACCTTTTATTGATCTGAAACATTATGAATTATTAGGTGAATGCAAAATAACCTTCCTTTTCACTGACTTACTGCATGTTTAGGTCTATTTGTTATCATAGCTTAGCCTCTTCTTGGAGAAGGTAATGGCAACCTACTCCAGTATTCTTGTCTGGGAAATTTCATGGATAGAGGAGCCTGGAAGGCTGTAGTCCAGGGAGTCACAAAAAAAGTCAAACATGACTTGGTGACTAAACAAAGAATGGCCCCTTCTGACTGGTATCCTCAAAGATTTGAGCTCAAATCTTCTGTACAGACTAATATTTTTGCCTTATATAATTCTTTAAAAATATAGCCAGAAGAAATGATTAAAAGATTCCTGAGAAGAGTAAGGAGATAATGAATCTTTCCTTCCTACAAAGTGAGGCATAGCCTACTGAATCTACATTTGCAAATTTTGTCAGTCATGGTAAAATTATAAATACCATGCCTTTGAGGCTTCATATGATTTTGCTCAGAAAACACAACCAAATTCAAAATAGCATCTGGCCATCAACCTCTGATATGAACTTTCCTGACAAAATGTGACTTGGAGGCACAGAAGATGGAACAACTGTTGGAAAACCTCCAAAACTTAATTCTGGCCCCAAACCAGTATTTAGAAGGCATGTCTACAAAGTATAAAGCTCAGAATGTTAGAAAACACACACACACACACACACACACACACACCCACACGCACAATGGTATATTTCACTTTGCCTCATGGAAGAAACAACTATACCATCTTGAAAGAAAACAGAGAACTTAACGTTTCCTGCCTGAGCTTCTGCTCTCTGGCTCAAAAATTTCCAGGCAAAACTGGAATTCTCCTCTCTGTGTATGGTTGCAGTCTTGAAGGCAGTCAGAATATTATTCCCTTGTTCTCACCCTGCTTTCCTTCATCCACTGGCCCACTGCATATTATGGGCTATGTTTTTAGAATTCAAAATTTTGTATTTAGGAAGAAAAAGATGACAAGAATACTAAAACCAAACAGTGTTGGGGGACTGTAGCTTTCTATCGTTTCCAAGTATTATACTATCAGGGATAAAAGGTCGCAGAGGAACTCAGGTTGATCCTGTAAATTGTATTTGATTCATCCTGCTAGACACAGGACAAAAGATGCTAGCTGTAACCATGGACATGTTCTACACATTGACTTAAGAAATGCCTCCAATCAGGGAGACAGGGTTGGGATATTTACATTGCATACCTGTGTGCTAGGAAGCATCAGTTCAAATTAGAACTCTACACGGTAAGAAATGGGATGTTCAGAGGAACTGTAAATATACAAATATGCTCCAGAATAAGAAAAAAAGAGCACACTTTAAAAAAAACTTGAATGAATATGTTATTTAAATGATTGGCTATAGCAATAGGGAGAAAATGTTCAAAAACTTACTAAACATACTTCATATGAAATAAGAAGGTATTTCCTCCACAAAATAACATCACAAACCATAGAAAATAGGCTGAGATGAAAGGAGAAGAAAAACACCAATAAGGTACATTAGAAAAATGACCAATTGTGATGCAGAAAAAACTCATGAAAGCTGGTGACCTGTTATTTCCTACCATCAAAACTATACTAGATACAGAGAAAAACCCCTCCCAGTACCGAGCATAAGAAATTGCAAGGAACTACATGAACATTACAATATGCCTTTTTTTCACATAGCAAAGGTTGAGTCAATATAAGAAACACAAATTGGAAGCCTGAAAGTACCACAAAATACTATTCCATCAGGCAAGGAGCCCTGACCAGCTGCTCCCTGGAGGTGTGGAATCTGGTTTTAACTTGCCAATGTTAAGAGACTCAACACAAAAACTGGGTCTTTTTTGGCACAGAAACTCAAATTAATAACACCCCTCTTCCATAAATGTTAGGCAATGAATGGGTAACATACTCGGATGAAACAGAACACAAAAATTCACTGTTCTATGTCAATCCCTGCCTTGATACAGGGTGATGGGGTGAGGGACAGGTGGTAATAGGAAAGCAAATTATTCTCCAGGAATTCCCAATTGCAAAGTTCCCTCTTCTAGATTTAGGACTAAGTTCGTATTCCCTGTAAAGTCTAAGATATGCTAAGTAGAAAATTCAGTTTAAAGTGGTTCTATGGTGACTGGCCCCTTAGGTGTCTGACAGAAGAGAAACTAATGCACTCTGTAGAACATATTTTAAATACAAAGCTCAAAATTTTTCCCTAAGGTCTGTTTAACATGTGTTTTCAATCAAAAATATAGTGCACAAACGAGAAAGCAAGTCATCAGCAGAGAAACAAACAATACAATAAAATGTAAGTAATAGAATTCCAGTTAGAAGATTTAAAACCCTAAAAGATGATGCTGTGAAAGTGCTCCACTCAGTATGTCAGCAAATTTGGAAAGCTCAGCAGAGACCACAATTTGGGAAAAGGTCAGTTTTCATTTCAATCCCATAGAAAGGCAATGCTAAAGAGTGTTTAAACTACCTTAACAGTTGTGCTCATTTCACATGCTAGTAAAGTTATGTTCAAAATCCTTCCACCTAGGCTTCAGCAATATAGGGACAGAGAACTTCTAGATGTACAAGCTGGATTTAGAAAATGCAGAGGAACTAGAAATCAAATTGCAAACATCCATTGGATCATAGAAAAAGCAAGGGAGGTCCAGAAGAACATTTAATTCTGTTTCACTGACTATGCTAAAGCCTTTGTGTGGATCACAACAAACCGCAAAAAATTCGTAAAGAGATGGTAATACCAGATCTCCTTATCTGCCTCCTGAGAAATCTACATGCAGGTCAAGAAGCAACAGTTAGAACTGTCCATGGAAAAACGGACTGGTTCAAAATTGGGAAAGGAGTATGGTAAGGCTGTATATTGTCTGCCTGCATATTTAACTTATATGCAGAGTACCTCATGTGAAATGCTGGGCTGGATGACTCATAAACTAGAATCAAAATTGCAGAGAGAAATACCGGCAACCTCAGATATGCAGATGACACCACTCAAATGGCAGAAAGTGAAGAGGAACTAAAGAGCCTCTTGATGAGGCTGAAAGAGGAGGGCAATAAAGCTGGTTTAAAACTCAACATTAAAAAAAAAAAAAAAACCTTGAGTGATGGCATCCAGTACCATCACTTCATGGCAAATAGATGGGGCAAACGTGGATACTGGCAGATTTTAGTACCTTGGGCTAAAAGTCACTGTGGATGGTGACTACAGCCACAAAATTAAAAGCTTGCTTCCTGGAAGAAAAGCTATGACAAAACTAGACAGCACAGTAAAAAGCAGAGGCATCATTTTGCTGACAAAGTTCCATGTAGTCAAAGCCATAGTTTTTCCAGTAGTCATGTATGGCCGTGAGGGTTGGACCATAAAGAGGGCTGAGTGCTGAAAGAACTGATGCTTCTGAGTTGTGTTGCTGGAGAAGACTGGAGTGCCTTGGACAGCAAGGAGATGAAAGCAGTCAATCCGAAAGGTAATCAACCCTGAATATTCATTGGAAGGACTGATGATGAAGCTGAGCCTACAATACTTTGGCCACCTGATGTGAAGAGCTGATTCATTGGAAAAGACCCTGATGCTGGGAAAGATTTAAGGCAGGAGGAGAAGGATACAACAGAATATGAGATGGTTGAATGGCATCACTGACTCAATGAGTTTGAACAAGCTCCAGGAATTGTCAATGGACAGGGAAGCCATCCATGGGGTTGCAAAGAGTCAGACACGACTGAGCAATTGAACTGAACTGAACTGAATACATCAACAAAAAGCTATACCAAGTGGACCCTAGCACACCAGGCTCCTATGTTCATGGAATTCTCCAGGAGAGAATACTTGAGTGGGTAGCCATTCCATTCTCCCAAAACAACCATGGGATCTTCCCAACCCAAGGATCAAACCCAGATCTCCTGCGTTGCTGGCTGATTCTTTATCATACAAGCCACCAGGAAAACCAAGTATCATGCACATGAATGAAATGTAAACACATTTCCTTTAAAATCCACTTAGACAAGAATGATTCCTTTGATTATTTTTCCTAACCAAGCCAGGATAATAAGAGCAAGAAAAAATTAGGAGTAAAATTATTTGAAATAGGAGAAGTAAAACTGTTATTATTCCAAGATGACGTGATTATCCATGTACAAAAACCAGAAGAATTTATAGTTAAATTAATAGAATTAGAGTTTGTCATGATTACTAGATATAAAATCAATATACCAAATTAAAGTATATTGTTACGTTTCAGCAAAACAGTAAATCCAATTGAGAAAAATAATATTTAGAATGTCAACAAAATATTAATGTATTAAGCATATATGTGTATATATACTCACATATATGGATATATACACATATCTATATATACAGTGGGCTTCCCTTCTGGCTCAGCTGGTAAAGAATTTGCCTGCAATGCGGGAGACCTGGGTTCTATCCCTGGGTTGAGATGATCCCCAGGGGAAGGGAAAGGCTACCCACTCCAGGATTCTGGCCTGGAGAATTCCTTGGACTGTATAGTCCATGGAGTTGCAAAGAGTTGGAAGCAACTGAGTGATAATAATATATACAATATGTTATTTAAATAGATTAAAGAAGAATTAATTAAATAGAAAGATATAACATATCCAGGGATATTTAGAGATGTTGTTATTCTCAAATCAAAATAGAGATTCATTAGCAATCAAATGAAAAAATTAAACATGTTTTCTTCATTAAATTTGACAAGCTATTTCTGAAATGTATATTGATAGTATGAGAAACATCAAAAGAAAATATCAAATTGGCAATATACACTACTTGATGTAAAAATGTATTATAACTACATGATAAGTTAGAAGTGAGATGTTAGTGCAATGGTTGACAAATATATATCTATGGCAGAACAGGGAGCCCCAAAACAGATCTGTGCATATATAGAATCCTGATGTATCAAAAGGAAGATATTGTAGAACAATAAGGTAAAAACAAACCATTAATAAATGATTTGGAACAATTACTTGTCATAAATAAAAGATAAAAGGAAGTGAAACTCTACTTCACCACATAAAATCACTTTCAGATAAATTGAGGATGTAGTTGTGAAAGACAAAGTAATTAGCCTCTAATTAAAAAAATAAATTAAAAAAAAAAAAAACTTCTAAAAGACGACATAAGAGACAGTTTTCTGGACCTTGGTAGGGACAGCATCCTTAAACTAAACAGGAAAATAAAAACTAAAAAGACAATGATATATATCACATTAAAATTAATGCTGTTTATGAAAGAAAGCAATAAGAAAAGCCATAAACTGAGGAAGGTTTTGAAATACATAAAGCCAACAAAGATTAAATATACATAAAATATAAAGAACATATATTGGAAAAGAGCCAAAAAATCTTATAATATAAACTGATACAAAATAGGCATTTCACAGAAGATGAAATTCTGGTGGATTGTAAATACATGGAGATGTGCGATTATGCATGCTTATTTTTATTAAAATGGAAATGCAAATTAAAATCATAATCACTTATTCCATATAAACAAATTAGCAGCAATATAAATCTTAAAATATCATGTTTTGTGACAGTATAGCGCTAAAAGAACTCTTGAGTACTGTTGAGGAAACTATAAATTGAAATAATAATTGCTTTGGGAAGCAATTTTGTATCACCTGGTGAAGTCAAACATGTGCATACTCTGAGCCCTGGTAATTTCTCTCTGAGATATGTTTTCTGCATAGGTGCAGAAATGAACCAGAAAATATGTACAAGAATATTTGTAGAGAATTTTTTATAGTAGCAACAAATTTTAAAAACCCGAATGTTTATCAACACTAAATTGAGATATAACAGACATCTATATAGAAATAAAAATATGTATATCTACAGGAATCAGTCTGAATGTATCTAAAATTATAATAGTAAGTTAAAAATAGAAAATATGAATAACATGAGGTTGTTGATATAAAGTTCAAAAATAATTAAATAAAACAATATATTATTTAGGGATGGTGCATCAGTGGTAAAACAGAAGGATGAAGTTTTCCAAAATATAGATGAAAATGACAAAGAAATGAAAAATAGAGAAGATGAATGATTTAGAAGACTCTGTATCTAGGTTAAAAATTTATGTGTTTCTAGGATGAGACAAGAACATCTAAAGAAGCAATATTCAAAGAAATAATCGAAACAATTTAAGAATTGAAAGCAATACTGAGGAAGCAAATTTATATAGCCCACATACCAAGATTTATCCCATTAAAAGTCTTTTTTCAATCATATGAAATATAAAATGATTTAGTCTTCTTTAAAAAGGCATTCCTACAGAAAAGTTTAAAAAAAATTTTAAACTATCTTTAGATTTCTCCTCTCAGTACTAAATAACTGCTAATAGAACAATGCTTATAGTATGTTGTTATGTGAGGACGAATCATTAATGTGTGATAACAGCAGGAAGGTATTATTACTATGCAAGATCTCAGCAAATATGCCCTCCACAGGCCTGTCTAGTTTGCAATTGCCAGATTAACATTCGTAGTTTAATGATAGAAAATCAATAAAATCAAATCAGTGGCAATAGTTTTTGAAACTAGCTAGGTTTAAGTATAATTCCAAATAATTGGTATAAGCAAGATTTCATAAATTCCTCCAAAAAACTTTTGTATTTAAATCTATATTGTATAAATAAAGAAATTGAACCCAAAAGGTTGGCGTTTGAAGATCAAATTATACTCTTTAAATGACAAACATTGACAGAGACATTGAGGTAAATGGAAGAATGGAGAGCAACGTGGTTAGACAAGCAGGGGACACACAGACAAGCAGAGAGCATGGTAAATGTTAGCTTTCATATATCAAAGAAAATAAAAGCACTTAATTATTGAATTTTAATAATCCAAGAAACATAAGTATATATTGTTACAGGCTATAAGTAAACCCCAATAAAAATAAATGCAGGAAGTATGAATGCAAATCTCTTCCACACTTAATAAAATGAGGAGAAATCCGTGACATTAACATGTGAATTTGCACATGTTAATTTCAAACATGTGCGCACATTTCAATTTCAAAACCAATTGAAAACATGAATTATAATAGCTAATATGATTAATTTTACTCTTAATCGGAAACTATATGAACATTACAATATGCCTTTTTTAGCATAGCAAAGGTTGAGTCAATATAAGAAACACAAATTGGAAGCCTGAAAGTACCACAAAATACTATTCCATCAGGCAAGGAGCCCTGACCAGCTGCTCCCTGGAGGTGTGGAATCTGGATTTAAGTTGCCAGTGTTAAGAGACTCAACACAAAAAACTGGGTCTTTTTTGGCACAGAAACTCACGTTAATAATAGCCCTCTTCCATAAATGTGTTTTGTTGTTGTTCAGTCTCTAAGTCATGCCTGACCCTTTGCAACCCCATGGACTGCAGCACACCAGGCTTTTCTACCCTTCACCTACTCCTGTAGTCTGATCAAATTCATGTCCATCAGTCGGTGATGCCATCCAACCATCTTATCCTCTGTTTCCCCCCTCTCCTCCTGCCCTCAATATTTCCTAGTATTAGTATCTTTTCCAATGTGTTGGCTCTTCTCATAGGTGGCCAAAGTATTGAAATTCAGCTTTAAAATCAATCCTTCCAATAAATATTTAGGGTTGATTTACACTTAAAATGGATAACTGAATTTACGCTGATCCAAAATAAGTGAAGTCCACAGAAAACTCTCAAAAAACAAAAATGGAAAACTAAAATTAAACACAAAAACAAAAATTGTCTCAGGAAATTGTGCAATTTCATTCTAGTCTTTAAAAAGTTTCTATAGGCAAAGTACCAATTAAAATGAAAATCTCAGAGCCAAAAATCACATAACTTACAGGGAAACACTGAGCTATGAATGAAAATCAGCAAAAGAGCAGACAGGAAAAATAAACTTATAAAAACTTCTGATACTGAATTTAATAAATATAAATTTAAATAAGAATGAAATTTGAACAACAATAAAGAACATGCAATTGTGAATGAAAATCTTAAAAAACTTACAGATATGAAAATTAGAATAAACAAAATGAAAAAAACCACAACCAGAAAAATGAGTTAGCTGTAGCTAAAGAGAGAATTGGTGAATTGGAAAACAAATGTTTGGGAGAAATTATAGGGAATATTATTCTGATATATGAAAAGATAGAATTTAAGAAAATGATATAAAGAATATTACATGAATGTCTAAAAGATATAAAGTATAATTGCAGAAGGATATGTTACAGAGAAATGAGGAAGCAGACAACAGTCAATACAAAAACAACGGCTAATAATTTTTTTAGTATTATTGAAATATACGGAAAACATGGTAATAAGGTAATTTTAGTATATTCAAGAAAAATTATAAAATTCAACATATATTTATCATACAAAGTATTAGTACACTATGAAGAGAAGGGAGGCTTAGTTATCCTGATATGAGGCATGTACAAAATTTCTACCTGATGCATCTTACTTAATATTGAGAAATTTTATGCTTTCCATCTCAGATCAGGAGAAAGACTTGACAATTAGCACCCATACTCAACATTTTAGTATAGGTTCTTACACTACCAGTACAAAAAGACAAAGAAAAAAAGATGTAAGAACTTAAAAAAATATATTTTTATTTGTGAACAATACCATGTTTATATTGTAAGCCAAAATAATCTACACTAAAATTATTTAAATAATAATAGATTTTAGCAGTGATACTGAATAATCTACCTACAATCATAAACTATATTTATTTTTATAAATTTATTTAATATTGTAAGTGTATATATATATATATATATATATATATATATATATATATACTATAGAGAAGATGTAAACCTTTATGGAAAAAACTGAAAACTTTATTAAGATGAATTTAAGAAACTTGAATAGAGAAGTATGTTGTATATTTGGATCTGAAAACTCAATATTGTAAATATATTGAACATGTTAATTGTTCCCAGATTAATTTATAAATTAAATCAATATCCTAACAGATTTGTTAAACTTGGAAAACAGATTCTAGAACTGACATGGAGGAGCAAGAAGACAAGAAAACTCAAGACAGTTCTAAAGAAGAAAAAATTGGGAATATAGCATCATTATAATTTAGACATTATGGTGTAGATGGAAGGAAAGATAAATAGAGCATCAAATAGATTAGAGATACCAGAAACAAAGTAATAGGCAAAGATTACAATAGAAATTCAAATCCAGGTCTGTTTGATTTCCAAGATTCTGTGTGTAATTTTCAGAGTAATCTTTACAGAACACAAATCACATACTCTCACTATCCTGTTTAAAATCTTCTGTGGTTTTCCTGTCAGTCCATTGATGTGGCAAGCTATTTTCTTTTGGGTCTGGCCTCTGCCTTTTTGCTCAGTATCCTTCCAGATTCTCCATTCCTTATTTTTCTTATTACAGAATGATGTCCCACCCATTCAGAAATACCTACAGTTTCCTGAATTCACCATGGTTTCTTAACTCTGAATGCTTGACCAAACCATCTTGAAGACTTCCTTTCCTGCCCTCCTACTAGAGGGCTGATTTCTGTTCTGTCCTATTGCTGTGCCTGACACCCAATAAATAACTATTGAATGAAATTTTTAATAACTAAGACAAAAATGGCACATTCTTGATGGCCTGTTCAAAATGGAAGGAAATTCCCACACATGGGTCTTATTCCAGTTCAGTCACTCAGTCGTGTCTGACTCTTTGCGACCCCATGAACTGCAGCATCAGGCCTCCCTGTCCATCACCAACTCCCAGCTGCTGCCACGAACTCACTTCAGTCATGTCTGACTCTGTTCGACCCCATAGTCAGCAGCCCACCAGGCTCCCCCATCCCTGGGATTCTTCAGGCAAGAACACTGGAGTGGGTTTCCATTTCCTTCTCCAGTGCATGAAAGTGAAAAGTGAAAGTGAAGTCACTCAGTCATGTCCGACTCTTAGTGACCTCATGGACTGCAGCCTACCAGGCTCCTGGAGTTCACCCAAACCCATGTCCATTGAGTTGGTGATGCCATCCAACCATCTTATCCTCCTTCTCCTCCTTCCTTCAATGTTTCCCAGCATCAGGGTCTTTTCAAATGAGTCAGCTCTTCGCATCAGGTGGCCAAGTATTGGAGTTTCAGCTTCAAGCATCAGTCGTCCAATGAATATTCATATGAAATTGAATTCTTTATTATGGCTGTTTCACTAGACTTGCTCTGGCAGACTTTACAAGCTGTTTGTAAGGGGATACTACTAAATTTGTTGATGATCATCACTTAGAATTGTCCAAAGTTAAGCATTTTAGATAAATTTTGAAGAAGCACTTCATTAGTTCTTGCATTATACCAATTTTGTTTTAAAATAAATCATATTCTTACCACACCATATAATTGACTAATGAAATAGATGCTAAGCTTCAGTGTAATATAGTAAAGAGAATAGCTTTTAATGTGAATATTAATTTTACCATTTATCATAGCTTCTCAGTGTTCCAAATACACATAAGAGAAGTATGTGGTTTAAATTACCTTTATCCCCTTTTGATTACCTCTAAATAGACATAAACAGCCAGTTCCCTTTCTTAGTATGAATGTAATAATGCATACATTTTGTATTACTTGTTTTCATAAATTGTTTGAGAGGTGTGCTCATTCTTTTCCTTTTATTACTGTGTTTTTTAAATCTATCACTGTGTATCTGCATGTCTTTTCAGAAAAAAACAAATGTAATAGAATCTGAGGCTCAGTCCATATCAGGACACTGCTTTTGAGGCCGATTTTCAAATTGACTTAAATAGATAAGTTATAATCCAATTTCCTGTTACCAGTAAATCTTATTAGCATTTTTCTATTACATTTTATAAGGCAAATGCTGATTTATGCTTGATAACTTTGATTCTTCCTTCACAACTTGAGTCTCAGATTAACAAGATTTTAATGTCATAGGAAGCTATGCTGCAAGTTATATATGCATTACTCCAGTTCCACTTACTTCTTCATTTGTAAATTATGTTTAAGGACATTACTATATGCTAGAATCAGTGTGGTCATGCTGAGACAGTGAAGAATGAGAAACATGCTCCGTGAAACAGGCTTTTATTTTAATTTATGTTAAATTGTCAAATCCTAAATTAATGAATAGCAAATGCGTAACTTCAAATGGGCTCATGTGGAAATATTTCTATTTGCAGTTATCTTTTTAAATTAAAGAGTTTGCTCTTTTCTGCCCGTAAAATAAATATGATAACTTCACACCAGAATCCAGTGTTCACTCAATGAGAGTACAGCAGACATCAAATAAAAGCAGCCATGCAACTAAAATTAAAGTTCAATATCATTAATTTAATTATAGTACATAATCATTTGACAGTGCTACAGATTGGATTTAAAGGATGATATTGTAATTGATTGTTAATCATTAAAAAGCGTGCAGTAAAGATAATGCTGCCTGGGTGGTGGTGAGTTACGATTTTATCCTATCCAGGGACCAGATTGTGGGAACAAATGGCTCCTGTCACCATCGATGAATTATGGAGGATAGAAATTGAAACAGAGGGCTGCCCTACAAACACGTGGGGCAGAATAATGACTGCCATTATGAAGGACTGACAATGTACCAGCCCTGAGCTGAGCATTTACTTACATTATCTCATTTAATTTTTACAACAATCTAAGGGAGTCAATATTACCATCTCCATTTTACAAATGATGTTCTCAGAGTTTAAGACTCACACATGATCATACACTGCATAATGGGGAGTGTGATCGTTCTGATTGAAAAGCCTAAGTTTAAGCTGCTATTTACACTCTGCAATGAAAATCTGCAAAGTGAGCTTTATAATTGTAATGTGCTTGGTACTTGCCAGTCATGACATTTATAATTTACATTCTAACAGCTGTTTTCTAGGAATATTCTCTTTTCCTCAGAATTCTTTTAAGTCTGTCTTCTCCCTTTCTTCCTTTAATGATTTACAAGGGGGACTTAGTGAGTAGAATTATTTTACCTTTTCATCTATTTTATCAGATAGCTGTATTTTGTAAGAAAGGAATAATAAAGAAGTCCTGTGATGTACCCTTTGGTTACATTAAAAGGAAATTGTGGTTAGAAAGGCAGTAGATACCACTGGCTGGGAGATTTGTACCAAGCAAAACACTCAGTGAGGATTAAAAAAAGTATTAATAGAAAAGAAATACCCGACTTCATGGAGGGTCACTCCTTCCCTTGTTTTTGTTTTTGTTCCCTTGTCATATAGCAATCATTTCATTGTGCGGTCACTATATTTGCATTGACTGTACCTCATTGGAACTTGGAGCTTAGAGAAAATGTGATAAGGAGGTTATAGGATATTTATTTTTCTTACCAGCTGTGAATAATCTTTAGTTGCTGCATTAGTGGTGAATGGGAATTCTTCTCTCTACTGTTCTCAAATGTCATGGATGTTTCTTTGAAAGGACTCCTGGGTACCTGTGGAATCCAGAAGATGCATGTGCAGAATAGGTGAGGTCTGGTGTCACACCACACCTGTGTTAAAAGATACCTAACTCTGTACCTAAAGAGTTACTTAACTGAGTTTCCTATTTTTAACTGTATGTACTTTGAATATTGTTTCTCAGAATGCTGTGTAATATATATATATAAGATAACTGGCCTGTATTCAGTTTTTAATTGGTACTTAATGTTAGAATGTTACAATTACTGCTGGCGTCACTAAGGATACAAAACTGATAAGTTTTAAGTCCTTACATTCTGTTGCATGAAAACATACATATAGTATAGTATAGTATGGCATATAGTATAGCAGGTGATGATAAGTGCTATGAAGAAAAAAAGAAAAAGGTAAGAATTAGAAGGAAAGTGACTGAGAGAAATCATGTGTAGCATGATCAGAGAAGACCTGGTAAATTTACATTTGAATTACACTGAAAAATGTAATGGAAAGAACCGTGTGTATATGTTTGGTTCATTTAAGGCAATCTTATCTATACATTATAATTCCTACTCTTGAACTCATTGATCAGGCTAGTTTGAACAATACACATTACAAATTTCAGCAATCAATGTATGTATATGTGTCTCTCTGTATGTGCCCTCCATTTATAGCCTCTAGAATCTGCAGATCAGTTGAGCCAATGGAATTATACAAAGATTCATTGCATAGACTCATTAGATATATAAAGCAATATAAAATATGCACAGTATGAGAAGAAAAATACTTAATCATCGTAGATAAATAAAAGTTGAGTAGAGTAACTGGAAAAATACCTTCAACTGGATTCAATAATAAATGTGTAAGAAGTACCAACATATCCTAATTAGAGATTATACTATTCATTTGATTTATTGATCTAATGATCATTTGTAGTTTTCAAGATCTTTCTGAAGCAGAATAATTAGAGAATTCAGTAGTGTGAGTTTTTCAACCTATTTAGTAGTGAATGTCAATTTTATATGGATGCCTCCAACAGGTGAAAAGAAGTTAGACATCTAGATAATCTCTGGAAACATTCTTTATTAACAACATTGAAGGGCTTGTCTAGATCTCTATCTATTTTAAAATAGAAGAAACAAATGATGCTATTTCTTATAAGCAAATGCTTTTCGAGAAATACATTTTTCAAAACTTCCTTTTTTGTGTTAAGAGAGAAAATATTAAGAGATCATTTTTTCATATTAAGTATCAAAAATGGCATTCTAGGACCAATTTAACATTTATATTAATATTTAATCATATAAATGATAACAAGTAAGGGGCAAAAAATGTTTTCCTAACACTTTCAGTTCAGTTCAGTCACTGTCATGTCGGACTTGTTGTGACCCCACAGACTGCAGCACACCAGGCCTCCTTGTCTATCACCAACTCCCGGAGTTTACTCAGATGGGGAAACAGTGGAAACAGTGTCAGACTTTGTTTTTCTGGGCTCCAAAATCACTGCGGATGGTGACTGCAGCCATAAATTAAAAGACGCTTACTCCTTGGAAGGAAAGTTATGACCAACCTAGATAGCATATTCAAAAGCAGAGACATTACTTTGCCAACAAAGGTTCGTCTAGTCAAGGCTATGGTTTTTCCTGTGGTCATGTATGGATATGAGATTTGGACTGTGAAGAAGGCTGAGCACCAAAGAATTGATGCTTTTAAACTGTGGTGTTAGAGAAGACTCTTGAGAGTCCCTTGGACTGCAAGGAGATCCAACCAGGCCATTCTGAAGGAGATCAGCCCTGGGATTTCTTTGGAAGGAATGATGCTAAAGCTGAAACTCCAGTACTTTGGCCACCTCATGTGAAGTGTTGACTCATTGGGAAAGACTCTGATGCTGGGAGGGATTGAGGGCAGGAGGAGAAGGGGACGACAGGATGAGATGGCTGGATGGCATCACTGACTCGATGGACGTGAGTCTCAGTGAACTCTGGGAGTTGGTGATGGACAGGGAGGCCTGGCGTGCTGCGATTCATGGGGTCGCAAAGAGTCGGACACGACTGAGAGACTGATCTGATCTGATCTGATCTGATGTCCATTGAGTCAGTGATGCCATCCAACCATCTCATCCTCTGTTGTCCCCTTCTCCTCCTGCCTTCAATCTTTCCCAGCATCAGGGTCTTTTCAAATGAGTCAGCTCTTCGCATCAGGTGGCCAAAGTATTGGAGTTTCAGCTTCAGCATCAGTCCTTCCAGTGAATATTCAGGATTGATTTCCTTTAGGATGGACTGGTTGGATCTTCTTGTGGTCCAAGGGACTGTCAAGAGTCTTCTCCAACACCACAGTTCAAAAACATCAATTCCTTGGTACTCAGCTTTCTTTATAGTCCAATTCTCACATCCATACATGACCACTGGAAAAACCATAGCTTTGACTAGTGGACCTTTGCCATCAAAGTAAGGTCTCTGCTTTTTAATATGCTATCTAAGTTGGTCATAACTTTTCTTTAAAGGAGCAAGTGTCTTTTAATTTCATGGCTACAGTCAGCATCTGCAGTGATTCTGGAGCTAAAAAAAAAAAAAAAAAGTCTGTCACTGTTTCCACTGTTTTTCCATCTATTTGCTATGAAGTGATGGGACAAGATGCCATGATCTTAGTTTTCTGAATGTTGAGTTTTAAGGCAACGTTTTCACTCTCCTCTTTCAGTTTCATCAAGAGGCTCCTTAGTTCTTCTTCACTCTCTGCCATAAGGGTGGTGTCATCTGCATATCTGAGGTGATTGATATTTCTCCTGGCAATCTTGATTCCAGCTTGTGCTTCATCCAGTCCAGCATTTTTCATGATGTATTCTGCATAGAAGTTAAATAAGCAAGGTGACAATATACAGCCTCACTAAATTTCTCTATTAATTTTTTGCATGCCTGTGTTCTCCATAAAAGCTAATTTTCATAGAATTATGCCTCAAGCATAGTATGTGTTTGACAAATATTTATTAAATGGGAAAGAAAAGAATATTGTTATGGAAATATATGGATATGGTTGTTGTTTTTCAGTCATTAAGTCATGTCCAACTCTTAGAGACCCCATGGACTATAGAATCCCAGGCTCCTGTCATCCTCTGTCTGCCAAAGTTTGATCAAATCCTGTCCATCAAGTCGGTGATGCCATCCAAATATTTCATCCTCTGTCCTCCTCTTCTCCTCCTGCCTTCAATTGTTCCCAGCATCAGGGTCTTTTCCAATAAGTCAGCTCTTTGCATCAGGTGGCCATCAGCTTCAGCATCAGACCTTCCAGTGAATATTGAGGATTGACTGGTTTGATCTCCTTGCTGTCCAAGGAACTCTCTAACCCTAACTCTAACCTTACCCTCCAGCACCACAGTTTGGAAGCATCAGTTCTTAAGTGCTCAGCCTTCTTTATGGTACACATCTCACATCCATACATGACTACTGGAAAAACTGTAGATTTGACTATACCAACCTTTGTCAGCAAAGTGATATCTCTGCTTTTTAATACATTGTCTAGGTTTGCCATCACTTTCCTTACAAGAAACAAGTGTTTTTAAATTTCATGCCTGAAGTTTAGGATGACAGTGATTTTGGAGCCCAAGAAAATAAAATCTGTCTCTGCTTCTACTTTTTCTTCATCTTGAAATGATGAGACCAGATACCATGATCTTAGTGTTTTGAATGTTAAATTTTTAGCCAGCTTCTTCACGCTCCTCTTTCACTCTCATCAAGCGGATCTTTAGTTCCTCTTCAACTTTCTGCCATTAGCATGGTGTCATCTGCATGTCTGAGGTTGTTAATATTTCTCCCGGCAATCTTGATTCCAGCCTGTGATTCATCCAGCCTGGTATTTTACATAATATGCTTTTCATAGAAGTTAAATAAACAGGGTGACAATATACATCTTTGTCAACTCTTTTCCAAATTTTAAACTAGTCAGTTGTTCCATGTCTGGTTCTAACTGTTGCTCCTTTTCCCATTAGTAGGTTTCTCAAGAGACAGGTAATATGATCTGATACTCCCATGTCTTTAAGAATTTCCCATGGTTTGTTATGATGCATACAGTCAAAGGCTTTAGTGTAGTGAATAAAGCTGAAGTAGATGCTTTTCTGGAACTTCCTTCCTTTCTCCATGACCCAAAGAATGTTGGGAATTTGATCTCTGGTGTCTCTCTTTTTCAAAACCCAACTTGTACATCTGGAAATTCCTGCTGAAGCCTAGCTTGAAGGATTTTGAGTAAAACCTTCCTAGCCTGTGAAGTGAGCACAACTGTCCAGTACTTTGAACATTGTGTGGCATTGACCTTCTTTGGATTGGAATGAAAAACTGACCTTTTCCAATCCTATACCACTACTGACTTTTCCAAATTGCTGACATATTGAGTATGGCACTTTCACATCATTATTTTTTAAGATTTGAAATAGCTCAGATGGAAGTCTGCTACTTCCGCTAGCTTTGTTCGTAGTAATGCTTCCTAAGGTGCATTTGACTTCACACTCCAGGATGTCTGGCTATAGGTGAGTGACTACATTATCATGGTTATCTGGGTCATTAAGACTTTTCATATATAATTCTTCTGTGTATCCTTGCCACCTCTTAATCTCTTCTGCTTCTGTTAGGTCCTTGCTGTTTCTCTCCTTTATTTTGCCCATCCTTGCATTAAGTTTCCCTTGATATCTCCAATTTTCTTGAAGAGGCCGCTAGTCTTTCTCACTCTATTGTTTTCCTCTATTTCTTTACATTGTTCATTTAAGAAAGGCCTTCTTATCTTTCCCTGCTATTCTCTGGAATTCTGCATTCAGTTGGGTATGTATTTTCCCTTGCCTTCTGCTTCTCTTCTTTCCTCAGCTGTTTGTAAAGCCTCCTCTGACAACCACCTTGCCTTCTTGCATTTTTTTTTTTTTTTTTGGATCACGGGGAGCAGGTTGTGGATATTGGCTCTGTGCAATTACTATAAGCGTTGATTTGGCTGTTTCACATATTGTCAAAAGTCAAGTAAAACCTGCTTTATACCATTATAATTATAACAAAATATAGTCTACAAATGCACTAAGGTTTTCCACCTTTTTCGTATACCTCATCTTCAGTGTTTACAGGAAATAATGTTTTCTCTTATGAAAAATAAAGTTCCAAGTTTTTAGGAGACTGATACTGATGAGCAAACTATCCTACACCCTATACTGATTTATTAGTGTATTTGTTTATATAGCTGTCTTTCATAATAGATCATGGGGCTTCTCAAATGGTACCAGTTGTAAAGAATCCGCCTCTCAGTGTAAGAGACACAATAGACAAAGGTTTGATCCTTGGGTTGGGAAGATACCCTGGAGTAAGAAATGGCAAACAACTCCAGTATTCATGCCTGTAAAATTCCATGGACAGAGGAGCCTGGCAGATTACAGTCCATGGGATTGTAAAGAATCAGACACAACTGAGCAAGCACAGGCCCACACATCATAATAGATTATAAGCTCCATAAAGGCAGGAACCAAGCTGTATTTATATTCTCAGTACCTGACACAGTGAAGGCATTAAACATGTTGAATGTTAAAATGTGGACAAAGGCTAAAAAAGCCTATCCAGACAAAGTCTATCTGGATTCTCATGTCTGTATCTCAAGGCCTGGTTAACTTTTTACAAAGATATTCATTAGTATGCTAATAAGTTGATGTCCTTCACATCCTATGTAGGCACAGTTACTAAGTGGCATTTGTTCGTTTCAACCCCCACAATGTCCTGCTATTCAATTAATTGTGCAGTGATGAGCAATAAAAATTCCAATTTAGCGTACCCTCATTCTAGCTCATTAATGATCTATAGTTGTATTATATAATTTATCGATACCAATGATTTGTTTTTCTGGTGTCAGTTTAGCTTTGTGTTGAAGAATAAGCCTGTATTAAAAATAAAAGTGATAATAATAAGCCTCTGTCAAAGCACTTACCACATACGCTATTTTAAAACCTCTGTTTGGCAAAACATAATATTATATCCCTCTATTGGGTAATCACAGCCAACTTCCCATTGAAATGTTCTGAGAGATTGTGAAGAATAGAACACTGATTGGCATTATTGACATCAGTATTTCACTTACATGTATTTATGGATATAACAAATATTCTTAAGCAGCTACAGTATAGCACTGTGCAAAGATCTGGATACATAGAACTGAACAAGATTGACATGGTCTCTTCCTTACTAGAACTTACACTATAGTAAGAAATGAATATCTTTTGAAACACATTTTAAAAATATTACTCCAGGATATCTTTTACATATATCTAAAAATTAGAAAGATGTGACTTGGTTAATTTTTTAATGAATATAAGTTTTAAAATTTTATCTCTACCTGAAGCATTCTTAATTTAAGCAAATTACAATATTATGACTGTGATTTATTAACTCCAGTTTTCCCGGCAGCAAGATTACTAACTTTGGAAACCAGTATTAAAGAATTAGGGGCTTCTCTGGTGACTCAGACAGTAAAGAATCTGCCTGCAATGCAGGAGACCTGGGTTCAATCTCTGGGTTGGGAAAATCCCCTGGAGAAGGGAATGGCTACCCGCTATCATACCCACTATCATTCTTGCCTGATAAATCCCATTGACAGAGAAGCCTGACAGGCTACAGTCCATAGGTCTCAAAAGTTGGGCACGACTTAGCTACTAAACCATCACCACCAAGATGAAGAGGACCAAAATTTAAGAAACTAAACAGAAGGCCTCAAAAAAAAACAGAGTGTAATTTTTCACAAATCTATCTATACTAAGGAAAAAAGATTTGATATTTCAGAACTATCAATAGGAAGGGCGCTGGTAAGCGCCCCAACTTTGATTTTGTACTAGAAAAGGGCTCCATTGGTGATGGACAGGGAAGCCTGGCATGTTGCAGTCCATGGGGTCGCAAAGAGTCAGACACGACTGAGCAACTGAACTGAACTGGACAAAAAGCCATAGAATGAGGTCCAACTAGAGATATATGGAGGTTTTAAAACACCTCAACCGAAACCTAGTTGAAATTAGTTACATTTGATTATACAACCAGTCCCCTTATCCTATTTTATCTAGGAAAAAGGTGATTCCTGCCCCACCCCGGAGAAAGATAACATCTAAAGTCTATATAATTTTTAATATACAATGTAGGGCATTCAAGGAAAACAGCATATGAAAGATTGTACAGAGAGTAAAACCCTAGAGATTAAAAATATATAAAATAATATTGATATATTATTATATAAATATATATATAATAGAGTTATATTATATTATATTAATAATAGAGTTGCCAAGGGAGAAGAATGAGGGGAAAGGATAGTAAGGGATTTAGGGATCACATGTACACATTGCTATATTTTAAATGGATAACCAACAAGACCCTACTGTATAGCACAGGAAAATATACTCAATGTTATGTGGCAGCTTGAATGGGAGCGGAGTTTGAGGGAGAATGTATACATGTATAACACATAGCTGAGCCCCTTTGCTGTCCACCTGAAATTATCACAAGATTGTTAACCAACTATACTCCAGTATAAAAAATAAAGTTTAAAAGAACTTAAAAGACGATAAAAGTAGATAATATAGACCCACAAATAATCCAGAAGCTGAAGTAGCAGACAGTGATTATAAGGTAATTATGATGGATAGTCTCAAAGCAATGGATGAAATGATGGAAAATCTTATCAGCTTATTTAATTGGTGGAAAAAATCAAGTTGAAATTCTAAAAATTAAAGATAAGATAAATTAAGAAATCAACAGACTGGTTAAATAACATGCCAAATGTAGAAGAAGAGAATATTAATGTATTAGAAGGTACATCAATAGCAAATATTCAAAGCAAACCCAGAGAGAAATAAGATAGAGGTACAGAGAAGAATATGAATCACAGTAGACATAATATCATTTATATATGAATAATAGGAATTTCATGAGAAGACAGAAATAACAGACAAGAAGAAATATTTGATAAAATTAGTGGCTAAGATATTTTTCAAAACTGCTGAAAACTGTGAAATCACAATTTGTAAAAAGTATGAACCACAAGGGTGGCTAATACAAAGACTTCTGTGCTAAGAACATCATAGACAAATTTCTGAAGACAGAGGGACCAGAAAAAAAAAAGTTAATAATCTTTAAAAGGGCAATAAGATTAACAGATAATTTTTCAATTAAAAAAAAATGGGATCTAAATGGTCTTAGGCATAATAACTGTAAATGCTGGACAAAAACCAAACTAGAATTGTATACCAAAAAAATACTATTCAAAATTGAACATTAAAAAAAAATCTAAAAAAACAATGTTTGGAGACAAAAGAAAAGTGATCAGAGATGGTAATATAGAAATATAGGAAAGGATGGAAAGAGTAAATATACAGTACATAGAAATGAATATTGAAACAAATATTAATAATATTTTAGAATATTAAAAATAATACCTAGAATTAAAATGCATGATGACAACAAAACAAAAGATGGCAGGTTCATAAGCCTAAAGTGCCATAAGGTTCTAGTTTTTAGGTAAAAATGATAAAAATAATAATTTACATTAGACTGCAACAATACAAGGCTGCATATTTTAGTATCTAGAAAAGCTACCAAAAACAGAGTAAATATCCTAAACTAAAAACTTGATAGAAGAAAAGTAAAATAATACAAAGAAGATAAAATGGTACTTAAATAGACAAAACAAATATTAAGAAAGTAGATATACACTAAAATATTTCCTTAAATGTAAATACAATGTGTGCTTTGATTAAAAGACTAAGGTTTTTTAGACTTGCCTTAAATATAAAGATTTTAGCATTGAATGCAAAATGATAAAAAATAAACCAAGAAATATGATGTAAAAGAAAAGCTTGTGTAACCTTACTGATGGAAAACAAATCAAATTTTAAAATAAGAAGGCTTGGACTTCCCTAGTGGTCCAGTGGCTAAGTATCTACCTGCCAATGCAGAGAACATGGGTCCAATCCTTGGTCCAGGGAGAACCCACATGCCACAGGGCAACTAAACTGAGGCTGTGCTCTAGAGTCCACACGCCACAACTGCTGAAGCAGGAGCACCCTAGAGACCATGCTCCACAAGAGAAGCCACCACAATGAGAATCCCATGCACCATAACTGGCAAAGGCCCACACACAGCAACGAAAACCCAATGCAACCAAAAATTAATCAATTAAAAATTCAACATCCATTTATGATAAAAACTCTCCAGAAAGCAGGAATAGAAGGAACATACCTCAACATAATAAAAGCTATATATGACAAACCCACAGCAAACATTATCCTCAATGGTGAAAAATTGAAAGCATTTCCTCTAAAGTCAGGAACAAGACAAGGGTGCCCACTTTCACCATTACTATTCAACATAGTTTTGGAAGTTTTGGCCACAGCAATCAGAGCAGAAAAAGAAATAAAAGGAATCCAAATTGGAAAAGAAGAAGTAAAACTCTCACTATTTGCAGATGACATGATCCTCTACATAGAAAACCCTAAAGACTCCACCAGAAAATTACTAGAAATAATCAATGACTACAGTAAAGTTGCAGGATATAAAATCAACACACAGAAATCCCTTGCATTCCTATACACTAATAATGAGAAAACAGAAAGAGAAATTAAGGAAACAATTCCATTCACCATTGCAACGGAAAGAATAAAATACTTAGGAATATATCTACCTAAAGAAACTAAAGACCTATATATAGAAAACTATAAAACACTGGTGAAAGAAATCAAAGAGGACACTAATAGATGGAGAAATATACCATGTTCATGGATTGGAAGAATCAATATAGTGAAAATGAGTATACTACCCAAAGCAATTTATAGATTCAACGCAATCCCTATCAAGCTACCAACAGTATTCTTCACAGAGCTAGAACAAATAATTTCACAATTTGTATGGAAATACAAAAAACCTCGAATAGCCACAGCGATCTTGAGAAAGAAGAATGGAACTGGAGGAATCAACCTACCTGACTTCAGGCTCTACTACAAAGCCACAGTTATCAAGACAGTATGGTACTGGCACAAAGACAGAAATATTGATCAATGGAATAAAATAGAAAGCCCAGAGATAAATCCACGCACATATGGACACCTTATCTTCAACAAAGGAGGCAAGAATATACAATGGATTAAAGACAATCTCTTTAACAAGTGGTGCTGGGAAATCTGGTCAACCACTTGTAAAAGAATGAAACTAGACCACTTTCTAACACCATACACAAAAATAAACTCAAAATGGATTAAAGATCTAAACGTAAGACCAGAAACTATAAAACTCCTAGAGGAGAACATAGGCAAAACACTCTCCGACATGCATCACAGCAGGATCCTCTATGACCCACTTCCCAGAATATTGGAAATAAAAGCAAAAATAAACAAACGGGACCTAATTAACCTTAAAAGCTTCTGCACATCAAAGGAAACTATTAGCAAGGTGAAAAGACAGCCTTCAGAATGGGAGAAAATAATAGCAAATGAAGCAACCGACAAACAACTAATCTCAAAAATATACAGGCAACTCCTACAGCTCAACTCCAGAAAAATAAACGACCCAATCAAAAAATGGGCCAAAGAACTAAATAGACATTTCTCCAAAAACGACATACAGATGGCTAACAAACACATGAAAAGATGCTCAACATCACTCATTATCAGAGAAATGCAAATCAAAACCACTATGAGGTACCATTTCACACCAGTCAGAATGGCTGCGATCCAAAAGTCTACAAATAATAAATGCTGGAGAGGGTGTGGAGAAAAGGGAACCCTCTTACACTGTTGGTGGGAATGCAAACTAGTACAGCCACTATGGAGAACAGTGTGGAGATTCCTTAAAAAACTGGAAATAGAACTGCCTTATGATCCAGCAACCCCACTGCTGGGCATACACACTGAGGAAACCAGAAGGGAAAGAGACACGTGTACCCCAATGTTCATCGCAGCACTGTTTATAATAGCCAAGACATGGAAGCAACCTAGATGTCCATCAGCAGATGAGTGGATAAGAAAGTAGTGGTACATATACACAATGGAGTATTACTCAGCCATTAAAAAGAATACATTTGAATCAGTTCTAATGAGGTGGATGAAACTGGAGCCTATTATACAGAGTGAAGTAAGCCAGAAGGAAAAACATAAATACAGTATACTAACGCATATATATGGAATTTAGAAAGATGGTAACAATAACCCGGTGTACGAGACAGCAAAAGAGACACTGATGTATAGAACAGTCTTATGGACTCTGTGGTAGAGGGAGAGGGTGGGAAGATTTGGGAGAATGGCAATGAAACAGGTAAAATATCATGTAGGAAACGAGTTGCCAGTCCAGGTTCAATGCATGATGCTGGATGCTTGGGGCTGGTGCACTGGGACGGCCCAGAGGGATGGTATGGGGAGGGAGGAGGGAGGAGGGTTCGGGATGGGGAACACATGTATACCTGTGGCGGATTCATTTTGATATTTGGCAAAACTAATACAATTATGTAAAGTTTAAAAATAAAATAAAATTAGAGAAAAAAAAATTTTAATAAATAAAATAAAATGCCTTATTAGAAATAAAGAACATTTCACAAGAGTAAAGGGTTTTACCACTAGATACATATCAAAAATTTAAATCTGCATGCACTCAATAACAGCACCTAAATATATAAAGAAAAAAAACAGTGCAATTAAGAAGCAATATAGACAAATCCACAATTATCTGGAGGATTTTAACAAGCTTCTCTCAATAAATAACTGATAGAACAAGCAAACCCCAAATCAGCAATGCTATGTTAGATGAGAACAATACAGACAATATATGTGACCTAAAATGTCTCACACAAAGCAGACTGCTCTCAGAAACATTCTCTTCATTCATTGCCTGGCTTTCCACCCTCATATGCACATCATGGCAACCCCCTCCAGTACTCTTGCCTGGAAAATCCCATGGACGGAGGAGCCTGGTAGGCTGCAGTCCATGGGGTTGCTAGGAGTCGGACACAACTGAGTGACTTCACTTTCACTTTTCACTTTCATGCATTGGAGAAGGAAATGGCAACCCACTTCAGTGTTCTTGCGTGGAGAATCCCAGGGATGGGAGGAGCCTGGTGGGCTGCCGTCTCTGGGGTCGCACAGAGTTGGACACGACTGAAGCGACTTAGCAGCAGCAGCAGCATGCACACCTATAATCACAGGTCTCCCTCTGTGGAAGACTTTCCTCTTTCCCTTGGGAAAACACCAACTCTTCTAAACAAGGCATACTTATTTTTGGCCCTTTCCTAAGTCTGCAGGAAATTCCAGGTGTCTTCCAGATGACTCATGTTTCCAGGATCTAGGTAAAGGATGGTTTCTAGGCCCTATGGAAAAAAGAGAATATAAGACCTCTCAGTCAAGTTTTATTTTCCATTAGTGAGAATGTGGAATTGCTATTTCCATAGCTAGTAACCTTTTAATGACATTTAACTCTCAAAGGCAAACATTCTATCAATTAAAAAAAGAATTGCCATCTGACAATGAGTCCTAACTTTAGCATATTTAATCCTGCACCCTCTTGATTGCACTAAAGAGCACTGGGCTCTTTCCTCCTCTGTCAGCCAAGAGTCACAAAAAATAACATACTAGTTCTCAATGGCTGCTTCCACTGCTACTCTGGGGATTACACAGGCTTTAATTACTTGGGTCTTTCTCTAATAAAAGGAGAGTAAAACAGTTTCAGTGTTTTCTGATCAAATAAGGATGCTTTCTTCTCCCATGAGAAAGAGGAGAAAGAGTAATGGGCAATTTACCAGCTGAATGAACTTCTGTGACACTCTTGATAGCTGTTCAAACATGTCCATGTGAAACACACTAGAAAAGATTTTCTTGAGGGAAGAAGAGAGGGGCAATACAAGGGTATTGGGTTTAAGAGGTCCAAACTATCATATCTAAAATAAGCTACAAGGAAATATTGTATAACGCAGGCAATATAACCAATATTTTAATTATAAATGGAATATAAACTTCAAAAATTGTAAATCAATATATTGTACACTTGTAACTTATATAATATTGTATATCAACTATATTTCAATTGAAAAAAAACAAGATTTTATCATCACAAAGAAATATTTGGCTAGCACCAACTAAAATAGTGACTTTTAACTGTTAGTTCTAGCATATGTTAAAAATAAATAAAAGGAAAAAGTAAAAAATGTTGGATACTTAAGCAAAAAAAGAAAAAGCAGATAAATAGATGGATTATATAAAATCTATTGATAATACAATAACTATTAAAACATAGAGTGCCTAAACCATGTCAAATATTGTTCTAAGCCTTTGCAATCTACTATGATGCTTATTTTACAGGTGTGAAAATTAATTATAGGAGAGGTTAAGCAGCTTGCCCAGAGTCACAAAACTAATGAGTGTAAAGAGGGATTTGAACCCTGTTTGTTTGGGGAGCCTATATGGGAGGCTATATATTTCATCATTTTGCTATAACAGATTCAAAGGTAAAGGATGAGTTTTAGTAAAACTTTCATTCAGCAATGCACTGTTGAGACACCTTATTCTGGCTTCCTCTCAAAATTATGTGATAATGGATTTTCTTTAGGATCTTCCTAATAATTCTTTGGTACTGCATTTTTCCCATTTTGACAGCTCTCCACAAGACATCAAGGGCATAGAACTTGAGCTAGAATCCAGATCTCCTGACCCCATCCAGGGCTCGGTCTACCATGTCATCAAACTGCACCACTGATTTTTCTATCTGGTACCATGTTTCTGCAATTATTATTCATATTCTCGCTTATGTGTATTTCACAGACTTCAGTTTTATTACATAGCTACATAAAAGAGCCTAATTCATTATCATGTCTTGGAAACCAGCTTTTCTGTCACTGTGGCAGCATTGCATCACTCAAAACATTCTGAATATGCTTTCAACTGACAACAGTAATATTAAAAACGAAATCTTTGTAATTCTAGCCTTAAACCTTCCAAGGAATAAATAATTTGATTTCAGCATTTGGTAACATTCTATTTACTCAGTATATGGTTTTCATCTTTTCTTTTAGGGAACACAATATTGGTGAAGCCCCCTGCCTTTTCTGCATAATCTGTTCTGCTTTTGTGTGCCTTATAGACTTCCATTTATGACCAGACATCATAATGAATATTTCCCTATAGAAAAGTACATTATAATAATATTAGAAATGTTGATACCTTACCAAATATTTATCAAAACCTGTGGACAGTTGCCTTCAGAATACTAGAAATTGGTTTGTTAAATATGAGGTCATGAGACATTTTTCTGTAGGCTCTGATAGTTGGGAAATAATAGAATGGCTTCACTAGCAAAATAAATCTTGGATTGGAATGTGGTTTACAATGCAACTTAAAAATGATTCAAAATTACACTTTAAAAAATGGTGAAATGCAGAGGTTTTTCAACCCTGTCTGTAGAACTTTTTCTGGTATGTTAAACCTCTGAAGTAATAACAAGAACTATACTTTGGCATAAATTTACAGAACAAAAGGAGAGTGAGCTTTTACTACTGAGTAGGTATATTGCTAGATGGAGGATTTGTAGTAAATCTCAACAAAATTGCAGTTTGGGTTGAAATATTTCACAGTGGAAGCAGTGCTTATGGCTGTGAAAGGCTTCAGTGGCATTTCCAAAGATAAACACTGCCTATTCTGTGCCCCAATCAAAATAAAAGGTCTGCAGTAACAGACCCAGAGTGGATGTTATTACATTTCATTTTTAATGCTGATTGAGTGCCTATGCTTTGGCTTATAAAAGAACTGACTATTCTATTTCCATGGTGGATTTTCTTTTCCACACTTTGCAATCAAAGGTAGACAAACAGAGGCCCCTTCAAAGGCTTTCTTAGTATGTAGCTTCCATAAACAAGCCCTGGGTTTCCAACCAATGCTCTAATGCAAATGAGTATTGTCAGGAATGGTCTTCAAAATACTAAAGTTTTTTTAACTATTTTCCAAAAAAAAAAAAAAAAAATCATGCAAAAGATCAGACCATTGTTTAGAACTAGACTGTAAATGTTGTACTTGAGTGACTGAGAGGTTTAGGTAATCAGGTTTTTTGAGGCATTAATTCATGCATTGACATTGAGGAACTGTGTTAGTATTTAATGTGAAAAAAGAGTAGATGAAATGAAACTGGTGACTGAACTGATAACATCCTGAAAACAGGGGCAATCTTTAGTTTAACCACTGATTCTCAAATGTACAACAGAAAATTTGACAAATAAACATTTAATATTTTAAGAAATGAATGAGCTCTGTATTAGAATTTGGACTCTACCTTGTAGGCATGAGAGACTCCAAAGAACTTCAAAAGAAAATAAAATGCATACCTTAGAAGATAACTAAGTTAAGTGGTCTGGAGCAACTGGTCTATCAGCTGCAATTGATATAACTGGGAATATTCTGTCCAGAAAAACAAAGATTTAGAAAGCTATAATTACTCTCCAAATATATGAAGTTCTACTCAATGACAAGAAGAATAAACATCTGTGTTCAGTTCAGTCGCTCAGTCGTGTCCGACTCTTTGCGACCCCATGAATTGCAGCACACCAGGCCTCCCTGTCCATCACCAACTCCCGGAGTTCACTCAAACTCACGTCCATCGAGTCAGTGATGCCATCCAGCCATCTCATCCTCTGTCATCCCCTTCTCCTCCTGCCCCCAATCCCTCCCAGCATCAGAGTCTTTTCCAATGAGTCAACTCTTCGCATGAGGTGCCCAAAGTACTGGAGTTTCAGCTTTAGCATCATTCCTTCCAAAGAACACCCAGGGCTGAAACATCTGTGTAGTTCCAAGAAAAAGAATCAGAACTAACGGGTGAATATTTAATGAAGTTCAATTTGAAGGAAAATGTGGGTTTTTTTGTTTGTTTTTAATTTAGAGCTGTCCAACATTGGAACAAACTGTGTACTGTGAGTGGGTACTATATCACTGTAAGTGTTCAAAGTTTAGTATGAGTCCCTGAAAGCCAAAATTCTTGTTGTATCCCTGTATCTATAACATATTTATCACACTGAAAGATTTAACACATGCTTATTGAATGAATATAGCACAGACTAGCCCTGCTCATTACCCCTGTTTAACTTACAACTCTGTTTTGTTTGCAGAAACCCTACTAGTTCCCTATAATTTAGTCAGTAGGCAGTACACTGAACCTAAAAACTGAACTAAAGTCATATGTATTTTTGTCCCCAAAAAGCCAAGATGAGTGAAAATTGTGTGTAAAGGAAACTATAGTTTTAGAGAAATTAGTTTTATTATTACAGAAGATTGTACTTTTACTACTTAAGTAGCTCCCATTTGTCACTTGAAAGTTAGCCTGTTTCAAAGTGTTTAATATATTTTCATGAATGATTTAACTTTGCAAATAACTTTGGTAAATATTTGATACGCTGTTATTAAATTTTATTTTGCTGACCTAACCTTTTGACAGTTATTTTACTTTAGTCTGATCTTACTAGATTTAAGTCATTTCCACATTTGGATAGTCATTCAAAAGAAAGATTTGAGAGAATATGTGTGTTTATACCTTCTTATTAAAGGTTATCTATCCTAGAAACTTACATTTTTCTAGATAAAGTAAGTCCAAATGGCAGGCTACTATTCTGTTGCTTTCTGCTGTAATAATAGGATTAACTTAAACAGATCAAGGGAAAAAGAGTGTCAGAAACACAAAGACATATTTTGTACAATATACCTTAAACTTGCCAGGGAGATATGATCTTTTTTTTCCCCTTAAGAGGCCAAATAATACAAGGCAAGTTTTGGATTGTTAGTGAGAAAAAGAAATTAGTGAATTCTCATACAATTTCATTATAAATTATGTTCAATAGCAAATTTAATTGATTTATATCATTTATTTTAGTGAAAAATAACAAATTGGCAAGCATATATTTCTCTTCTCTTTTAAATTTCTCAAATATATATATATATATATATATATATATATATATGGGAATGGGGTATATTTTATCAACATATATATATGGGGTATATTTTATGAATATATATACATATGAAAAGATGAAGAGCTTGATAAAATCATAATAACTTGGTGAGAAAAGGGAGACAGTAGCAAACTGGAAAATTAAAAGGAAATATAAGAAGATAAACTATTAGACAAAATAAGATTAAAGTAGAAAGCAATGAAATAACAAATACAAGGATAGGATCTGTCTTTTCCAAGTTTAGAAACCTTGTATGCCAATTTCAGAAGTGAGCTTTCTGGCAATCATGGAGGTAATTAATTAAAGAACTACTTCTAGAACAGCTGATATAGTGGGATTGTATTTTTTCATCCCACTTGCTTTGACTCAACAGACGAAACCCAAGTGTTGTATCTTAAGAAAAGAATTTTCTGCATAGAATAAACTTACAATGTGAATGGGGGAATCTAAGACAAGAAGTAGTTCTTGAAAATGTTGGATGTTAATAGGAGACATGGCAAATGCAAGTTAAAAAAAAAAAAGAGTTCAACTTTACATTAAGAGAAAAATGCACTGGAGTTTTCAAACTAACATAGACTCTTATTTTGACAGTAAAAGGTAGCATGTGTTACAGCTTCATTTTCATTCATTCTTAAACGAAAGTGGCCAGTCAGTATACTGTCAGTATATCACCCAGCAGGCTCCTCTGTCCATAGAATTTCCCAGGCAAGAAAACTGCAGTGAGTTGCCATTTCCTTTTCCAGGAGATCTTCACCACCAGGGATCAAACCTGGGCCTCCTGCATTGCAGACAGTCCCTTGCATTGCAGGCAGTCTCCTGTATTGCAGGCAGATTCTTTACCAACTCAGCCACCAGGGAAGCCTTTGGTGTGGTATGGTAGATGGCCAATAAATGTTAATAATTTCTAATATGTTTTCACTTATCTATCCTTTGTATAGCTATGTCTAGTAAAATTCATTCAGTGGTTTACAGAATGAAAAAAAAATGTTTGCACTAGCTATAGAATACTCAGTTTTATTTACATTATATGACATAAATTGATAGCATAATTAATTGGTCCATAATTTGTTGATCTCACTGTTATGTTGTTGTGCTCAGTCACTCAGTTGTGTCTGACTCTTTGCAGCCCCTGTAGCCAGCCAGGCTCCTCTGTCTATGGAATTTTCCAGGCAAGAATACTGGAGCAGATTGCCATTCCCTACTCCAGAGGATCTTCCCCATCCAGGGATCAAACTCTCTTGCATCTCCAGCATTGGCAGGTGGATTGTTTACCACTAGTGCCACCTGGGAAGGCCGGTTGCTATAACATGCATTATTTTAAAAAAAACAGCACACAGTTCAGTTCAGTGGCTCAGTTCTGACTCCTAGTGACCCCAGGGACTGTAGCACGCCAGGCCTCCCTGTCCATCACCAACTCCCAGAGTTTACTCAAACTCATGTCCATTGAGTCAGTGAAGCCATCCAGCCATCTCATCCTCTGTTATCCTCTTCTCCTTCTGCCATCAATCTTTCCCAGCATCAGGGTCTTTTCTAATGAGTCAGTTCATATCAGGTGGCCAAAGTATTGGAGTTTTAGATTCAGCATCAGTCCTTCTAATGAATATTCAGGACTGATTTCCTTTAGTCAGTGGACTAGCTGGATCTCCTTGCAGTCCAAGGGATTCTCAAGAGTCTTCTCCAACACCACAGTTCAAAAGCATCAGTTCTTCGGTGCTCAGCTTTCTTCACAGTCCAACTCTCACATCCATATATGACCACTGGAAAAACCATAGCCTTGACTAGAGGGACCTTTTTCGGCAAAGTAATGTCTCTGCTTTTCAATATGCTATCTAGATTGATCATAACTTTCCTTCCAAGGAGCAAGCGTCTTTTAATTTCATGGCTACAGTCACCATCTGCAGTCATTTTGGAGCTCCCCAAAAATAAAGTCTATCACTGTTTCCACTGTTTCCTCATCTATTTCCCATGAAGTGATGGGACCAGATGCCATGATCTTAGTTTTCTGAATGTTGAGTTTTAAGCCAACTTTTTCACTCTCCTCTTTCACTTTCTTGAAGAGGCTCTTTAGTTGTTCTTTGCTTTCTGCCATAGGGTGGTGTCATCTGCGTATCTGAGATTATTGATATTTCTCCTGGCAATCTTGATTCCAGCTTGTGCTTCATCCAGCCCAGCGTTTCTCATGATGTACTCTACATAGAAGATAAATAAACAGGGTGACAATATAGCCTTGACGTAGTCCTTTTCCTATTTGGAACCAGTCTGTTGTTCTATGTCAGTTGTAACCATTGTTTCTTGACCTGCATAAACATTCTCAAGAGGCAATCAGGTGGTCTGGTATTCCCATCTCTTTAAGAATTTTCCACAGTTTGTTGTGGTCCACAGACAAAGGCTTTGGTATAGTCAATAAAGCAAAAGTAGGTGTTTTTCTGAAACTCTCTTGCTTTTTCGATGCTCCAACAGATGTTGGCAATTTGATCTCTGGTTCCTCTGCCTTTTCTATATCCAGCTTGAACATCTGGAAGTTCTTGGTTCACATACTGTTGAAGCCTGGTTTGGAGAATTTTAAGCATTACTTTCGAGCATGTGTGATGAGTGCAATTGTGCAGTAATTTGAGCATTCTTTGGCATTGCCTTTCTTTAGGATTGGAATGAAAACTGACCTTTTCCAGTCCTGTGGCCACTGCGGAGTTTTCCAAATTTGCTGGCATATTGGGTGCAGCACTTTCACAGCATCATCTCTGAGTATTAGGAATAGCTCTACTGGAATTCCATCACCTCCACTAGCTTTGTTCAAATTGATGCTTCCTAAGGTCCACTTGACTTCGCATTCTAGGATGTCTGGCTCTAGGTGCGTGATCACACCATCCTGATTATCTTGGTCATGAAGATCGTTTTGTACAGTTCTTCTGTGTATTCTTGCCACCTCTTCTTAATATCTTCTGCTTCTGTTAGGTCCATACCATCTCTGTCCTTTTTGAGCCCATCTTTGCATGAAATATTCCCTTGGTATCTCTAATTTTCTTGAAGAGATCTCCAGTCTTTCCCATTCTATTGTGTTCCTCCATTTCTTTGCACTGATTACTGAGCAAGGCTTTCTTATCTCTCCTTGCTATTCTTAGGAACTCTGCATTCATTTTTTTTTAATTTTATTTTATTTTTAAACTTTACAATATTGTATTAGTTTTGCCAAATATCGAAATGAATCCACCATAGGTATACCCGCATTCCCCATCCTGAACCCTCCTCCCTCCTCCCTCCCCATACCCTCCCTCTGGGTCGTCCCACTGCACCAGCCCCAAGCATCCAGTATCGTGCATCGAACCTGGACTGGCGACTCGTTTCATACATGATATTATACATGTTTCAATGCTATTCTCCCAAATATCCCCACCCTCTCCCTCTCCCACAGAGTCCATAAGACTGATCTATACATCGGTGTCTCTTTTGCTGTCTCGTACACAGGGTTATTGTTACCATCTTTCTAAATTCCATATATATGCATTAGTATACTGTATTGGTGTTTTTCTTTCTGGCTTACTTCACTCTGTATAATAGGCTCCAGTTTCATCCACCTCATTAGAACTGATTCAAATGTATTCTTTTTAATGGCTGAGTAATACTCCATTGTGTATATGTACCACTACTTTCTTATCCATTCATCTGCTGATGGGCATCTAGGTTGCTTCCATGTCCTGGCTATTATAAACAGTGCTGCGATGAACATTGGGGTACACGTGTCTCTTTCCCTTCTGGTTTCCTCAGTGTGTATGCCCAGCAGTGGGATTGCTGGATCATAAGGCAGTTCTATTTCCAGTTTTTTAAGGAATCTCCACACTGTTCTCCATAGTGGCTGTACTAGTTTGCATTCCCACCAACAGTGTAAGAGAGTTCCCTTTTCTCCACACCCTCTCCAGCATTTATTGCTTGGCATTCAAATGGGTATAGCTTTCCTTTTCTCCTTTTCCTTTCACTTTTCTTCTATTCACAGCTATTTGTAAGGCCTCCACAGAAAACTATTTTCCATTTTTGCATTTCTTTTTCTTGGGGATAGTCTTGATCCCTGCCTGCTGTACAATGTCACGAACCTCTGTCCATAGTTCTTCAGGCACTCTGTTTATTAGATCTAATCCCTTGAATCTATTTGTCACTTCTACTTTATAATTGTAAGGGTTTGATTTAGGTCATACCTGAATGGTCTAGTGGTTTTTCCTACTTTCTTGAATTTAAAAAACACCTAAAAAGCCAGAAGTATTTAAAATTGTTAGTATTTTCCGTATGTGTAGAATTCAATAGCTGCAGTTTCTGTTGTTTTTACAAGCTGGGTTTCACCTAGCCTAAATGGCAACATGAATCAATTAGAAAAAAGATCTCCTTGTCTGGTCAGTTGCAGCCCTGATGGTACAAAATTGGGTTTGCAGAAGGAAACTTTGGGAAGAAAAATACCTTCTTTCCTCTGGACAGATGATGCCTACTCTAGGACTCATGATTTGGTTGTTGAAGAACAGACTGGATTTTAAGCCATACATAATGGCCTGTCTCAGAGGATCTTGTCCCTCTGCCTACCTGTTAAACTAGAGTGCCTTTGTTTAGCTCACAAGGAGATAATCTGACCTTGCCCACCTGTAAATGACTACAAAAGAGAAGAGATTAACACGTCCCTTCCAAAGGATGGCCTTTCCTGGAGATGTCTTCCAAGATTGAAGACCCTTTTTACTTTACTTCCTTGCTGCATCTCCCACTCTACTCTGCCTTTTTTACTTTAGTTCCTTACCACTTCTCTCTCTGGTTCTATAAAAGAACCTAGCATACAGACACTGACAAGATGGTACTTTGAGACATTAATCTGCCATATTCTTAGTGAGCCAGCTTTCAGAGTAAAGTCGTATTTCTTACCTCAACACCTTGTCTCTCGGATTCATTAGCCTGTTGTGTGTTGAGCAGAGCAAGCTTGGACTCGGTAACATTTCTATGAAGTCACTACCTGCCATGCATTAGACTGGTTCAAGTCTTCTATTAAAAAAACAATAAAAATAAAAAGGAATATTTATAACCTGCACAGTTGTGATGCAGAAATAATAATTTAAACTTTCAGATGTGAGATTTCTTACTTCACATTTTGGTTTTGCTGAATAATTCACTTAAGTAATAATTTTGTGTCCTACAATATTTTCACAAGAACTGACAAGTATATAACTTACCAAAGTAGAATATATCCATAAGCCCATAGTTCTCTAAAGATTTTTAGCTCACCAGAGTTATTTTAAAATGGATAAAATAAATGTATAACCTTGTAGAAAACTGTTTTCTATTTTCAAAATGTTTATTATTAGTATTTTATTTAATTATTAAGTAGCCCTACATATAATTAGAATCTTTAAGATTGTTCTGCCCAGTAAAAAAGATAGAAGTGCAGTAGCCAGTATTTGCTGTAATAAACAATTGAGCATCTCTTTAACATGGTCCATATTAAATGACTGAGAAGTCTGGCACATTTACAAAAGTATTTGGCAGAGACTTGAAAATTCAGGTTTCTGAATTCTTTGGTGTAGAAAGAAAAAAGAAAAAAAAATGTAACTTATTCCTGCCCATGTAAGATGATAATTATTGCCAAATTAATGAATAAATCATAAAGTAAGTAGGTACCAGAAAGTAGTTCATTTAATTAAGAATTTAATCACATACTCATTTTCCTTTAAAAAATAAACACAAACCCTAAATGTAGGGCAATGTCTATACATCAAGCACAATGCTGAATATCGTGAGTTTGAAGATAAATGAAACCTTCCTGCCTCCAAGGAGCTGACCTTCTAATATGAAGTAAAACATATAAAGAAAATTTACAGTTCAGTACAACTGCACATATGGTATTATGGATGCATAAAGCAAGAAGCAGTTATGCTTTGGATGGGGTTGTGCGGGGGCCCATGGAAGAAAATGATAGTTGAATTGTGACTGAAAATCAGATTAGACATTTAGTAGAGAATGTCTAGCCCTGGGACATTGGACAAGTGAATGAACCTGTTTCTGGGTTAATGTTATATTACACAAGAGAGTATAAGGTTTTCAGCTCTGCTGTTGTAGTTATTAACCCAGTTCTAAATCTAGCTACAGACTTTGAAAACAATAAGTCTTTCCTCTATTGTGAAAGCACTTGTTAAGCATTCCAAATAGTTTGTTGTAACAAACTTCCCTCTTATTATTTATTACCAAAGGAGGGGCGCCACAGGAAACATCACACCATCTAGGCTAGCATATGAAAATTCATACCCAGTGTCCCCAGCCTGCTCTTTGTAAGCTTATTTCCTTACTTGTTGGTATCTGCTCCCTTCTCTTGCCAGAAGGCCTAATGTTGCCTTCCTTTTTTATTTTTGCCATTATTAAAATCATCTTTCCTGATTTTTTTTTATTTCTAAATTTATTTATTTCTTCAGTGTTGGACATTTCTCAGAGAGCTAAACTGAATATTTCTTTCTAAATATAGTAACAGAACCTCAGGCATCTTTTGTGACTTATGACTTGGTTTTATAGTAGTTTCAAACAAATAAATCAGTGTACATATTAATGTTATCAGTGCTTATTAATGTAATGTTTTGAGGTAATGTATTTGATTTGCCGAAGGACAGATGTTTAGCAAAGAATTCTATTCTATTCTTGATCTTCAGACTTTTTTTCCAACACTTATTACAGTTTTTACAAAGGTCAAGATAAAATCACTTTGAACCATTGTTCAAGCCCATTCCCCGAGATGGTTCCTGTGAAGAAACATGAGGTTTTGTTTGCCTTTTAAAGAATTCACTAGTTCTTTATACTATTGTGATTCACTGTCTGAGTGTAAAGCTATTTCAAGATATTCTTTGTGGACTGCTGTTTCAGATCTCCTTTATCAAACTACAGTGGCCCATGGGGTTCCTTGCTTAATACTCTTCCAGCTTTCTATATTCCATGTAACAAATCCTAGCTATTTTTTTGAAGTGAACAATATTATTAGATGTCCATGTTGAAATATCATGACCTTGGGGCCAATATGGGGTCACCGATTTCATGTGTTAATAAGTGAGTTAGACATGTTGCAATTATTTGGAAAATTCAGGTCAAAACCTCCCCCAAGAATATAACCAGATATATCCTGATAATTGAGACTGCTTTGTGATACAGCTATTCTGTTTGTTACCTGTACAAAATGTTTATTTTATGTCTGTATACCTGACCTGGGGGGCTCATCTTCCAGTGTCATATCTTTTACCTTTTTATACTGTTCATGTTCATGGGTTTCTCGTGAAAGCAATACTGGGTTGTTTAGCCATTCTTTCCTCCAATGGATCATGTTTTGCCAGAACTCTTCACTATGACCCACTCATCTTGGGAGGCCATGCATAGCATGGCTCACAGCTTCATTGAGTTATGCAAGCCTCTTCACCATGACAAGTCTGTGATCCATGAAGGGATTGGATGCAAATATATCTGTGTAAATGATACTCTACAATTCTCAGTCAAGGAATCTATTAAGTCTATCTTAAGACTTTAGACTATAGCTGGTATTATTTTCATGGAATTCCTGCCTGTTTAGTACATTTGATCCAATCATTTTTCTACATCAGATACATCAATACACAGAGCCATAACATGCTATCATACCCTTTGCTTGAGATGGCTCTTCAACTTTTTGTAAGCCTCTTAATGATTTAGAATATCACTATAATTTCTTTTTAACCTCCCACTTCAGCAATTAGTTCTGGACTCTGCTGAAATGAAGATACTTCATAAACGCTTCTTGAATAAATGAACACAAGCCCAATAAATCCTCCTCTGAGCGGAATTAAAAGTATGTAGTTTTGACTCCATAGGAGGAGTTTCAATTGAATGTAGCCAGAAACAGAGCTGAAAATTAATTTGACAAACATGTAGGTTTAAATGTATATAGATCAGCTATGATGGGCAATTTTCCTGTAACTTCAATACTGAATCTCAGTATAAAATGTGCTGTATTTCTTCATCACCATTTAGCTACTGAATTTTTTTCCAGTGAGAAAATACTTAGTATTCTATCATTGAATTCATGTGTTAGAAAGTCCCCTCCCAAATTTATGTATTCATTGAAAAGCAGCACCTCATAATGTCAAAAGTTTATTTATGCTTAGAATGTATCTACTTGCCTTAAAAGTATCACTTGTCATTTCTGTTGGAATGAGTTCAGAAATTATCTATCACTTGACCTATTTGATATTAACCTACAATAAATCTTGCATCCTATCTCATAGCTGGCACTGTCTTTCCATACCCCACTGAAAATGTTCAGGGTAACAGAATATGTACTTTCAAAATCAGATAATGGGCAGAGGAGTGGAGATAATTGTGAGTGATGTCATAACTATATTTATGGTTTATTTATTTTATTCTTTTGTATACTTTATTTTTCCAAGGACTTTATTTTTTAGAGAAATTTTAGGTTTACAACAAAACTGAGAGGGAGGTACAGAAATTTCTCATATACCCCTGCCCGAAATACATGAATTTTTCCCCATGATCAATATTACCCACCCATTTTTTACCAAGGACATTTTTTACCAAGGATGAACTTTACATTAACACATAATAATCACCCATACTCCATAATGTACCTTAGGGCTCACTCTTGGTGTTATATATTCTGTGGGTTTGGACAAAAGTATAATAACATATATCCATCATTATAATATCATACAAAATATTTTCACTGTCCTAAAAATCCTCTGTTGCATATACTCATCTCTACTCATACCCCTGGAAACCACGAATGTTTTTTTATTGTCTCCATAGTTTTGCCTTTTCCAGAATGACATATCATTGAAATCATACCGTATGAAGACTTTTCATACTATATGAAATCAGAGACATTGCTTTGCCACAAAGGTCCATCTAGTCAAAGCTGTGGTTTCTCCAGTAGTCATGTATAGATGTGAGAGTTGGACTGTAAAGAAAGCTGAGTGCTGTAGCATTGATGCTTTTGAACTGTAGTGTAGAAAAGACTCTTGAACTGTGGTGTTGGAGAAAACTCTTGAGGGTCCTGTGGAATGCTAGGAGATCAAACCAGTCAATCCTAAAGGAAATCAGTCCTGAAGACCTGATGCTGAAGCTGAAACTCCAATAATTTGGCCACTCAATGCAAAGAACTGACTCACTGGAAAAGTCCCTGATGCTAGGAAAGAGTATAAGGTCTGTGTCATTTTTCAGCATGTAGATGTCCAGTTGTTCTAGTACTCTTTATTGAAGAGACTATCTTTGCGTCATTGTTCTGTCATTGCACCTTTGCTAAAGATCAGTTGACTGTATTTATGTGGTTTAATATTGGCTCTCTCTTCCATTGATCTATTTGTTTATTCTTTAGCTGCTGCTGCTACTGCTTCTAAGTCACTTCAGTCATGTCCAACTCTATGCGACCCCATAGATGGCAGCCGACGAGTCTCCTTTGTCCCTGGGATTCTCCAGGCAAGAACACTGGAGTGGGTTGCCATTTCCTTCTCCAATGCATGAAAGTGAAAAGTGAAAGTGAAGTCGCTCCGTCATGCCCGACTCTTGGCATGGCATGAGGCTACCAGGAGCCTACCAGGCTCCTTCGTCCATGGAATTGTCCAGGCAAGAGTACTGGAATGGGATGCCATTGCCTTCTCTGATACTTTAGCTAATACCCACTATATTGACTACTGTCATCTTATGTCTTAAAGTCTGGTAGTATCAGTCCTCCAATTTTGTCTTTGTCTTTCAGTGACTATTACAGTGTATTGCAATGACTATTCTGAGTCATTTGCCTATTCATATAAATTTTAGAATCATATTGTTGATATCCATAAAATAGCATGTTAGGTTTTTTATTGGATTACACTGAATTCATAGATAAAGTTGAAAAGATCTGACATCTTTCTAGTATTGGGTCGTCCTATCCATGAACATGAAATATCTCTCCATTTATTTAGTTCTCTGAGTTTATTCTTCACAGTTTTGTAGTTTTACTCATATAGATCTTGTACATATTTTATTAGATTTATACTGAGGTATTTCATTTGGGGAGGTGCTAATATAAATAGTATCAGATCAGATCAGATCAGTCGCTCAGTCGTGTCCGACTCTGCGACCCCATGAATCCCAACACACCAGGCCTCCCTGTTGCTCACAAACTCCCGGAGTTCACTCAAACTCACGTCCATCGAGTCAGTGATGCCATCCAGCCATCTCATCCTCTGTCGTCCCCTTCTCCTCCTGCTCCCAATCCCTCCCAGCATCAGAGTCTTTTCCAATGAGTCAACTCTTCGCATGAGGTGGCCAAAGTATTGGAGTTTCAGCTTTAGCATCATTCCTTCCAAAGAAATCCCAGGGCTGATCTCCTTCAGAATGGACTGGTTGGATCTCCTTGTAGTCCAAGGGACTCTCAAGACTCTTCTCTAACACCACAGTTCAAAAGCATCAATTCTTTGGTGCTTAGCCTTCTTCACAGTCCAACTCTCACATCCATACATGACCACAGGAAAAACCATAGCCTTGACTAAAGGAACCTTTGTTGGCAAAGTAATGTCTCTGCTTTTGAATATGCTATCTAGGTTGGTCATAACTTTCCTTCCAAGGAGTAAGTGTCTTTTAATTTCATGACCTCAGTCACCATCTGCAGTGATTTTGAAGCCCAGAAAAATAAAGTCTGACACTGTTTCCACTGTTTCCCCATCTATTTCCCATGAAGTGATGGGACTGGATGCCATGATCTTCGTTTTCTGAATGTTGAGCTTTAAGCCAAATTTTTTACTCTCCACTTTCACTTTCATCAAGAGGCTTTTTAGTTTCTCTTTACTTTCTGCCATAAGGGTGGTATCATCTGCATATCTGAGGTTATTGATATTTCTCCTGGCAATCTTGATTCCAGCTTGTTTCTCCAGCCCAGCGTTTCTCATGATGTACCCTGCATAGAAGTTAAATAAACAGGGTGACAATATACAGCCTTGATGAACTCCTTTTCCTATTTGGAACCAGTCTGTTGTTCCATGTCCAGTTCTAACTGTTGCTTCCTGACCTGCATATAGGTTTCTCAAGAGGCAGATCAGGTGGTCTGGTATGCCCATCTCTTGAAGAATTTTCCATAGTTTATTCTGATCCACACTGTCAAAGGCTTTGGCATAATCAATAAAGCAAAAATAGATGTTTTTCTGGAACTCTCTTGCCTTTTCGATGATCCAGTGGATGTTGGCAATTTGATCTCTGGTTCCTCTGCCTTTTCTAAAACCAGCTTGAACATCAGGAAGTTCACAGTTCACATAGTGCTGAAGCCTGGCTTGGAGAATTTGAGCATTACTTTACTAGCGTGTGAGATGAGTGCACTTGTGCGGTAGTTTGCACATTCTTTGGCATTGCCTTTCTTTGGGATTGGAATGAAAACTGACCTTTTCCAGTCCTGTGGCCACTGCTGAGTTTTGCAAATTTGCTGGCATATTGAGTGCAGCACTTTTGCAGCATCATCTTTCAGGATTTGGAATAGCTCAACTGGCATTCCATCACCTCCACTAGCTTTGTTCGTAGTGATGCTTTCTAAGGCCCACTTGACTTCACATTCCAGGATGTCTGGTCTAGGTCAGTGATCACACCATTGTGATTATCTGGGTCGTAAAGATCTTTTTTGTACAGTTCTTCTGTGTATTCTTGCCATCTCTTCTTAATATCTTCTGCTTCTGTTAGGTCCATACCATTTCTGACCTTTATCGAGTTCATCTTTGCATGAAATTTTCCTTTGGTATCTCTGATTTTCTTGAAGAGATCCCTAGTCTTTCCCATTCTGTTGTTTTCCTCTATTTCTTTGCATTGATCACTGAAGAAGGCTTTCTTTTCTCTTCTTGCTATTCTTTGGAACTCTGCATTCAGATGTTTATGTCTTTCCTTTTCTCCTTTACTTTTTGCTTCTCTTCTTTTCACAGCTATTTGTAAGGCCTCCCCAGACAGCCATTTTGCTTTTTTGCATTTCTTTTCTATGGGAATGGTCTTGATCCCTTTCTCCTGTACATTGTCACGAACCTCATTCCATAGTTCATCAGGCACTCTATCTATCAGATCTAGGCCCTTAAATCTATTTCTCACTTCCACTGTAGAATCATAAGGGATTTGATTTAGGTCATACCTGAATGGTCTAGTGGTTTTCCCTACTTTCTTCAATTTAAGTCTGAATTTGGCAATAAGGGGTTCATGGTCTGAGCCACAGTCAGCTCCTGGTCTTGTTTTTGCTTACTTATAGAGCTTCTCCCTCTTTGGCTGCAAAGAATATAATCAATCTGGTTTCGGTGTTGACCAACTGGTGATGTCCATGTATAGAGTCTTCTCTTGTGTTGTTGGAAGAGGGTATAAATAGTATAGGGTTTGTAATTTCAAATTCTATTTGTTCATTGTTGGTATACAGGAAAAGAATTGCCCTTTCTATATTAACATTATATCCAGCAACCTCTTATTTGTTTCTTTTAGATTTTCTACATAATCATCAGCTTTGAAAGAAAGATTTCTTTCTTCCCAACTTGTGTACTTTTTATTTCCTTTACTTGCTTTATTGTATTGGCAAGGAAGTCTAATGTGATGGTGAAAGGAGTATTGCAAGAGAACATTTTTGCCTTTTGCCTGATCTTGGTGTAAAAACTGCGAGTTTCTCAACATTGAAGTATGATGTTAGCTGTAGGACTTTTATAGATAGTATTAATCAAGTTGAAGCCATTCCCTTCTATTTCTTATTCCTGAGAGTTTATTTATTTTTAACCTGAGCAGGTTCACATTTTGTCCTTCTTTTGTATCATTGTATGATTTTTCTTGTTTAATCTGTTGATGTCATGGATCACATTAATTGATTTTTGAATGTTGAATCAGTCTTGCCTACCTCAGATAAATCCAGTTTGATTGTGATGTATAATTCTTTGTACACATTTTTTAATTCAGATTACTAGCTTTGGGGGAAGATTTTTATACCAACATTCATGAGAGTTATTGGTCTGTAAAATTTTTCTTGTAAACTTTTCCTTTGATTTGGATATTAGGCCCATATAAGATAAGTTAGGAAGTATTCCCTTTGCTTCTATTCTTTGAAAGCAATTGTAGATAATTAGTACAATTCATTCCTTAAATGTTTGGTAGAATTTACCAGTAAAACCATTTGGGCCTATTGCATTCTCTTTTGGAATGTAATTAATTGTAGATTCAATTGATTTAATAAATATAGGCCTATTCATATTATTTACTTCTTCCTATGTGAGCTTTGTCAGACTGTGTCTTTCAAGAAACTGGTCTATTTAATCTAGATTATCAAATTTATAGCATAGAATTGTACACAGTATTCTGTTATTATCTTTTAAATTTCTATGACGAGAGGGTGATATTTCCTCTTTCATTTCTGATATTAGTATTTTATATGTTCTCTCTTTTTACTTAGATTGACTAGAGGTTTATTGGTGATATTGATATTTTTGAAAACTCCAGTTTTGGTTCCATTGATTCTTTTCTACTGGTTTCCTATTTGTAATTTCATTGATTTCTGCTATAATTCTTTTTTTTTCTGTATTCTGATTGTTTTAGATTCAATTTGCTCTTCTTTTCCTCGCTTCCTAGCATGGAGACTAGGTTATTGATTTTAGATCTTCTTTTCTAATAGATGAATTCAATGCTATACATTTCCCTTAAATACTGATCTTGCTGCATTCCACAGATTTGATAAATTGTATTTTTTTCCACTTACTTCAAAATATTTTAAAATTTCTCTTGAAATATTTTGACCCATGTATATTATTTAGAAGTACATTGTATAATTTAATCTATGTGGAGATTATTTAGTTATACTTCTATTATTAATTTCTAGTTTAATTACAGTGTGGTCTAAGAGTACACATTGTATAATTTCTGTTATCTTAAATTTATTAAGTAAGGTTCATTTTATGCCCCAGAATGTGTTATATCCTAGTAAATCTTTCATGTGGCCTTGAGGAAATTGTGAATTCTGCTGTTGTTAGATGAAGTATTTTACAGTATCATGATGATATTCTGCTGTCAGTTATATGAAGTTGATTGATGGTATTGTTGAGTTCAACAATTAGTATTGTTTTTTGTTTTCCTACTGGATCTGTCCATTTCTGAGAGAGAAGTGTTGAAGTTTCCAACTACAATAATGGATGCATCTATTTCTCTTTACAGATCTATCTGTTTTTGTCTCGTTTTAAGGTTCAACCATGAAAAGATTGTTATGTCTTCTTGGGTAATTGACGCCTTTATCATTATGTGATATCCTTCTTTATCCCTAATAATTTTCCTTACTTTGGAGTTTTCCCTAAATTTATACACTTGCTTCAGCTTTCTTTGATTAATGTTGCCACTAAACAAAATATATAATGATATATTTGTCAAATGATAATGATACATTTGTTTACATTCATTTACTTTTAATCTATATTTGCCTTTATATTTAATGTGGCTTTCTCTTAGTAGTAAAAGAGTCAATGTTCCATGATCCACTCTGATGATCTCTTTTAATTGCTGTATTTAGACTATTGACATTCAAGGTGATCATTGATATACTTGAATTAATATCTATCAATTTTGTTATTATTTTCTATTTATTGCCCTTGTTCTTTGTTCTTATTTTTATCTTCTACTCTTTTTCTGCTTTTAGTGGTTTTAATTGAGCATTTTATGTGATTCCATTTTTCATTCCTTCCTTAGCATTTCAGTTACACTTTTCTTTTACTTTTTATTAATGGTTGTCCTATAGCTTGCAATACACATTTTCAACTAATTCAAGTCCACTTTAAAAAAACATCATGTCACTTCACAGATAGTGTGAATGCCTTATAATAACAAAATGATAAGAATTTCTCTCTCCCATCCCTTGTATCATTGTTGTCATTCATTTTACTTATATAAAAACCACACATACTCACACATACACACACATATGTAACATATAAGCTTAAATAATTAAGTACATTGTTGCTATTTTTTGAACAAACTGGTAACTCTTAGCTCACTTAAGAATAAAATAAAACAAAAATCAGTTTTTATTTTATTTTCACTTATTCCTTCTTTGGTGTTCTTCCTTTCCTTTTATAGATCTGAGTTTCTAACCTGTGTTAATGCCTTTCTTTCTGGATTCCCTCTTTTTTTTTTTTTCCTTTGGTCTAGGAAAGTTTTTATTTCTCCTTTATTTTTTTAAAGATTTTTTTTTTATGTGGACTACTTTAAAGTCTGTATTGAATTTGTTAAAATACTGCTTCTGTTTTATGTTTTGGTTTTTTGCCCACAAGACATGTTGGATCTTATCTCCCCAACCAGAGATCAAACCTGCATTCCCAGCACTGGAAGCTGAGGTCCCAAATATTGAACTACCAGTGAAGTTCCTATTTCTCCTTTTGATGGATAATTTCACAGAGTACAGCATTTTAGGTTGCTTTTTTTTTTCTTTTAACATTTTAAATATTTCATTCTGCTTACCTGTTGCTTGTATGGTCTCTTAGAAGAATTCAGTTGTAATTCTTGTTTTTATTCTTCTGTAGGTAAGGTATTTTTTTCCCCTTTGGTTTCTTTCAGGACTTTTTATTTATGTTTTATTTTCTATAAATTGAAAATGATATGCCTATATGGGTTTTTGTTGTGTTTCTTTGCTTTTATCACACTTGGTATTCTCTGAGTTCCCTGGATCTGTGGTTTGATGCCTGACATTAATTTGAGAAAATTTGATTATTATTGCTTCAGATATTTCTTCTGTTTCCTTCTTTTTTTCTATTGCTGTTTCCTTTATGCATTTGTTACATCTTTGTAGTTACAACAAAGATGTTGCAATATTCAAGCAGAATGTTCTGTTCTGTTTTTCTTAGTCTTTGTTCTCTTACGTTTTGTATTTCAAAGATTCTCTTGATATATTCTCTAGTTGAAAATGATTCCTTTTCCCCTTCCCTTACTGGAAGCCTGCAGGGATTTTTTCTGAGGCATTTACTGTGGGAATCTGCTAACCTACTAGAGGTAAATCTTATGATACTGCAGAGGCCCCTTGAAGTTCCCTTTCCCCATGGAGAGCCTCCAGAAATTCACCAACTACAGTTCAGATTTTCTTTCTCCAGCACGGGTTCTCTGATCAGTTTCTGCTCACCTAAGCCACATTTTCCCTGTATTCACCTGTCTTGACAATATTATGTGCAGTGGTTTGCTCTGTATCCTCCCCTTTCTTAAATTCCAAGAAGAGTTTTTGATTTTTCACTTTGCTCAGCTTTTCACTTATTTTTAGGACCACGTAGATACTTCCAAGATTCTTATATGCAGAACTGTAAACTGGGAGTCCTAGAATTTGTTTTTTAGAGCCAGTGTTAGTTTTGAGAAAATTGTGCAGAAAACAGAGAGTCCCATATATTTCCTTCACCTCTCCCACCACTAATTTGCTCTATTATTAACATCTTGCATTAGTGGAACTCTTGTTTCAATTGATGGAACTGTTATTGATACATTAACACTAACTAAATATATAGTTTACATTAGGGTCTACAGTTTGATATTGTACATATTGTGGGTTTTGACAAATATGTGATGTCATATATTTACACTTACATATAACATAGAATAGTTTCACTACCTTAAAAATACCCTATGCTCCATTTATTCACCCCTTTCCCCTTTCCCTTGAAAGCTTGAAACCTACTGATCTTTTTATTCTCTACATAATTTTGCTTTTTCCAAAATGTCTTATAATCAAAATCATACCATATGTAGTCTTTTCAGACTGGCTTCCTTCACTTAGCAATATGTATTTAAGTTTGCTCCATGTCTTTTCAAGTCTTGATAGCTCATCTTATTTAAGTGCTAAATAATACATAGCCATATTTACATAATGGCTGCTGTCCAGGAACAAATGGGATTATTTGAGGTGTCATGTATGGGAGAAAAATAAGATTTTGGAGCCTATAGCCATGGGTTTTAAATGTAACTTTGACATGTTTTAGCTGCGAGCTTGGACAATTTACCAAAGATCTCAGAGCTGCAGTTTGCCATCTCTCAAATTAAAATATTAATATCTACCTTGAAATGGTCATGATAATGAATAGAATGTAACATCATAGCATAGCACCTGATCATGCCAGCAGCAGCAGAAGCAGCAGCTGGGATCATCAAGAAAGCAATAATAACATTCTTGGCATGGGATGACATTGTCTTTTTAGTGATAAATGCCTACCTTTAATAAAATCACTTATTCTATAAGTACAGCTAGACTAGTACAATAACACAAATAGCAATAAGGTAAGGCTGTTCAATCAAATGAAAAATATATAGTAAATTAAAAATAAAAGGCTTCAATCTATTATAAAATAATGGGCATACAGAAAAGGGTATGAAGTGGGAAAAGAGTTTCTATTTAGTACATCTAGTTGGATAGGGATTTCTGAAATGGAAAATATTTAAAGTTTCAATGTAATTGTTTAGTTTCAGAAAACAAAATTTATTGCATATGAATTTTAGTTTCTTCTGAACTATGTTAAAGTTATTCATATTTACTATATATAAGTCATGTCCAGCTATTCATGATACGATAGACTATAGCCTGCCAGGCTCCTCTGTCCGTGGATTTTCCTAGCAGGGATACTGGAATGGATTGCCATTCTTCTTCCAGAGAATCTTCCTGACCCAGGGATCGAACCCAAATCTCCTGCCTCTCCTGCATTGCAGGTGGATTGCTAACCACTGAGCTACCAGGAAAGTCCAACTATGTATTAATATATGTATACAATATGCCTTCATAATATCCAAACAAATGCTATAGTTGAATCAGACTACAGCTTAAAAGGAGAGTTAAAAGTTGCAGATTCACAGACTGTCAGCATCTATAGGAAGTCACCACTTTCTCTCTTTATTCTTTAGCCTTTATTGAGATTACAATAAATTATGAGCTTAAAAATATTTAAGATTTTAAAAACAGAAAAAAAATAATGAAATAAAATTATTTTTAGCATTGATATTGGTTATACTTTACATTTGAAGTACTGAAGACAGAACTTTGTATTCTAAGACTTGGCCCCAAGACCTGAAATCTACTTTGAGGTGGTGGGGAGTGGGTCATGAGACAATGAATTTCTACTTTTGCCAAAATGTTTTAAATACTGAGTTCATAGAGAAGGAAATAATTCGCTAAAGATAAGACCATAAGATAAAACCTCATGGTGATATAGGACAGGAACTGGCAAACTTTTTCTACAATGGGGCAATAGTAAACATTTTAAGCAATGTGGATCCTATGGTCTCTATTGCAACAGCTATTCAACTCATATTACAATGTTCAAACAGATAATATATGAACAGATGGGTATGCTATGTTTCAATCAAACTTTATTTATAAACATAATCAGATGACTGGGATTTGACCATAGTTTGTTGACTCCTGTATTAGAAAATGAGAAAAATGTGAAATTTACCTCAAAACATTTCACTCAGATTATAAACTGGAAAGACTAATCAATTTTTTTTTGTTTGTTTGTTTGTTTTTACCAAAGACTCCCAACACTTGATAAAGAAAGATATAGTTTTATGTTATGACATAATAAAAATAATGAATGATCACATGTGTGAGAAGAAATAGTTTTTCAAAAGAAGTATTTGTTGAGTATTTGGCAGAAAGAAGACTATTTGTTAGGTAAAAGAAGAATGGGGTTTTAGAGTTGGAAGTGGACATATCATAATTTTTAATCTTAACTGTTAATTTACAGGTTATGTGATCTTGGGTATGTTATTTAACTTTTTTGAGCATCAGTTTCCCTATTTGCAAAATATGGATGAATCCTAAATCATAAAATAGGTACATTCTTTAAGTAAAAGAACATGTGTAAAGCAGTTGATATAATTCCTAGAATATAGTAGGTGCACTCAGGGAATTTATAGGTAATTCTTTACTTGTTGGGTAACTGAAACTTCAACACAGAAAGTTGAAATAAATAATAATAGTACCTTATATCAAATTGTGAAGATTATACAGGATAAAGTATAAAACACTTAAACACTCAGCACAGTGCTCAGCACCTAGTAAATGTTCAATTGATATTAATTACTGCTGTTACTATTGTTGCTATTATTATTAAATATAGTAATACACAGGATATACTGATTCATCTGCCAAGTTTAAAAGGTGCAGGAGAGAATGTGACAAATGCTATGACAAAGATACAGAAGTCCCATCTGATTGGTGGAGTCACAAAAAGATTCATAGAGAAAACACATTTGAGCTTTCTGGATAGAATGAATTATATTTCAATTAGAGGAGATGGTATGTGTTAAAACAAAGGAAGAGAGTGAAGAAAAAAAGCAGAGATTTGATAGGCATGTAAATGAGTAGTAACTCAATATGATACTGTATATTGAATCCACTTATTTCTTATTCAGACCTCAGAGCAATCTGTGTGTTGGGTATTATGATACATACTTTATAGAAAAGCAATGTGGATTCAGAAGATTTGGTAACTTTCCCAAGGTCATACAAGTAATATGCTGATCTGAATTGAACTCAGATCATTTTCCCCCAAAATTCAGTGTTATTACCACTCCATTTTACAAACATTCTGAAAGCAAGTAGAGCTGTTGTTGTTGCTGTTGTTTAGTTGCACAGTTGTGTCCGACTCTTTGCAACCCCATGGACTGTAGCCCACCAAGCTCCTCTGTCCATGGGATTTCCCGGGCAAGCATACTGGAGTGGGCTGCCATTTCCTTCTCCAAAGTGGAGCTAAGTATAAGCTTAATAGCCACATGTAGGTCAATGTTTATTCTTTGATATGACAAATAGATAAATACATTTATAACTCAAATTTAATTCATTAATTAAAAATAATTATATATTTGAATTTAATTTCCTAATTCATTAAAAATATTTTTGAATTCTTACCAGGTGCAATCAATATTTTAACAGGTGGCATACATCAGGTAAAAAAAAAAACAGGTAGTTTTGCCATACAGTTACAAGTTTTGGTTTGTTTATTAATTTCTGAAAACTATTTTTAAGATTGAGGTAAGAATATATTATTAAAACACTGCTACCATTTCCTTCAAAGTACAGAGTCATATGTTATCTAATTGTCATTCTATTCTCTAAAATAAAGATATTAACAAAAACTGGTGTCTCAAGTTATTAGAAAACAAAATAAGGATCTCCATAGAGTTGGGAATAGCTGATATTTACTTCTAATTTTTTTTTTTTCATTTTACACCAAAAATCACAACTCTGTTTTAATGAATGTGTAATTACATTACAATTATTTTAATCAAAAGTTAGAATAATACAACTCAAAGAATAAAGCCTCATTGGTAGAAACTTTTCTTGAAATGTTGAAAGGTAAAAAGAAAAGTAGTGTCTACTCTCAGAAGCAAACAGTAGGAAAAACAACCTTTTCTTATTAATGGCAGTGAAAATATAAGATCTGTTTATAATAAGACATACATGGTCAAGATTTCAAAATTTGTTATTTCTGCATTTATATCTTCACAGGTTCAAAATGCTCTTTAAAATGTGAAACTTGTGTTTACTAGTTTTAAGACGTAGAGATATAGAGATTCAGTTTCCATGGAACAGCTGGATCTAATTAGAACCCAAAGTTCTGATTCCACTTGATCTGATTTCCCCATCTGTATGGAGTCATTACACCATAAATAGTGTGAGCTGTAACTTCCAGTTCAAACCAGAGAGGAACTGGCAATCAGGGCTCCTGTTGCACAAGGGTCACTGAAAGTTCTGTTGAACAGCACAGCATTTCCATACGGGCTGATTCAATCATTTAGAACTTTTCCACCACCAAGTGAAGAAGGGAGAAATAAGCTTTTTTTCTGCCATCCATCCATTCATTTACTTTTTTTGGAAGATTTAAAACTCTGAAGTGTCAGATTTAAGAATAAAATATTCTCTATTATCACCAACTCCTCATTGTATCTTTTTATGTGTATTTATTTTTGTTTCATGCTTTGTTTACAAGACTATAATGCTTCCTTTCGCTTTCATAAATTGAGTATTTAATGAACTTATAGGACAAATATATATTAGGAATATAAGAAGAAATCATCCTTTTCCAATCACATCATTTCAGAAATGTGAAGATTGAAGGTCGGGAAAGTTCACTTCAGCTCACTCATAGGAGACATAAGAGAGAAGTCACAGACTTCTGAGTTCTCAACTAGTATTCATATTGTGTTCAAGCTGACTAGGCTAGGAAACCCCTCCAGGGAAAACATAAATATTTGGCTTTTCTGGATTTTACAAATCAGAGAATAAGGAGAGAAAGAATATTCATTTAAAAACAATTACTGTTAAATTTTTAGATTTTGTTTCCCTACATTTTTGTATGTAAAACTTTGTGTCCTTCCCATTTTAATGTTTTATCCTTTTTGTAAGTGATTAATCGATTTTTATAAACATGTTTTTAATGGCAAGAATGGATCTTATATAGATGTACCAAAATTTTAAAGAGCATTTTTTTTGTTTTATAAGTTGTTTTTGCTAATTTAATAATGCTATGATGGTAATCCCTGTACACTGTTCTTTTGTACATTTTTTTAATGTCTTTAGGATAAATTCTTTTAATTGGATTTCTTTGGTCATATGATATTCATTTTAACCCTCTGATATTTGTTGCCAAATACCCTTCTGAAAAAAGCCATACCAGTTTACAGTTATTCTTTCAGAATATGAAAATTTTGTGTTTCTGCACATACAGCTACTATTTCCTAATAATTTCACATTGGATAGGTAAAGTGTAGCATCCAATTTTAATTTTCATTGATTAAAAGTAGAATTGAGCACGTCTCACATGCTTCTTGGACTTCATATATATATCTAATTAACTACCATCTGAGCCACCATGGAAGCCCAAATAACTAAATGGAAAGTGGTAAAATTAAGAAACTGTGGACAAGAAAAGAAATACTCAATTTCAGTCGAAATGATCTGAAAACACATTTAACTAGTGTCTAGAAAAGACAAGTAAAGGTTTCTATATCCAGCCCTATGAGTAATCGACAGGAAGAATTGTGGTCAGGGCACCATTAAAGGCTCATGGAAAACAAACTAAAAGAGAAAGAAACCATCTAGCAATTTCTGTAATTGAATCATGGCTCTTCAGAGTTGGAAGAGACTTCTGGAGTTGTTCTAGCTCAACTATGCAGTTTCTGCATGAGGGAACTGAGCAGTTAAGTACCTTGCTTAGGGTATCATCTTGTTTGAAAAGCCAGAAATAGAATTTGGGCCTCATCATTCCCAGTTGAATGCTCTCTGAGCAATTTTACAGGACTGAAAACATCATCAAGCAGAGAGCTGTAATGCTATG